>NC_141599.1:3867500-4177500 GCF_047967505.1 Dipteris shenzhenensis
CATGGACAATTATTTGCTCTTTCACACTATATCAAGAAACAGTCTTCCACTTAGATATTTATTTATCACAAATAGTTAAGCAACGATGGAGAGGCCGTGGTCTTTTTTTTTTGTGGTTTGACATCGTCTCTTGGTGGTTTCAATTGAATTAGTAGAAAGACAAAGTTATTTTAATTTAATTAGTTTTTGCTTTGGACATTTTTGGGTATTACCTAGGCCAATAATGCTCAAGGGCAGGGTACTTTCTCACTCACACTACATATGCGCTGGCATGTGGTATTAAAAGTCCTTTGCATCTGGATGGCTATAGGAAGGACCATCTTATAAGGTTTAGAGAGGCATTTCTTGCTCTCGAGGCCAAATAGATAGAAGGAGGGCAACTCGATGAAAAAGAAGTAAAAGAGTAAAAAACAAGGATATTAGTATTGCTAGTGTTACAAAGGATACCAAGTCTCACAATAAAATTTTATATTAAGTTTTTAGAATACATTGCTCTAGTGAATTATACATTGTATTATTTGTTTATAAGCTTTTAAACTCTATCAATCCACTTGTCTATAGAACTATTAAAATACTTCTTTGAGACTATTTGCCTTCTGTGCTCCTCCTAAATATTGTCTCTCTCGATAAAATGGATTCACCTTTACCTTCGACATGAAGAAGCCCTCCTTGAACTTGATTTTTAATTATTGTTGGTATTTCTGTGTGGTGGAACACCCAAGTTAGAGTTTGATGGCCCTTTCTCTTAACCTGGCATTAAAAAATACAAGTTTGTTTGAGTAATGTGGATTAAGAATCATACATCAAGACATTATAAATATGGAAAACCATTTGAAGTCCAAGTTTGTGTTGAGACTGGCATCTCCAGGGTAGGCTGGCCGACCAGCTCCCACGCAGCAGGGGGGCCAGAGGGGGTAGGCTGGCCGACCAGCCCCTGGCCGACCAGGCTCTGGCCGACCAGCTGGTCGGCCCAATTGGCTGACCGACCAAGCTGGTCGGTCTAGGCCATCTGGCCGACCCCCCTGGCCTTCCCTATAAAAGGGTCTTCCCCCCTTCCTCATCTCCATCACTTCTTCCAGCAGCTCCTCAAGGCTCTTGTCTTCAGCCTGCTCCTCGCCATCCCCACCGAAGCCTCCCCTCAGCTGTTCTGTTGGCTGCCCACGCTCCCTCAGCAGATCCCTCCTCTTCGGGGCTCCTGCCTCCTCGCTCCAGGCTTCTACAGTTCCCCTCGTTCCAAGGTTCCTGCCTCTTCTCCTAGGCTCCTTCAGCCTCCTCTTTTCTAGGCTCCTGCCTCCTCGGTTCAGGCTCCTCTAGCCTCTTCGCTCCCAGGCCCCTGCCTCTTCGCTTCAGGCTTCTCCAGCCTCCGTGCTCTCAGGCTGCAGCCTCCTTGTGCCCCTTTCTTCTGCTTCAGTTCAGCCCCTTCTGCAGCCTCCTTGTGCCCCCTTTCCTCTGCTTCAGTTCAGCCCCTCCTGCAGCTCCTGTTTCTTATCCTGTTCAGGATACCTTGTATTTCAGTTGCTGCCCTGGTTTATGGGCTGAGTTATAGCAGATCTGTTTGTGGCACATCTTGTTATCTCTAGTGTTCTCTGTGTGGTTCTGTAGCTTTAGTTTGTTTGCATCTTCCGCTGCCATTTTTAATATGGTATCAGAGCACCAGAATACTCTCTGATCTTGGAACTCCTGTATTAATGAAGTTGAAGAAGCTTGTCCTCGTCAGCAACTCTCTTTCCTGCTGACTACAGAGCTCTCTTCTTCCCCCTATATCTTTTTTTTGCTGCCTATCGGCAGCCCTGTTCTAGACTTTGATCTGTTCACCAGCCCCGTTCTCTTCAGCCCTTGGTTGCTGTCCACTTCCTGGTTTCAGTTATGGCTAATGAAACAAAGGATTCTACTCCGGATCTTCGCGTTCCCCCTATGTCCAGTTTCTTTCAAGAGTCTGACAAGCCTGTACGCATTCCCACTCTTCCTACATTTCCAGATGCTCGGCAGTTAGATGGGACCAACTATTCCCTTTGGAAAATTCAGATGGCGTCTGTATTGGAATCTTATGATCTTGCTGAGTTTGTTGATCCCGGGATCCCTCGTCCGTCTCCTGAGGAGGAGCCACATGCTTCTCTTATCTGGGACAAATTGAATGCTCGTGTACGCTCGTTCATCTTTCTTAATTGTCAACCAGGGGTTCTCAATCATATCAAGCACCTTACTTCTGCACGTGCTATTTGGGAATTTCTTGATGGCATGTATCTTCGCGTCACTCCCATAAAACGTATCTCCTTGGAAGTTCAGCTTCGTCGCCTCGATCCGGCTACTTCCCCTTCCATACGGGACCACATCAATAAAATGCAGAGCATGCATCAGGACATCCTCCATGCAGGCAAGGCTATCTCCTCCGAAGATATGGCTATTACTCTCTTATCTCATGTTATTACTGACAGTCGATATGCAGCATTCTATTCTTCTCTTATTACCTCTGGCTGCCTCAGCACCATCACTTGGGAGGAACTTGTCCCCATGATGATGGATCAGGAGGAACAGTTCATTAAAACCTCTGATGGTTCTTCTGAGGCTCTTGTGGCCCACCGTCCCAAACCTCGATCCAAGAATGCCCCGTCCTCTGCCACTAACTCATCTTCTTCAGATCCCTCCAGTGACCGTCCTGCTCCCAAAGGTAATTGCAATCACTGTGGCACTCCTGGCCATTATTGGCGCAATTGTCCCTATCGCAAACACAAACGAGCTGACGCACCCCTGGCCGCTGCGGCTGATGCCTCCCTTACCCCCACTCCTGCATTTGTTCACCTTGAGCTCTTGAATTCGGTACCCCTTCCTGCAGTAGAGTCATTGGCTCTCCATAGTTCCGATGCTCGTGAATGGATCATTGATAGTGGGGCCTCTCGGCATATGACCCCCTCCTCGCTGCTCTAGGATCTCACCCCTCATTCTGGTCGTGTCTGCATCGGCGACAAGCACTCTATTCCTGTTCATTCAGAGGGCTCTCTTGATATTATTCCTGATGGCAAAGGGGGTAAACACTCTTCTCGTGTTCTTTATGTTCCGTCTCTCGGCTTTCATCTCCTTTCGGTTCATCAGATTTGTCAAAACAATATGAAGGTTGAGTTTGAAGCGGCCTCTGTTACCATCCGCGATCGTGCTACCGGACAGCCGGTTTGGACCGGCCATTCTACTAATGGTATCTACAAGCTTGTCGCCCTTCCCTCCCTAACAGGAACCTCTCTTGGCGACCTTTGGCATTATCGGTTTGGTCATCTACACATTGATGCTCTCCATCGTGCTTTCCGTGATCAGCTTGTCCTCGGCCTCCCTAACGTCGGCACTCGCCAAGGTCTCTGTCCCTCTTGTATATTGGGCAAACAACATCGCGAGCCGTTCGCCCATCATGCCTCTCGCCGTGCCACCGTTCCGCTTGGTCTTATTCACCTCGACCTATGTGGCCCTATGCAGATTATGTCACTGGGGGGAGCCTCGTACTACATGCTCCTTGTTGATGACTTCAGTCGCTATTCTTGGATCTATTTTCTTTCCCACAAGGATCTGGCTTTCAGTCGTTTCCAGACCTGGCTAGCCCTGGTGGAAAAAGAATCCAACCACTCGCTCAAAATTCTTCGTGCTGATAAGGGTGGTGAGTTCACCTCTCTCGAGTTTGATCGGTTCTTGAGTAGTCATGGTGTCAAACGGGAATTTGCCAACACAGGTACCCCTTTTGATAATGGCGTGGTTGAACGTAAACATCGTACCGGCGTTGAAATGGCTCGGACCATGCTAACTCACAGTCAACTCCCTCAGTCTCTCTGGGCCGAGGCCATGATGACCGCAATCCATACTCTTAACCGCTCTCCGACATCAGCAGTCCCAGGCATGACCCCTTATCAAGCTTACTATGGATCTAAGCCCGATGTTTCCCATTTTCGGGTATTTGGCTGTGATGCTTATGTTCATATTCCTAAATCTGATCGTGGAAAGCTTGATCCTAAGTCCCACAAGCTCTTGTTCGTAGGCTACAACTCCGTCTCCACTGGATATCGCCTATATGATCCTCGCCGCCGCATTATCTCCGTGAGCAGGGATGTCCTTTTCGACGAGCAGGTCCTTCCGCCATCCTCCGACTCTCCTCCTGTTCTTGGAGATCCGTCCGATGCCCCGGAGCCCTCTCTCCCTCCACCTGCCTCGTCCCCCATTACATCACCTCCTATTCTCTCTCCTCCGCCTCCTTCTCCGGCTCCACCCTCGTCTGCTCCTCCTTTGAAACCCCGCTCGGTACGTGTTCCGCGATGGCTCATTGATACTCTCCGCTCCTCCGGTCTTGAGGATCCCTACTCCGAACCACACCCTGATGATGGGCCTCGTCGCTCTCATCGCCACCCCCCACCGTCCTCTTCTGATCCCCTCCATGTCAATTACGCCCTTATGTCTCGCATCCTCGCCACTCGCGAGCCCACTACCGTTCCTCAGGCTCTGGCCCAGCCTCATTGGAAACAGGCTATGGAAGCGGAAATTCATGCTCTTCTTCGGAACCACACCTGGGACCTTGTTTCTCGTCCCTCACACCATTCCGTAATCGGTGTCCGGTGGATATTCAAAACAAAATACGCCTCTGATGGTTCTGTCGACAAGTATAAAGCTCGGCTGGTGGCTAAAGGCTATGCCCAACGACCCGGCATCGACTATGGGGAGACCTTTGCACCTACCGCCCGGATGAGCACCATCCGAACGATCCTTGCTCTTGCAGCCCACCATCAGTGGCCCATTTTTCAAATGGACGTCAAATCTGCATTTTTGAATGGTGATCTTCAAGAAGAGGTATATGTGGATCAGCCACCCGGCTTCATTAATTCTCGTTCTCCTTCCATGGTCTGTCGCCTTCGCAAGGCCCTCTACGGTCTCAAGCAAGCTCCTAGGGCCTGGAATCAGCGTATTGATACCTTCTTCTGCCGCCAAGGACTTCATCGCTCTCTGGCTGATCCCAATCTTTATCTCTTTCCTGAAGGACAGCTTCATACCTTCATCATTCTTTATGTGGATGATCTAATCCTTACTGGGAGTCATACCAATCATATCCTTGCCATTAAAGTTGCTCTTCAAACTGAATTTGAGATGACGGATATGGGCCTCCATTTTTTCTTGGGTCTTGAGATTTGGCAGACTAAGAGGGGGTATTTTGTCTCTCAGCAACGCTATGTTCACGAGCTCCTCGAAACTTTCCACATGGCTGACTGTCGGCCCATCACTTCTCCCATGGATCCCAACTCTAAACTCTCTGCTTCTGGGTCCACTGCTTATCCTGATGCCTCCCTCTACCGCCAGCTTGTTGGTTCTCTTCTCTGGCTACTTAACACTCGACTGGATCTCGGCTTCTCTGTCGGTACCCTCAGTACCTTCATGCAAACCCCTTCGCTTTCTCATTGGCAGGCTGCTCGACGTCTCCTCCGCTATCTTCAGGGGACCTCTACTTTCGGGCTCCTATATACTGCCGGTGGTTCCTCTCCTTCCCCGCTCACTCTCTGAGGTTGGAGTGACTCCGATTGGGCTGGCGACCCCGATTCTCGCCGCTCTACCACAGGCTATGTTTTCTCCTTTGGCTCTGCGGCTATCTCCTAGTCCAGTAAACGCCAACCCCACGGTCGCCCTATCTTCCACCCAGGCTGAGTATCGGGCTATGTGTAGTGCCACCTGTGAGGCTGTGTGGCTTCGGCGCCTTCTTCTCGATTGTGGTTTTCAGCAACCCGCTCCTACCACACTTTTTTGTGACAATCAAAGCTGTATTGCCCTTGCTCGCAATCCGGTTTTCCATGCTCGTACAAAACACATCGAAATTCAGTACCACTACACGCGAGAGAAGGTTCTTGACGGTACCATTTTGCTCCTCTTCAGCACCACTTCGACAACGTCGCCTACATTTTTACCAAACCTGTTTCCCCTCCCCTTCTCCAACGTCATACCAGCTCTCTGGGTCTTGTGCCACACCCTGGAGCTGAGAGGGGGTGTTGAGACTGGCATCTCCAGGGTAGGCTGGCCGACCAGCTCCCACGCAGCAGGGGGGCCAGAGGGGGTAGGCTGGCCGACCAGCTGGTCGGCCCAGTTGGCTGACCGACCAGGCTGGTCGGTCTAGGCCATCTGGCCGACCCCCCTGGCCTTCCCTATAAAAGGGTCTTCCCCCCTTCCTCATCTCCATCACTTCTTCCAGCAGCTCCTCAAGGCTCATCTTTGCTCCTGGCCATCCCCACCGAAGCCTCCCCTCAGCTGTTCTGTTGGCTGCCCACGCTCCCTCAGCAGTCCCTCCTCTTCGGGGCTCCTGCCTCCTCGCTCCAGGCTTCTACAGTTCCCCTCGTTCCAAGGTTCCTGCCTCTTCTCCTAGGCTCCTTCAGCCTCCTCTTTTCTAGGCTCCTGCCTCCTCGGTTCAGGCTCCTCTAGCCTCTTCGCTCCCAGGCCCCTGCCTCTTCGCTTCAGGCTTCTCCAGCCTCCGTGCTCTCAGGCTGCAGCCTCCTTGTGCCCCTTTCTTCTGCTTCAGTTCAGCCCCTTCTGCAGCCTCCTTGTGCCCCCTTTCCTCTGCTTCAGTTCAGCCCCTCCTGCAGCTCCTGTTTCTTATCCTGTTCAGGATACCTTGTATTTCAGTTGCTGCCCTGGTTTATGGGCTGAGTTATAGCAGATCTGTTTGTGGCACATCTTGTTATCTCTAGTGTTCTCTGTGTGGTTCTGTAGCTTCAGTTTGTTTGCATCTTCCGCTGCCATTTTTAATAGTTTGTGCTTACCTCAAATGAGCCTAGCCACCAAATATGCGTCTCTAATTGCATACTAAAGTGCTTTGAGTTTGCTTTTATAATCAATGGATCAAGAGCTCTATTCATAAGTGTGATGGTCACTCTTTCAATCTTTTTCTCCTTGACAATTTCACATTCATCTAGCTTTATAATAAATATGAGCAGTCCTTGGCACTCTCTTTGAATGTGATACCATAAAATTCAACCATTCTAGCTTTATAATAAATATGAGCCGTCCTTGGCACTCTCTTCGAATGTGATACCATAAAATTCAACCATTCTTCTTTGTAATTATTGAAGATCAACAAAATGTTGTTCTAAGGACTTCACAGTACTTCCTTTGTCACCTTCATATACCCCTTCAATATGCAAACAATGCCCAATAAAATCATCTACTTGCTGGTTGAGTAGACCTCTTAGCTTCCACACTTGTGTAGGCTTTGGCAGAAGCATACGATTGATGCTATGAACTTTTGAAGTAAAAGATATTGCTTTGAAAATAGAAGCTAATCTTTCCTACTACCTCCACTTTTATCAAGAGCCCCTTGGATTAAGTTCACATCAACTTTGTTGCTATCTACAAACTGTTGCACAACGTCATGTTTGATGGTTTTAAAATTTTTCCGCTCAAGAACACTTTTCACAACAATATCAGTTGACAATAAACCTTTCATTTGTTTCGTTGGAAGAGCATTGGGATCAACATTCTCCTTTTGAGGCTCCAAGATTTCCTCTAATATGTTTACAGTACTTGTATCTATTTTATTGAGTATTTTATAATTTTTGCGTATTTCAGACAAAGGAAAACAGAAGAAATCGTGAATTTCTTACAAGGCCCCAAAATAAGCTCCCTTTTTTCCTAATGCAAGGAATGCGACTCAATTCCAATGTTACAAAAGGCACAAAGCGGCGAGATAAGTTTCCATTTAGAAAGTTGATTTAGTCGATGCAATTCCCTACCATGTGAATAATCCATCCTCTTAGATTCTGTAAACTTGTCGGCCATCTTGGAGAAAGTCTCCCAAGCACACCACATAGGAATCATTGCTCTCGAACAGTGAGGTGGTATCTATAGTTAGAACTTCCATATCGATCCAAGTGCACCTACGTGCATCCCACAAGTCGCTCCATCGACATAGCCCTCTAGCATTCAACCTTTTGGAGAAACCTTGCCAACTAGCACTGCGTTAAGAAATGCCGAGCACACCCTGATCTTTTATCCACTGCTTGGCTATAATCGTCCAAGGCTGATTTGTGTGTAGACGTAGAAACAATTTAGTGCACAGTCTTTCACATTTTTCTTTGAACATTTCCAATCCGAGACCACAAGCTGACTTAAGGCGAGGTGGCTACAGACCATGTGAATGAATGCAACTGTTTTTGCCACAAGAATGCTTAGACAGTTTTTCCACTGTGGACAGCCCTTTGATAGGAAAATGGCAACACTGACGATGTAAACACCAAGACTGGGGCAAGCACATGCTTCAGAACAGGGAGCCTCCCAAGGAAAGACACTTGCTTTTCTTTCCATCTGTGATATTTGGCCTTCATATTGTCACTCTAACTGCTGTTTGAGTGTTGATGCCTATTCCCATTGGGCATCCTAGATATCTGAAAACTTGCCATAAGGTATTTCAGCAAACCCATAATCAGAAACCCACCCTGGGGCGGGGCATCAGTCTAAATACAGAAAGGTAGATTTTGCTGTATAAAACCGGGACTCGGAAGCAAATGCGAATTCCACAACAATCTTCATGAAGCTATCGACTTTGGACAGATCCTCATGGGGAGCATTTTGAGGTCTAAGGTTCATAGAAAGGTGTATTGGGTGAGGGCAGAGTTTACTGCTGGGTTTAGGGCTCTTTGTGAGCAATCGTTGTTGAGCTCTTTGTGAGAATTTGATGGAGTGTTTATTGTTCTTTGTGAGCAGGCGTTCTAACAATTGATAGACTGATACATTTGTCTTTTAGGTCCTTTATGAGCAGGTACTTGTATGTTTTGTAAGGCGACAAGCCCAGTAGGGATGAGCATGTGCTTTGATATTCTCTCCCTTTTCGGCTGAGGGAGGGATTGTTGGGTGTTGGCATTACCAATGATGTCATCCTCATGGGGAGCATTTTGAGGTCTAAGGTTCATAGAGTGGTGTATTGGGTCGTGAGGCAATTGCCACTTGTGTGTGCACCTGAGAGCTCGTGTCTAGAGGTCGTGGTGTTGTTTGATTAGACCATGCAAGTTGTCCAATGCATGGGTGACGTTTGGTAGAGGCCATGCAAGGTACACGTGAGGCGGTAATCAAAGGCAGTCTGAGGCGGTCTACATATATGTCGGAGCTCAAAGGATTCTCTCTCTTTGTCCATCCGACTCCATGAGAGTCGTGTGTCAGTTGTGAGACTATTGGTAGTATGTAGGAGGACGGCTGCCCGTATATGGTCGTGGGATCCTTAGAATTCTCCTATGTTGAATCTTGAGTCTAGTTCTTTGTACGCAGCAACAAGTGCAGTAGCAATGAGCTGCACTCCATTTTGCATGTCTTATATACATGCTGTTAGTCTCTTACTGTGTCGCCTCTCTTTAGAATGCTAGTATTATTGTCCACAAAAATTGAGACAAGAAGAAAGATCCATCAGGAAGTGGCAAACCTCGAATTGAGCCTGTTGCAACTTGATGATCTAACTGGCAAAGCAGTGGTTCAGTGACTAAAGGCGAAAAGTAGTGGTGCGTATGGACATCCTTGTCCTACTGTCCGTTTGAGCGGAAAACTGCCATAGTAGTATCCATTGGTAGTTCCTCCCACATCAAGATGCTATAAAATATGTTTAAGGTAGATATTTCATCGCCTTTGTTTTGAAATAAACCATGCCTATTAGAAAATCATCGTAGGTTACATTCGGTTCCATCTTAGGAGTGTGACCTAGAAGGCGCAACTGCGGTATAGGCTATGATCTCGTAGCAAAGTCCTTTATGATCACTATGACTCAATGTAAAGATAAATGCCAGAACTTCAAGTATAACAATTTTAACACTTCCATACATTTATAACTATCATGGCTCAATGGAAAGCCACCTAACACCAGGACCATGGGCTTCATCATAGCCGGAGCTGTGCACCCGTATGCATAAATGATATCAAGTTTACCAAGGCACTTGGCAAACCTTTGACACTTACAACATAAGCAGGTCATAACAATCTCCTCACACCCAGTCCCACAGATTCAATCCATCCAACAGCATAATCATCACACCACGGCAGCTGAGTTGGTGAAGCATTGGCCTCCCTATGCCTGCCGGGTGGTTTAAATCCCTGACGGATGCAAGTAGTCCAGGTGTGGAATGGGTGAGTGGGTAAAGTTATCTTCAAGAAAGCATGTACCGAAGAAGCTTGTTGATACATTTGGTTGAAGACTGACAATCAGAGTGAGCCTGCTGATGTTCTTTGTAATACAGATCTAAGTGTTCCTGGGGGTTGCAATCGACCCCATAAGGGGAATGGCGAGCTTGCTGCTTCAGTAGCAATCAGGTCGTTGTCCTCTCTGTCCAATTCATTTGTAAAGCCATTCCATTTTGCCTTTGCAACCTCTGCAACTCAATTATGCATATCCTATTATCATGGCCATTCTCTCGCTCGCTACACCACCCCACCCACCTGGATTACCATGGATGTTTGCTAGAAATGCATATGGTGAAGCACTACCTGGATCCACATCCGAAACAAAATTTGCAGCTCGCATAGCCCGCTCCACATCACTGTGAATTCTGCATGATGAAAGCAAACTCAACCATGCTGAGGTGACATGTTCAAATGGCATGCTAATGACCAGGTCCTCTGCCTCTTCTAATAGTCCACGGCGCCCAAGAAGATCGATCATGCACACATAATGCTCCATAGAGGGCAGAATGCCATGTTCTTTGCTCATAGAGACAAAGTATCGCCTCCCATCACCAACCAGACCTGTATGACTGCATGCAGTGAGTACACAAATGAAGGTAACCTTGTCTGGCTGTAAGCCTTCAGAACGCATTTGACCAAACAGTTGTAGGGCATCCTTGCCATGCCCATTCTGGGCACATGCTGCCATCATGGCACTCCAGGAGACTACATTTTGCAGTGGCATGTCTGCAAAAACAGCTCTTGCATCATCCAGGCTCCCACTTTTGCCATACATATTGATGAGGGCTGTTCCCACTACCACATCTGATTCCCATCCATTGCCAGCAACAATAGCATGGATCTCTCGACCTTCTTCTAGGGCTCCCACGATGGCACATGCATCCAAAATACAGATAAAGGTGATCATAGTTGGCTTGAACCCTTTTGCTTGCATTTGATAGAACAGTTGTAGGGCCTCCTTGCAATGCCCGTTCTGAGCACATGCTGCCATCATGGCATTCCAGGAGACCACATTCCAGTGTGGCATCTCTGTAAACACAGCCCGCGTATCATCCAGGCTCTTGCACTTGCCATACATATTGACGAGGGCTGTCCCCACAACAACATCTGAGACACATCCGTTGCCAGCAACTGTAGCATGGATCTCTCGACCCTCTTGTAAGGCTGCCACACTTGCACATGCATCCAGAATGCTGATGAAGGTGATCTTGTTTGGCTTGAAGCCTTCAGCCTGCATTTGACCAAACAGGTGAAGGGCCTCCTTGCCACACTTGTTCTGGGTGCATGCTGCCATCATGGCACCCCAAGAGACGACATTCCGAAGTGGCATCTCTGCAAATGTAGCCCTCGCATCCTCCAGTCTCCCACACTTGCCATACATATTGACAAGGGCAGTCCCCATGAAGACATCCAACTCCCATCCATGGGCAGCAACAGCAGCATGAATATTTTGACCCTCTTTTAGGGCTGCCACGCTCGCACATGCGTCTAAAACACAGATGAAGGTGATCTCGTCGGGCTCCAAACCTTCTACCTGCATTTGACCAAACACTTGTAGGGCCTCCTTGCCATGCCCATCATGGGCACAGGCTGCCATCATGGCATTCCAGGAAACCACATTTCTCAATGGCATCACTGCAAACACAGCCTTCCCATCATAGAAACTCCCACACTTGCCATACATATTAATGAGGGCTGTTCCCAAGACAACATCCGACTCCCATCCATTGCTTACAACAGTGTGATGGACCTCTTGACCCTCTTCTAGGGCTGCCTCACTGGCACACACATCCAAAACGCCGATGAGGGTGATCTTGTCCGGTTCAAAGCCTGCTTCCTGCATTTGAACGAACAGGTGTAGAGCTTCCTTGGCATGCCCATTTTGGGCACAGGCAGCAATCATAATATTCCAAGAATACAAATTTCGATCAATGATTTTGTCAAACACACAATTTGCATGCTCCAGGCTCCCACACTTGCTGTACATTTGGACGAGAAGGTTACTTAGAAATCTGTTGCCTGCATATCCACGCCTGGTCATGTGGTCATGCACACATTCACCCTCAGGCAAGGCCTTCGCACTGGTGCAACGCCTCAAAAGCGAGGCATATGTAGCAACATCTGTCTCTGGACCCAGCTGGCCTAGGATCTCCTGATTCAAGCTTTCAGGGCAGCAGTCTTCAGTCCTGGCAAGGTCATTCTGATGGTGCCCATCTAATATACGTGCATTATGGGCCTTGCTGGTCCTTAGCTCGCTTGGCACCCCTTCTACAATCTTAGCCCAGCTCACCTTCCTCCCCCCATGTACCTTGGACCTCAAATATGGGGCAGGCAACAATCCCAGGACCTTCTCCTTGTGGATACCGAAGTCTGTCTTTGTATCCCTAGCCAGCCTGACTGAGCCATTTGAGCTTGTCGTCGTGCAACGAGCTACCCTGTATGCCTGTCTCGTCTCCAATAATGGCGGATGAATCGCAAAAAATGCCGTGCCCAATGACGACAATAGAGAAGGAGAATGCGTCATAGATAGGGCAAATGAAAGCACCAAGGCGGCAACGACTCGATGAGGAAGGTAAAATTTAGGAAAACAAATCGTTCAAAGTATGCAGTCATGCCCACGATACTGAGGAGAAGATGAGGACGAGGGATCGTTAAACCACAAGCCTTCTATCTTGAGCTGTTGACTGTTGATGAGTACATTTGGTCCGCGTGCCAAGCGTTCAAATTTTTGTCTGTAGCGTGCTGCTTCCCCTCCTTTTTTCAGAGAGGGAAAGGAGTGTATGGCATGCTTTTCGTATTAGCATGGAGTTCATACTCTCTTATATGAATTGGCTTCAAAATCTCTTATTTTATATACTTTCGAAGTGAAAATGTACCACAAATGTGTAGTCCACACCTTGGAAGAGAACTTTGAGTCCTACCTAACAATGCTCGAAGGGCATTCGCCCTCTTGGGCATTGGATGCCTTAGGGATGTTCCACCTTTGCTATGTTTAGGACTATCTCCTCCCCTTTCCTTGTGTGGATTGGTGTGGGCGTGAGAAAGAAAACAAACAAAAATTTTTATTTAGCTTTACCTTTTGGTTTTCTGGGTCATGGTAGCAAGACAGTTTGTATACATGCTATATTGTCATAACATATTGAATAATATTGTTTATCTCATGGTACATCCTTGTAAGAAAATTAAAAATACCATTCTTGTTCAAGTGAACACACAGCTCATACACTTTACACACAGATTGATGAAGAGAAAGAAAGAGAAACCAGATAGTTGGCTATACAAATGTAAAATCTTTCTTTCTAATAAAAAATATGTGATACAATACATACTATACACTAATGTGGGTAGCTCTAACCAAATGAGGACTATTCATATCGTGACTTAGATCCCTCTATATTCCTAACCATCTACCCCATGTATACAAGTATCCACATATGTCCCACCATATGTACATGGGTGATAACCATGGCAATTACCTATACTTCAACACTATCATTAGATGGTCTCTATATCATACAAGGATAGAGATTTTATAAGATTCTCAAACTTTCATACAAGGATAGAGATTTTATAAGTTAAGGCTTTTGTGAACATACTTACTACTTGGTCCTTGGAGAAATAGTGAATTGACCAGATTGTTCCTTCTTTTCCACCTAATACCACATGAAATCATAGTGATGAGAGCTGTGGTGCCATGTGCACAAGATAAAGGCAAGGTATGAAGGCAATAACATGCTACCACATGGCAAAGAGGTAATAAATGATAGTGTGCAATGGATGTACCCCACCCTATAAATTTTAGGTCATTTTCATGCAATAATATATGTAAGGTCTCAAACCTCTTTTCGAGTACAAGAACACATAAGTGTTAAAATGCAGTTAATATATGATGAATGGAATGTTTTGAAGCAGGATAATGATATTTTGGGGCACCAGGTTGCAAGCCTAAAAGTGGATTTATAGTTTAAAGCTTAGGACATGAAGATCATGGAAGAAGAGTATACTGAGCAAAGGATAGTAATGGAACAATCTGTAATGATGTAAAAAGAGCAATTGGCAGAGAAGGATGCCATGGAACACTGATTATAGACCTAGTCCAAGGATATAACCTGACATGTGGGGGAAGAGCTAGATCAGTTAGCACAAGCAAACAAAAGCTTGTAAGTAGAAAACATCATGCTCAAGGAGTAATTGGCAGCACTAAAACCTATTGAGGAACAACTTAAGTCCATGGTGGATGAGGAAACTGACATTTTGGGTACTTTTATGCCAGATCTGGAAGTGGAAAACTTGAAAGTACAAGTTACAGATTATATGACAAGTTTGTGGGCTCAGATTCAAAACAAGTTAGTACATCTAGAAAAACAACCACTCTAGGCATGGGATTATAAAAAAGCAGCTACAGTGATTTTTTTTTGAGAAAGCAAGTGGAGGAGTTACAGAAAGAGGTTTATAACTTGAAATCTAAGATTCCTGTAGTGGAAAGTTTAGGTCTAACATATTCTTTGATGGAAGGGGATACACCTTTGGAAACCGAGGAGGGAGTATTCTCTTCAGCCGCATTTAGTTTACCATTTAGGACTTTGTTGTCACCAGAGTTTACTAAAAAAAATGTTATTTTATCTAATATGTTATTAGACCTTGCAAATTAAGAAAATTAGGAACTCAAGATAATTTGTTGGTTGAAGATAGAAAGGCTATAGAGCTTCCACATCCGATGGATTCAGCCGTTCCTTGATTAGGCTGGTATTGAACCGGTTAAGTCTGACTTCTGTTGCTACTGCATCATCACTCTTCCACTTTTTGTTTGGCCTGTCCCACAAGTCCTACCAACATCTAATTCTTTTTTCGTTAAGGTAGAGGGCCCCTTTAATGGTGTGTTTGTCTGTCAAAGATGAATTCAAGATAATCAAAAACCAAACAGAGTCCTCGCTATAAAAGGTTCCTTTTTTCCTCAAAAAACCTTTCCAAAGGAGATGCGGCTTGAGAATTTCCCACGCTTTCCACATCCCCTTCAATAATTTAGAACCTTTGGCCACAAAAGGTTCCTTATACTGAAGAACTTTGCGCCTTCATGGAGATCTTTCCAGTGCTTACATCTAGCGGGTTTGAGATTTTCAATGTTTTTTCTCACCAAAAAGGCCCAGTCAGTGTGAGGTTCCTCAAAGGTCTTTATGATCCATTGTGCCATGAATCTTGCCACTAAGATTTCCACATTTACTATGCCCAAACCTCCTTTCTCTTTGGGCATTGTGCAAAATCTCCACTGCACCTTGGCTATCTTTCTTTGCCCAAGTCTCCTCCCCATAGGAAGGTCCTGAAGAGTGTATTAATTTAATTGAGTGCTTTCTTTGACGGGAACCAGTAGGAAATAAAGCAGAATACTAAAGGGTAGATGTAGTGGTTTAGAACAAACTTTCTCCTAGCAAGAGTGGGTTGAAGACCTTGCCATTTCGAGATCTTCTCTTTGAATTTTTTTGTGACCCATTCCCACCTATTTTTGTTTGAGCATTTGACGCCCATTGGGATTCTGAGCAACCTGAAAACCTCACCTTCTTTAATTACTTTGCAACCCATTGCTAGAAGAACATTTGGTGGTTGTGATCTTATGCCAAAACTTCCAGTCTTGCAGTGGTTGAACTTTGACCCAGAAGCTAGACAAAAGGTGTCGAGGCAGTTCAGCACTGAGTCTACTGACCTAGGGTTATTTGCTAGGGTGAGGTTCGTGTCATCAGTGAATTGTTGGCACACAATTTTTTTGTTCCCTTCTAGTTGGATGCCCATCAATTTTTTTGTTCCCTTCTAGTTGGATGCCCATGATGCTCCCTTTTTTTACTTCTCTTTGAATTAGCCATCCTAGTAAGTACACTGGCTTGTTTACACCTGAGCTTGGAGGTACCTCTAGGTCACCCTGGGTGGAAGCACGTTTGGAGGTAGAGGAAGTTGCGAGGGTGGCTGTCTCCTCATCGGTATCATCTTGGATGAGCACTTGGTCAGACCCATCACCTACCCGATTGCCTTCTTGGATCAGGTCTGCGAATGTTGAGGACCTCAGCGCCTTGTGGTGGGGGCCCTTTACCCTTCCTGGCTTGTTTCCTCATTGCCTTACCTAATTCTTTGGCTTGCATCCTTGTCATGAATTTTAAGGGTACTATAGCCACCTGGCCTTGTTTGATACTGAGCAAGTTAAGGCTGGTGCTCTTAGGTGGGATGACTGGGGTTGACTGGGGTTGTCGATCTTCTCAAGGGACAGTCCTTTAACAAATGCTTGATTCTGCACCTCGCACACAAGGGTGTAGGGTCTGTCATGGGAGGAGCGGGGGTAAGATCCCTATAGGGGCAGTCCTTCACGAAATGCGGCCCCTGACACTTGAAGCATGACACTGGAGGGTTCAAAGTACCTTTGTAGGGGGCATTCACTTGCCTTGTGTGGACCCTAGCAGGTATAACATTGGATCGGGGGCCTTTGGGCGACTAAGTTTAGGTACCTGGCCCTTGAGTTCAAGGGAGCAGTTTGGAACACGGGGACTTGCTGATCCTCTTGCAGGAGGTAATGACTTAGGGTGCCACTTCCTTCCTCGTAGGGGTAGTAATCGAGGGGTCCATGGTCCAAATCCATCTCCTCCCAGTCATTGGGCACTTCCTCTACTAATACTATTGATTGACTGGAGCTATATTAGGAGTGGAGGTTGAGGGTCCAGTATGGGTGGCGGTAACGGAGCCTGTTGTGCCCTGTACTGGCATGAACTAGCGAAAGGGCCACCTTGTGCATTCATAGGATTAGGCGGAGCCATCAGGGCTAATGGGGGTCTTGTTTGATACATGGGTTGGTGCAAGGACCTCGAAAATCGATGTTAAGAGGTATCTTGGTTTCCCCATCTATGACAGTGTGTGCATAGAGTGTAGGCCTTGCCCTCAAGTGAGCACACTCATTGGAGGGATGGTTGTTGTTGCATACCCCACATTAGATGTTGTCCCTTCGTGGAAACAAGTGGGGGTTGCTTGGTGCCTCCTTGAAGGTTTCTGACCTCCAATGTTGGCCTAGCCAATTCAACAAATTTGAGGCTAGCTCGCTCATATCCAAGCCCTTGGGCTCGTTGATCTCCTTCTTGAGATCATTTCCACACTGGAAGACTTGACTGATGGTGCTACGTCTGATGGGGTTGGGGTTTTATCCAAATTAGCCTTGTCCATCATATTGTCACTTATACTATGGATAGCCACCTTGCATAGATCGAAGGAGGTAGGATTCATAACCATTAGGTGGTTGTGCAGCTTGGGTCTGCCCATCCGATGAGGAAGCAGGGCAACAATTATTCGTCGCTCATCCACTCGAATGGCTCGCAACAACGTGAATTGAGATGCTTGATTATGGCTGTGTAATCCCAAAGGGATTCATTGTCATTCTGCTTTACCTCATATAATTGGTTAATTGTGCTCCATCTATGTCCACTCGGATCGAATCCCACAATGAAGGCTTTTCTTAGCATCTCCCAATTGACTTTTTCTTTTGGGGTGAGATCCTTATACCATTGGCCTACTTTGCCATCCAAGCTGAGACCAAACACATTAGTCATTTGTAGATCTCTGAGAGCTCCAAAGGCTTCACATATATGCTCAAATCGCTCCACGTGTGAGACCGGGTCTCCTTCCCTAAGGAATTTGGTCATTAACTTGGAGATGGCTATGGGTCGGCTCCTTGAGGGATTTGTGATCCCTGTGGGAAATACTAGGGCGGGTGGATGTGGTGTGGCCCCCCTTCCTAGGGCATTCACCAGGATGCACATTGCCTCATCAGTTAGCACTATTTGGGTAGCTAGCGGAGGCGATGCCATTGTGGGCCTAACAGGACTTAGGGGTGGCCTTAAGCCTGGCCCTGGTGGTGGAATCCATCAAGTTGTTGGTACCGACATTGGAATAGATGCGCCAAGGCCTACATTCATTGGAGCAATAGGTACGGATGGAAATGGTTGGACTCCTAGAGGGGGTGGGCCATGGGGCATGGACATGGTGGTTCCATGCAATGGGCGATAGGGCAGAACTTGTGGAGCCACATAGTTGGCGAAAGTCGGTGGCACAGGGACTGTTAGGGGTTCATAAGACGCCCATCCTTGAGAGCCTCTTGCATCTCCTCGACTAGGGTCTTGTCCTTGAAAGTCCCTCATCCATGGATTTTCATCATCCATGCGTTCCCATTAAGGGGGCCTTGCGAAGGGGGAGGGTCTTGGGTCCACAAAGGTGGTTTCAGTCCTTGTCTGCATTTCAAAAGCTGGTTGTTGCTGACCTTCCCTTTTCAATGGGAAAACTTGTAGACACCAAGAAAAGGCATTGGGATAGGCACTTGGCAGAAGTTTTATGGGCTTATAGAACCACACACAAGCTAGCTATTAGGTTTACACCATTCCAACTAGTGTATGAAATAGAAGCCATTTTACCCATTGAATTAGAGATACATAGTCTTCGCACTACTGTTGCAAGAATAGAAGGAGAGAAGGATGCCTATGCTCAACGCTTGGTACAGCTAGAAGCCTTGGATGAATGCAGATTACAGGCCTTACAAAACTTGGAATCTTCTCAAAAAAGGCGCAAGGCCCGTTTTGACACCAAATTACGCAAGAAGAAAGATATTGCAGAAGGAGATTTGGTAATGAGATTTGATAGCTGTCTAGACAAGCGGCTAGACAAAAAGTTTATCGGCCAATGGGAGGGACCATATCGAGTCAAAAAGAAGTTCACGAATGGAACCTATCAGCTTGAGGATGTTGATGGCATGGTGATACCCGGATGCATCAATGAGTATCGCCTTAAATTCTTCTATGCTCGACCACCTTGAGGGCTAGCAAACCCTCTGTGTCATTAGAGAGGATTTACTGGGGGGGAAAGATGTGATGCCAAAAATTGATATTTTTAATTTGGCATTGGTATTGTTTCTCTCTATGTTTGATAAGAGTTTGAGTATCAAGTGATAGCCTAGCGGCTCTCACTTATTTCTATTTTCTATGATATTGTATGGGATTGAGAGGATGAGTGGAATAAATCATTGTAAATACCATGGGTATGAATTATAAATACCTTGGTATGGGGTGAGAGTTATTTGTGTATGGGATATTATGGGGTTTTTAGAAAATAGAAAGAGTGAGTCATATAAAGCGATGGGCTCATGCCCATGTGTTCCAATAATATAAGAGCAATCACATGCCAAGCGTGTGGAAGGCACGTGGAGGAGTGTGAAGCCAAGAGGAATCCTTCTAGAATTCCTATGTGGAATAAGGAGGATGTGGACATATGGAAAAGAGAGGGTCCCTATGGGCTCCATGTGGGGAGACTCTTGACTTTCTCAATATTATAAGAGTCTTGAGCATCTTTTGATGGGACACATGGCAAGAGTAGCCAAAAAGGACATGGATGGTGACATACGGGCTTATGTGATTGATGGGGAAAAGAATCTATAGGCAGCAATTGCAAATGGGTGAAGAAGGATGACAAAATCTCTATAAAAGGAGCCATCCTCTCCCTTGTTCATCAATCTCTTCCACCATTAGGCCTCATGTTGTGTAGCTCTAGTCTCCTCAAGCCTCTTCCATGAGCCTTCTCTCCCTCTTGTAGATATTCTCTTACGTAGACTCTTGAGTCCATCTCTCTCTAGCTCGTTCTCTCTCTATGAGTAGTCTTGGAGCTTTCGCTCCCTCTTGTACATATGAAACCTCTTCTTCTCCATTGGGGTGGAGTCTCACTCTATTGGTAATGAAGGTCACTTTGGGTTCTCTCTCTCTTGAGTGTCTCTTCCCTTTTCTTTCTTTCAAAGCCTTAAAAGTTCTTTCTATTCGGCCACTCACTGTGCACACATGGTCCATCTGTTTCCCGAGCCACCATGCAAACTTCTTCCCCTCTTCTAGACGAAATCTATGAGGCATGGATCGTTGATGAAGGTGGAGTCTTGAGGGAGCATCCTGCTCAGACGAAATTAGCATGGGTGGAGGGCAGTTTCATGATAGTTTGACCCCCTATTAGTGTTTTGCTCATAACTTTCTACTCGATAGTCCGATTTTAATGAGATTTATATCAACGCAAAGCTCTCTTTAAGACGCATGTTGCTATGTGATAAAATCTTGAATTAGATATTGCTGAAAAATGTTATGAGTCTCTGTGTTTGATAGTCTGTTTTCATCATAGTTTTTATCCCCATCTAGTAAACTATCCATAACTTTTTGGCCGCTTCTCTGTTTCTTACAAAGCATATATCAGCACGAAGCTCTCTTTAAGGCGCATGTCTCTATTTCTTAGATCTTGAATCAAATATTGCTGCAAAATGTTATGAGTCTCTGTGTCTGACAGTCTATTTTCATGACAATTTTTACTCCCTTCTAGTAAACTGTCCATATCTCTTCAACCGTCTATCTATTTTCAACGAAACTTATATCAATGCAAACTCATCTCAAGGTGCATCTCTTTGTGTGTTTGAATCTCTGATATCATATATGTACTAAAAGTTATAGGCCTCTGTGTCTAATGACAGTTTGAAGAGTGTTTTGAGCTGTGTAAAGGTGTCTATGAAGGAGGTGCAATGTTTCCTTGGAATCTACCCATCCGACCCAATCAGCCCCTTCAAACTCCTCGATATATATCAATTCATGTCATGTTGAGCTGCAAGACCTTCTTTCAACAACGTATCGCTATTCTCTTTGGTGTAGACCGGGTCGCTGAGATTATGGCCTCTGCTGATCCTTTCCTTCTCCCTATGCTTGATTACAACATCACTTGGGATGTTACCATCTTCATTCTCATCTGAGGAAGGAAAGTATGGTGTGGTATCTTGGCATAAAAACTTCTTTTTAATGTCCCATCCTCAATGATAAATATCTTTGTCAGTCATTTCAAAAGCAGTAGGAAGTGAAGAGGTGCGTGAAGTTTATTACCCCCAACATCATGTCACAATACCCTACTAGGGCAAAGGTGGGTACACACATACACACACACACACACACACACACACACACACACACACTTTCTACCCCTCCCTCCCTCCCAAACCCCAAAAACCTAATCTGTATGCAAAGCAATGGTCATGTGAGCATAATATTACTTAATCAAAAACTTAATATTTGTCCATGGTGGCTTCACTACTTAGTTCAAAGGAGACACGCTTCCAAGGAGCCATTATATAGACATGATAATCATGCTTAAATTTATTGTTCTAAGAGTTAATTTACACAGTAAAGCTAAGATTATTGTCTCATATTTTTTAATGCTAGCAAGATTAGAAGAGATATATTACAAGACCTTGTTGGATCTCCTAGCATTGCAAAGGAGGGGGAAGAAGAAATGAGCATAGATATTGAATGTATATCCTATAATTTAAACATGTACAAATATTAGACATAATAATGAATTCAAATTTATAAATCTTAACTTTCATACTTTACATAGGGAAGGGGCTTCCATGGAGGGTGTCCCTCCTAATATCAAGTCCTAGCTGATTCAATGGAATAGGGTAAAGGTCATAGCCTAAATATATCCCTACTTTACATAGTGATGAAGAGAGTAAGAGGGACTGTTTTGATGACTAAGTATAGCTCCTACTTTAAATAGGGTTTGAGAATAAAGTTTGATTTTCTTGAAGCAAAAGTGAAGAGGAGATCCAATAGTATGAGGGAAACAAAATGAAAAGGTGGCATAGAGTTTCTCACATCACTTCTTATCAATAGCCAAATTGGGAGAAAGAAGGATGCATCTACATGGAATGTTCTCTCTACATAAGAGATCTTACAATTTGATGATGGCAGAGGAGTGTTCTCTTTGCAAACTTATGCATGGAAAATTGCAATATTTCCATTGAATTATTGCATACCTATGTTTACTACTAGCATGGTGAGTTTTTCAAATCATAGAGAGGGGCTTCTTAGTGGTTATTCATACCCATGAAGACATTGATATATTGTTTAGTTGCTTTTATTACTAGTTGAGGAAAAGCTACACGCTCACTCTAGCTCACCTAATGAAAACCTTCAACGAGTACATGAGCTCAAGGCCTACCCCTTTCTTTATGATAGAGGTTCAAACTTTGAAGGGTTTATTGATGGCTACTTATGCAACGAGTACATGAGCTCCAGGCCTACCCCTTTCTTTATGATAGAGGTTCAAACTTTGAAGGGTTTATTAATGGTTACTTATGCAAAGGTCAAGTTAAACTTGCTGGGTGTCTAAAGTTGTTGAATTTTTGCTGCTTCATGCAAGATGATGTACAAATCAAGAAACGCGTTTTATTTCATTATTTGCCTGAAATTCTTGCAAGCCCACCCATCCATCGAATAAAGGGCATTTAGAATGAAAATGAACATTGGAGTTGGTTGTAAACAGTATTATGCATGTGTATGTATAAGTATTCTCTCTTTCTCCAACTCACTTTCCTTTTGCATTGTGCCACTTACACAAAGAGTCGTCACCTTGCTTAGCAAAAAAGTCATATGCTTTTTCTTCTCTTTAATTTTCTCTAATGCAATTCACTTTAGCACAACACTTTATCGAAACATGCCATATGTATCGCACAATAATAGTTTTATTCTCTACAATTAAGCTAGGATTGGCATCTACTCAAGTAAGCTATGAGGATACAAGACCTCTAAGTAATCGTATTTCTTATTTCATACATACCACAGGATAAATGTCTTCTTATCCTTATTAATGCACATAATCATGTTTATTTAACCTTAACAAACTCTTAGCTCACCTAGATTATCCTAGATTCTATATAGGCTATCATATTTTATTCTCTTTTTCATGCTATTTTAATTTGATGTATCACTCTTCTTCAAATTCAATTGTTCCCTTCTATCACCATACCATTCTTTCTTGTCTCTATATGAGTATTTCAATAAGAGTAAGAAAAATGAAAATATAGAAAAACAAAAAATATGGGAATAGATACGTATCTCCTTTGCCCTTCCAAACCTTTGCTTGCTTGGTTGAGCCCCAATCAACTTTCTTTTGCTTCCCATTCAATCGTCTAGTCTGATAACTTTGTGGTTCAAAAGAGATTCCTTGCAGAGCCTCTCTTTCATAGTGACATCATATGCAACTTTTAAAAAAAACAATTAAGTAAAGCAAAGAAGAAGGATAAAAGATGTATCCAGAGATGCGTTGAAGCAATAACATGCTTATCATGCATCTATTTGTCCTTGTTTCATCTACAGCTCTCAATTCGTAATTTACTCCTATTGCTTTCTTCCAAATAGCCATGGTCTTTTGCTTATTAGGAGAGTGACATCCGAGTTGTGATTTTCATATGACTTCCATTCTTGAAATCACATGATGCTACTATTACTTTAAATATCATTAATTATATAAGAATATGAATCTTTACTGTCATCATGCCCTAAGGTTAAGTCATCTCTGGTCGTGGCTATTCATCTTTCTATCCAAAGACTACTAAATACCAATTGATTGACAGTAGGCAATGAAAAGAAACAACCATAAAATTCTTACCTGAAGTTGGAATATATTGATCCAACCACTTAAAAGAACTGGCGCATACCCTTTGAACAAGCCTACGTAGGCCGTTTTTGTTAATCGCAATTATAGCATTGATTTTCGAATCATCTTTGATAACTTGTGCATACAAACTCAAAACCTAGTGATCAAGTAGTCAAAATGATCAGAAAGAACGTTATGAGAATGATTGTGTTATCAGATTGGAGAAAATGATGTTGTTTGCCTCTCGCAATTAGGCTAGAGCATAGCCAAGCTCTAGCACCACTGTCACAAAAATTGAAATCAGACAAGCTTACAAATTCAAAATTTACCAAAACCATAGAAACCAAGAACAAGGAAACAATTGGGGAAGAGAAGAGGAAGAGAGAGTGACACTACATGGGGTCCAATTTGCCCCCCCCTAGATGGTGGCTCTTGCTTCCCATCTAGAGTATTTATAATTATAATTCCAAAAAGCAAAGAGCCAATAATAGTACATCCAAAAGCATCCCTTGTCCACAATTAGAGGGATTGCTCAACATAGCTCCACGAGCTTAAAATATCACAAGGCTTAATATGCCCTCATCCATAATTAATAAAATAAATTAGCCCACAGCTTCAATTTCATTACTTTACAATATGGCCCATGGCCTTTGACAACCAATAGATACGTCGATCAATCCAAATCACCTTCACCATCTCCGTTCCTCGTTATCCAACTCATCATTTGTACTCAAGCCACCAATTGTGTTAGTTGTTACAATCAATTGATGAATCATCACACCAACTAGTCCCAACACAATTGTACGCTTGATATACAAACATCAAAATACACACCTTGCGACCAATTGCAATAACACCAGTAACACTAGCAACAGTAGTGTTAACATGGAATCACTCACAATCCTAACCATCTAGCTTGGCAGAAACATAGGTAGTTAGGCGTCCCCAACTAAACCCCACAAAGCATCCACTAGGACCCCCGTCGCGTCCGGTGCGCTCCTATGGAATACTTTGCCATAGTCACAATTGACTAAAATAAAATAATTTCCATAGCAAGAAATATTGGAAATACAATTCCGTAACAATAACGCTTAGTAAATGGCTATGTACTATGCATATTTCCCCTTGAATTAGACCCCAAGAAATGAGTCATTGAATATAGTGCAAACTCGTGACAATAGAAGAGCATGGTATAGATACTCCATGAGAAAGTCCATGGAGGACACACATTTTAGTAAGTTTGGACTATTTAGTGTTTTTGGGAGAAAACTCACATTTTCTTTCTGAATGCAAAATGAATTTGGTGATGCTCTATGTTTCACTAAATGATCTCAAAATTGAATTCCAAAAATATAGCTTATGGATACTATATGATAGTACTCTTATAATTTGAAGAAAATTGAAACACATTTCATGACATTAAATTCTTACAATGGATAGTTTGAACAGGAAAAAATAATGTTTTGATGCAAATAGATCATGACATATAATTCAGCTTCAAATTTTGACAATATACTTCATCAAAAGTATAGTGCGTGGATCATTAAGAATAGAACCTTTATATTGGAGTCAATAATTTAAAACATATAATCACTCAATACACGACTTCTTAGAGATTTGTGAAGACTCATGAGTCAGTACAGTTATTTCCTTGTTTGGATCTCAAAATGAGTATTGATGATGTTTGAGTTCTACATATACTTGCATACCAAGATTATACTTATACGCAATCATTACAAGGAACATATTCTTCATCACAATCACTCTCATTCCACGAAGATTATACTTATATGCAATCATTGTAAGAAACATGTTCTTCATGGCAATCACTCTATACACGAGTTCTCATAGATTTGAGTTCAAGTCTCATGAGTTGGTAGAGTTGATTACTTGTTTGGATCTCAAAATGAGTATTGCTCATGTTTGAGGTTTACATATACTTGCATACAAGTGGACCCAAATTTACTACCATAGAGTTGTGGAAAAGAGACGCTCTTAGAAAGCCTTTGTTTCTTCTCGGGGAATGAATGATACTTCCAATGAGTGAGTACATAAACAACAGTGCACAAGCAACAAGTGCTATAAAGGATCGTATAAGATGTTGCGACAATCATGGGAGTGAGAAAGGCACAAGAGACCCTTATTTTATATACATATACAATATTGGGAAAACATGATCAAGGCATTATCAAAACCCACCATATAAAGTCGGAGCACATGTAAAGGCCTTTGGCCACAAAGAACACATGTAGTAGAAAAAAACATCAAGCTCGACAAAGAAGGTGTTTGATAGTGCTAGAAGACACTTATGTGGTACACAATGAAACAAGCCCAAAGAAGTGTTCCAGGTTTTGTCCTTGTGAGGCCAAGTGATAATATATATTTGGTTGTAATACAAAGAGCTACTAATACAACATTGGGCATTCTGTTCACATTAAAAGAAAGCAACTGCAAGGAGGAATTGTATGCAAATCGTTGGGGCAAGTTATGCATGTGCCATGACAAGGATACTATGCATTGTGAGCAAGCTAACTCAATATATGGGGTTATGCATCAAAATAAGGAAAGAAAAAAAGAAGGTCAAAATTCCACCTACTACGTATGAGAAAGAAAAATAAGTGTATGGATTGATGAAGTAGTCAACAAGAATGTGGATTGAACTATAACTCCACGATGTCGATGTGTTCTTATGTTTCCTTGGCTAAGACTTGTCGTGTGATTAGCAAAGTGGCATTCCAAAATGAGAAAAGAAGTATAATTTGGAAGTATGTTTCTGATGAATGACAAGGGTGATGAATGGCCTTGAAATGCAATTGTTGGTGTCAAAATTACATGAATATTTATAGGATCATAATATTGCAACATTTGACAAATAGTTGATTCCCAGCATCAATAAAACACTAACATGTTCTCTTAATAAAATAAAATTAATGAAATAACAAAAGTGAATATGCATCATTCCAAAAATTCATGAAACAATAGATACATTTTCTTACTTTACAAAACCAAAGAGACTCTATTAACAAAATAAAAGGTTCCCAAAGTTAACAAAATTGATGTGCTTAAACAAGATAAGGACTGGCAACAAAGATGAGAAGAATATGAGGTAAGGATCCTAAAATGGGAGAATGTTAGGTCCTCTCTCCCCATTTCATTTTCCCAAAATTAAAAATACATTATTAAAATTGTCATTGGGGGAAGTTTTTGATAAGGGAAGGGAATCATGTTGCCTCTTCAGTTGTGAGGTAATGCCAAAAATGAATCACATTCTATGAAAAGCTTTTATCCACCAACAGTACTGAGCCTAAATATGATGTGCTTGGAAATGAAATATTAGTGAAAGGAAAAGAGAAGATCCCTAAAAAGAAAATTTAGAGACCTAGAGTAATTGAAATTCCAAGTTAAAGCTAAAGCATGATGGGCATGCAGGGGTGAAGGAATTCATGGAAAGAAAAGCTCACCCCTAGAGACTAAGAAATTGGACACCCACTCACAACCTTACACTCATGTTTACTTTCGTACCTATAATTATTGTTAAAGAGACAAATAAAGCAAATTTGGAGACCTAGAGTAATTGAAATTCCAAAGTTAGAGCTAAAGACATGAGTAAAGGGAAAGGAGAAGATGGGTTTGCAGGGGTGAAGGAATTCATGGAAAGAAAAGCTCACCCCTAGAGACCAAGACATTGGACACCTACTCACAACCTTATGCTCATGTGGTACGTTCTTATCTATAATTGATGTTAAAGAGAAATAAAGAGTGTTGTGAATAAGATGTTGCGCGCACGTGCACACACACACACATAGGGGGGGGAGAGAGAGAGAGAGAGAGAGAGAGAGAGAGAGAGAGAGAGAGAGAGAGAGATTTATTATCATTTGGGGCGGAAGGCCAAAAAAGGCTATGAGACCATGGAATTATCATGAGAGTCCACCCCTTATGGGGGAAGCGAGAGGTCTCCACCACACGTCTAAGAAAGTAGTACTGATGGCACTGGAAACCACAAGAACAAAACTCTATGTGTCGAGGAGTACCAATCATATCCTATCATGTGTCCTATATCATGTCTTTCATGGGCTTGACTAGGATCCTCTCTAGAGTTGTGGTTTTTTTAAAACATGTCTAAGGTCTGCTCTTGATGTCCTTGTAGGAGGTGCCCCTAGGTTGTATGCGACCTGATGTTGGGATGCTACAAGGATGGTACCTCGAATGGGGCAAGTGCTCATTGGGCCTATGTCCAATATCCTACTAAGTGTGCCTAAAAATCAAGCTAACATCTCCCATACATTTCTTCTCTTGTGAAGAAGTCTAGGATCTCTTGCTATCTAGGGATGTGTCTCACAGGCAGCGGGCCTCATGAATCTAGTACCTAAGTCAAGTGACCTTGTGTACAAAGAGTGGAGCACATCTGTAGTTTGAAAAATCAATGGTTCAACTCATATTGATGGGTGAAAAGTTGATGGTATCTTCCTCAAATCTCATAATACCTATTGGAGGCATCACATCAAGACATGCTCATCAATCTCCACCTAATGTTACAAAGTGTGCAGAGCCTTAGGTTTCTATGGTGTCATGTGGCTGCACATTCATGACCTATACCAATTTGGAATCTATGAGATGAAGTCCTAAGATTTCCTATGGTGATCTGTATTACAAGTAAGAGATGGTATCCCGGTGCTTGAATGAAGCTATCGCTCAAGTGGACAAAATAAGGCCATCTTGGAAAGTACTAAATAAGTGTGTATAGAGTATCTAGACTTAGTATTTTTGAACATGTAACACTATACACAAACATACCAACATTCAAGTACCTAACATAAAAAGACTTGTTATTCAAAGACCAATGTTGCTATAAAACGTTTTGTTAAGAAAAATAAAAAATGATGAAATTTTAAAAATCAGACCATATACACAAGGAACATGAACATATATATAAGGCAAATCTCATATATGGGGACCATGTCCATTAGCATAGAAGGGTACACCAAAGCCTACCTATATATAAGCTAAAGCCCAAAAGAAGAATTTAGCATAAACAAATACGAGAGATGAATATACATAAAGCAAAAAGAGTACAAATATGCTAACCCACCTACTGTAGGTTTAACCTAACAGTCCAAATCACTACACTGCGCATTAATAATAAAGACAAGATGTGACACCTCCATTATGCCCCCTAATACTCAAGATTATGAAAAGACACAAAGAGAGACATTCCTTTTATCCCCAAAGCTTTTTTAAAATCATATACAATGACTATTACGTCCTGCAAGACAATCTAAATGCTCAATTGTTCATCTTACACCATGATGAAGGTTATCTAGACCTTGTTATCTTGTCCCTGCCAAAGGTGAGCTACCTCAACCATAAATAGAAGTTCATGCCAACACGTGCCTCAAACTTTATGTGAATGCCCATCCATTATGTGCCATTCTTGATCATTTGCATTTGTGCTCAATCTTGCCCCACTTATTTGCTCAAATGCATTGCTACAACTCTCCTTTAAAACATGGGCTAGAATGCCCTTCTCAAACTTCTCCTGATGTTGTTAAGAAGATCAATATAAGTTATAACCTTGAGTAAAAATCTCAAAGGGATGTAATGTTTGATATGAGATACAAACCTCAAAGGGATGTAATCTTTAATATGAGATACATGCATGCCAATTTTTTGGTCTATCTCAAAGTCTCGCGATCAAGGTCATCCATGCCTAAGACCAATTACATGGTGAGATGGAACTAGTACCTCCTATCTAGTGTTTTGCACCAACTCCTAAGCAAACTAGTCCATGTGGAACATATCGCCACATCCAAGCACAAAAAACCCATTGAACTCTACTTAACGTTTTAAGCACATGTGATCACAAGCAAAGGAAAGAGTTGTAGTTGAAAGTGTGAGCCACCCCATGACCTCTACCATAGGTTGTGGGGTAGCGACGGCTATGTATGGCTCGATACTCAAACCATCATTACACGAGCTACAAAAGATGCTATGTTCCATGTTGTGTGATCCTACGCTTAATCCTCTTCTTCTCCAACTCAACTCTCAATGTATGCTTTACAAGTACTTCTTTTTCTAGCAATAGTACTTCAACAATTTGATGAATGAATTCCCAACTATCAATTTTTAATTCATCGCTCTACATCACAAACACATGAAGAAATAATGATTATAATTGTCTTATGTGGATCACTTGATCATTTAAAGTACTAGTGGTTAACATATTGCAAAATAAGTCAAAGGTTACAACAATTTAACAAGAAAGCTATGAAGCAACTCAAGTAATTTAAGGCATAAGAATTATGAAGAAATAAACTCAAAAAAAGTAATGTGAAACTGTGAAGTTGATTTCTTTACTCCCAAAATGACACACTACACGCTTAATTGAAAGTCTCTTGCAATACTAATAAAGTGTGACCTCAGTTAATTAACATTTGATAAGTTAAGAGATTCTCATTCCACTCCTAAGCAGCCGCAAATTATTTTAAACATAATGTGTAGTGGACTCTTACATGTGGAATGAAATTTAAGAGGTGGTTTAAGAGAAAACTTAATTACACTATGCACTTCATGGTCTAGGGATGATCCTACATGGCTCAATAGAAATAATGCATATAGTTATTGTGTGGGTCTCTCTCTCTCTCTCTCTCTCTCTCTCTCTCTCTCCTATGGAGATATTATGGAGGACAAAAACTCCTGTGAAAGCATTGAGACTGATGAAGATGGAATTGGTGTGCTCTCCTAGGATGCATGGTGGACTTAATGTCCTCAATATAAGATATCATGTGCTTGCAAGGAAGGCGACTATGCTGCATACTTTTTTCTGCCAACAACAGCCATGGACTTGTATGCTAGCATCCATGTGTATCAACATGAGGACTTATGCTTATGGTCATTGGACTACTGATCATTGAGAGGTTGTCATTGGCAGATTTGTAGGAAAGATACCTGGCTGTCCTTTCTCTACTGCTCTGATACTTGACTGAAAACGAGTACTTTCTAAGGTCAAATGGGCTCCTGATAATTGCTCGGGGACAAACTCAATGAGGAAAGAAAATATTCACTGGAGTGCCATTTTTGCAATTCCGCTAGCTTTACAGGAACCTGTTCGGGCCTACAATCTCATGAAATTGGGAATTAGATACATACATGATGTGGTAGATGATCAGGGATATGTCTTATCATTTCCTCAGGCCACTGCTTCCTATGCATTGGGAATGCATCATATGAGAGCCAAGACATGAAGGTCTACCTGGGTAAAACCAAGGTTATGATCTTTAACAATAATAACGCTTAGGTTCAATGTGACATCATATATTTGCAAAAGACCAGTTGAGAGAGTCACATAATATGTGTACTTTGGATGCATTTTCAAGTCCAAAGTTCACCATGAAATTAAACAACACAAGCACAATTAACTAAAGGACATGGATCTTTATGGAGACGAGAGAGACTATTTTCATAGATGAGAATTACTAGTACACACGAGTTTAAATACGATTCTAAATGCAAGGCATGTCTATTGATCATTTACAACCATAGCAAAATTCACAAGACACCCCTTTCCTACACCTCACCCAGTAGAACATTCATCAAATCTGGGATGATTTAGTGTACAATTAGGTACATGTATGTGCAGCCTCTCCTCTTCTCTTTCCTCTCTCCACTCTTCCAGCAGAAATAACCTTGTCGTCCACCACAGTTGTATATTGTTTTTCTAGCAGTCATAACCTTTATTGTCCACCATTCCTATTCTCTAACATAGTTGTGTATAGAAAGCACATGTACATACATGTAATTTCCAACATGGGCCGTGCACGTGCACCATCATATTTTTTATGATTTATCTCATCCCTTTCATTCGTTTCACGATGCAAGTATGTTGAGGGCATTACATCTGCTTGTGTGTATGGAATTGGCAGCTAAACAGATTCTTCCAACATTTTCAGCGGCAATAATTGTGCATCAACCAATCTCTATTTTCTTATGCATTCAGCTCTGGTGTAAGAACACCTAAAAAAACAAAGCGATACAATCCCCACAAACTCATTGTACCAAGCCTTGCACCTTAAGTTTTGAAACCCTTCACCGAGGTTGTTGTTGAGTAATACAGTGAATGTTTCCACCACCAAGCACAAGCTCTCTGCCAGCAACCATCACTACCTGAAAAGCCCAACATAAAATCGGTGGCATTAACTATGTCAGAAAAACCAGGCAGCATTTGAAGCAGATGTCACTCATAACATTATAAAGATGCTGTTTTGGCCCTGACAGGTCCCACAAATTATGAAGAAGTAATCATACTCAAATATTTGACAAAAACTGGAATAGACTTCAAATGTTTAAGGAATAGAATTCAAATGTTGAAGCAGATGTCACTCATAACATTATAAAGATGCTGTTTTGGTCCTGACAGGTCCCACAAATTATGAAGAAGTAATCATACTCAAATATTTGACAAAAACTGGAATAGAATTCAAATGTTTAAGGAAACAGACCTAGACAATCATTACCTTGCGATCAGGAAAGGCTTCATTGAGAACCTCCAGGGCTTTTTTGTCTTGTTTGTCATCTCCAAAAGAAGGTGCCACTACACCTCCATTCACCAAGAAAAAATTTACATATGAAGCAGCCAGGCGTGTACCCGCCAATCTGGCCTTCCCATCACCAACCTGCAAATTATGCATACATAACACAACCTTATACTAAACATTGCCAGCGTATAAGAAAATGTTCTGCACACTTGACCCTTATTTTAAGAAGTGGACTTTATCGATGATAATTAAACATAACCCAAACAGTACATGCAGATGTTTTCACTCTCTCCAAGTCTCCCCAATAGCCAACTGCAAATCTTTCTTGCAAGAATTACTCAAGAACATCGTACTACCGTGTAGTTCATATAAATGAGAGTACGAGACTACACAGGAGAAAGGACACCTGTGAGAAAATTTAGCTTATACACGGTATAGTACAGGAAACATATTGCAGATAATCCTGCTTTTGGAACCTGAATTCATTGAAAATGAATCATTAAAAGAGAAATCAAGGTCCAGAATAACATTACAGCAACAGATTTGTAACAATACGCTGCTGTGTTTGTACAGAGTCAATAGTCTGTTACATCTTATTCTGCAGTGTATTCCCATTGTTGTGCTGCTATATGTATATACGGCAAAATCAAAATATGAAGAACTGGTGTATGTCTATAACTTGCACAAAGAAGTATGAACTATAAAGCTCTTGCTACAGTGTGGTTTTTAACCATCATTGCTTATTTATTGTTCAAATTGGCATTTAGAGTTTTAAATTGTCCAGCATTCTTTTGAAGATCTTCTGTTTAAAAACATTTTGGCAACATGTAGAACTCAGCTGTTTGAAAAAAATTGCACATAGTAAGTTTTGTTTGATGATTTTCTCCCATTCATTCAAGCTTCTTCATATGATCCTGCAGTTAGAGAGGTTGCCTTGCTGGATGTAATACTTTCAACAACTGTGATATCAAAGTACCATATTCTCTTCCAATGGAAACCTTATCTATATTTATTATACAATTTAAAAGACAACCCTGATCCCCTAACCAACACAACCCTGGTGTTTCATCCTTTAAAAGCTACAAAATCCAGAAATGTCCAACAAAATACTTGAAACTTGGGAACACCAGGGTTGTGTTGGATTACGGTTGGTCACCTCCCCACCTGTAAGCCCCCAAATGAGGATTGCATCGAGGGGGTGGACCATAGGATAATAGAAAGGGTCTTGGGGCTGCCACATGGGCAGCAGACAAAGAGAGGAAATATCGGGAGAGAAGCCGCCATGGAGGGCAGATCTGAGGCAAAAGTGCCCAGAGGCTGTCCATGCTTGGAGAGGACAGGTCTCTGCAGGGAAACCAGCAAGAAGACAAGGCTATGGTGCGACGATGATGTCAGCAACTGCCGGGGGGTCTGCGTCGGCATGTACAGAAGGTTTTGCAGGCTGAATGGGGCCAGGCAAGGGACGGAACAGGCACAGCAAGTTTTGGACAGGATTTGGGGCAGAGAACAGCCCCTACTATGGGCTGGATCAGCCTGGGCCACTGGCTGGTTGCCACGTGGCCAGGCAGGCCAGTAAGAGCCTTCAAATGGGAGCCCTTGAGGGTATTGATAGACCTCCCCCCCCAGTCACCTGGTAGGGGGATTCCACTCGGCCCATTAGGGCTGCCTGGTCGGTATTTTGAAGCCCTGGGCTGATTTGTACAAAGAGAAGACTCCTCTGATCCATGCATCTGAGAATCCAAACCATAGAAGGGTGCCCTCCAAAAAAACCCAATCTACTATGTCATAAGCTTTCTTAAAATCCAAGAATAGAATGGCAAGGCGTTGGCCGCCTTGCATAGCCCAATGTGAATCCTCCAAAAAAAAAAAGGAAGATATTACAAAAAATGCTTATGCCATGCACAAAGCATATCTATGTATCATGAATAAGATTTGAAAGAATGGGCTGCAAACACAGATTAATAGCTGTAGCCAAAATCTTATAAAAATCTCCCAAAAGAGTGATGTGAGGATGAAAATTCTGCAACCTCCCTTTGGGATAAGATGAATGAGACTCTCTATAAGTAAATCAGGCATAATACCAGAATCCCAATGCCCTACAAGGCTGAGGTAACATGGCCCCCAATCATGTTCCAAAAAGCAATGAAAAATGATAGTGCTAACCCATTTGTACCCGGCACCCGGGCATCTGCCCTTGTGAAGGGCACATTCCTGAATTCCAGATTCGTGAAAGGTGCATCAAGTGAGACTCTCATGTGTGGTTTTACCAAATACACTACCAAACGTTATGTTGTTTGGCATCATCTCAAGCAAAAGTGTCACAATATACAGAAAGAAGTGAGGCATCAAAAAATGTATCTATACGCAAGACAGCATCAGCTCTGTCTACAAAACCCCGTCAGAGTCAATAGCTGAGAAATACTCTCTCTACCATGTCTCCGGCCAAAAAGGTAGAGAAAAAGTGTTTATTGACTCTTCTTTCCATCTGAATCCAAAAGGACTCCCATGCCTGAAAGGCATACCCTTCTCTCTGATCTAGCAAAACTTGATGGTGAGCCCTTGCTGCAGCAAGACGCTCCTGAAACCAAGCATCTGTAGACCTTTTCTACTCTTTCCTCTATAGAGCTACTAATTGCCGACGGAAGCCCATCTCCCGTCTGAGCACAATTCAGGCGAGATGTGGCTATGAGTCTAGAGCAAAGGAAATTTGATGTATCATGGTGGGAGATAAATGGGCGACTTACTCCCACTTTGCAAAGATTAGCTCTTCGAGTTTTATCACAGGATTGTACTAGTGGATCAGCTGAGCGCATATGGAGCATATGTGCGGACCTCCATACTAAGAAAAGAAATAGGTAATCCAACTTATAAGTTATGAATGGTTGGATGCATTTCTTGAGTCTTGAGTCTTCTCCAATTTTACGAATCATGACTAATTAGAATCTAGATGCATTTTCAATCTTGTTTTAGTTCAAAATATTTACGTTTTATGTGATGTATCATGTTACAGATTGAGCATATCACAGCTTGATAGGTTGGTCTATGTAAATGCCAATCTTCGTCTCTTGGAGCGGTTCAAAGACAAAGAAAGTACCAGTGGGGCTGAAGGGGCTGAAGTGTTACATTGGAAGGTGAAAGAGGTTGATCCTGAAGTTCTAAGAAAGCTTGAGCGAGGCTTGGCTCGAGAGCTGCTCGAAATGTATTGAAGATCATGACCTTGGTTTTACCAAGGTTGACCTTCAAGTCATGTGACTTGCAAAACGATTGTAATGCATCCAAATGTCTCTGGAGTCCCTCTGCAGAGGAGGATAGCAAAACAATGTCATTTGCGTACAACAAGATCTGGATCAGGGAGCCAGCGAGAGAACATCTTGCCCCCACTAATGTCTCCATGAATGTCTCGAGCTCGTCTATATAGAGACCAAACAAGGTTGGTGAGAGAGGATACCCTCGTTTAACCCCAATAGTGCTCATGATCTCCTCTGTCCACCTAGAACCTGTCCGAACTCTTCCTGAAATCCTCTCGTCGTGCCAAAACAGCCCACATGATCTCTTGGTTATAACCCAGCTCCTGTAGCCATCTAAAGAGACAGGTCCTCGACACTGTATCAAACGCCTTGCGGACATCCACAAAGCAACAATAGATCCTCTGCCTCCACACCCTTGCACATCCATGGTCCCGTGGTCATGTTGGAAGCCAACCTACCCCTCTGCTTTGAGTCCTTGCATCTCTGTGAATCGGCTAACCTCGGTATCGAGCATTGATGCATATATCTTGGACATAACATGCCCAATCATGATGGCCCTGTAGTTTTTCGAGGCTCATGGGATCCCTTGCCTTGTGAATGGGATAGTAGTGAGAGTCCATGTGCGGGGAAAGCCAAGATAACTGCTTCACTGAAGAGCTTTGCTAGGATCGGAGCTAGGATGCCAATCCCATAGGCAATGAATTCAGTGCATAAACCCTCATGATCCTTTGCTCGGCCATTATGAAGCTTCAATATTGCATCTTTGACACCCCCTTTGGTGAAAAGAGTGCAAAAAGTAGGGCGAGGTGAGTGTAAGATGTCGGGAGTGGGCTGGTGTGGAATATCATATAATGTGCGTGCATAGGAGTGCCATACTTGGCTGTCTATGAGAGGTGGTGAAGATCGCCAATTAAGAAATCTCCGCCAAAAGTCCCTGGAGTTGTTGCTAAATAAAATGTTTAGTAACTCCTCGTTATGGCGGATGAAAGCTTGCTTCTTCCGGCGTACAAAGTGGTGATACTCACGCATCGTCTCTGGTTCACTAGAAGGTTATGCTTGGTCTCGAATCTAAGTTGATGGCGAAGAGCCTTGCACTCAGCATCGTACCAGCTATTGCAGAGGTCATGGTGGAACGAGTGGTATACGGGAAAGCGTGGAGGGCAGCCTCACGAAGTGAGTAGTCAAAGCGACACGGTCCTCTAACAATGGTATATGATCGATGTATGTGAGCAACATGTATAGGCGTGCTGAACATTTGGGTGGGAGATTGCGGTCAAAGTGTATGTCATGGTAGGTAGTGTGAGTGATCTGTGGTGGGGGTGGTATAGCTAGACAAGGGGTGGACATACTAAAGAAGAGGTAAGTATGATCTACCAGGTGGACATGGTGCAACAGAGAATTCAATGATACGAAATATGAGGGCAGGATATTGATACGAAATATGAGGGCAGGAGATTCCATAAGGTAGTCAACTATGCTAGAGCCTCCTCCATGTGGGAAGCAGGTGAAGCCACCGGAAGAAGGCCATCTACTAAGAGCGTGATAAAAGTCACTAACACCAGATATGATTGCTGCAACATGTGAAGGAGATGGCACTCCACATTGCAAATAAGATATCCAACTATGCAAAGCATCCTCTATGGATCTTGATACTAGCAGAGCTGCACCTCACATGAGGGTCAGAATGCAAAAGAACCATCAGAAAGTGATCTAAGGTGGAAACCTTTGGTGCGATGGATACCAATCCATCTCTGCCTAATGTCCAATCATCAACATAATCCACGCATGAATGGGCATATGCAGCCTTCTGTTCGACCATGAGAACAAGTTTCTATTTTTATCTGAAGGCCACTCCACTATGTGAACTCCTCAAATATTCCATGAGTCTGGGGGCCACGAGAGAAGTTCCTTCTAGAAAAGGACACGATTGTGACAACCAACAAGGGCTCTCTCATTCAGTTCCACCCCGCCACGGATTCCCTACGAGCTCACACCCTTGCTGAAGTTGTTCACGTAAGTTCTCTTTCCAAAATGGAGCTCCCCCCTTGCACAACACTTGCCATGTGGCCTTCCCAACTGGTGCCATGTAACCGACAAGGGCCCTTGGCATATGAGTCCTCTCTTGGACTTCTTTTGCCCCTTCTCAATTATTACCTAGGCCTAGGTGTGAGCCTAGACCCAAGCCCTCTAGTCCCTACTCTACAAGTGCTGCAAGTGCTGTCGAGCCCTCTTGTTTCCCGCCCCACCATAATCAGGCCTTAGGCTTCCGTGATTATGACTGACGTAACATTCCCTTCCCCTTAAGGATGGTTTACGTCCTCGAAAACAAAATTGAGAAACCTCCTCTAGAGAGTGCTTACCCTTTCCCATGTTGAACTCTCTTCAGGTCTATCTTTCCACTTAACCAGACATTCTTGCCATATTATATGTCGTGTTCCTTTTTCTTGTCTATCTAAAATTCCTTTTGGTTCATGTCGTAAAGTAGCAGGTTCAATGAGTTCAACTAGGACTTCATTTCCGATGAGATTATCATCATCTCCTAATTTTCCTTTTAGCCTACTAACATGAAAATTGGATGTACTCTACATCCCTCGGGTAAGGCTAAATTATAAGCAAGTTCTCCAATTCTCTTAAGTATTATGAATGGTCCACAATACCTAGGAGACAACTTCGGACATTTACCTGTCTTTAGAGATGCTGAAGATTTAGGTACCTTGAGGTAGACTTTCTCATTTACTTCAAACTCCATCCTTCTACGGTGAGGGTTTGCATAGCTTCGTGCTCTCTTCTTATGCTATCTTTAGCTAATTTAAGCATTTGATTCATATCTTCAAGAAAGTCTTTGGCTACTTGAACCTTCTCTTTTTCGAGTCCCACTGCCATTGGGGCTCTTGGTTGAAATCCATACATTATCATAAATGGACTAAAACCTGTAGCTGAATGTTCGGCAGTACTATTATATGCAAATTCTAATATGGGCAAATATCGTTCCCAATCAGTTTGCCGTTTACTTACATATGCTCGAAGCATATCCTCAATGATCCGATTGACCCTTTCAGTTTGACCATCACTCTGTGGATGATCCATGGTGCTCATATTCAACAAAGTTTCCAATCTCATAAACACAATCCTCCAAAAATGGCTATTAAATTTGCTATCCCAGTCACTAATGATACTGGCTGGTAGCCCATACAATTTATAAATATGCTCCACAATTAGCCTAGCTAATTCCGGAGTTTTAACATCTTCACTGACATGAATAAAATTCGCTTTCTTTGATTCCCGATGTTCACTTTCGACCCTGCTCTTTTTGCTTTCTTCTAGCTCGAACTCCTTGCTTCGTTATCTCAAACTCCTCGCTTCGATCTTCTTCTTTGAATTTGACAAAGCTAGGAAGGCTGGAAGGGTTGAAAGTTTCTAAAGTCCTTGGGGGTGAAATATAGGATCTTAGGGAGTGAGAGGGATAAAAAGAAAGAGTGATGATGTGGCTTTCTTCAAAGGTTGAAAAACCTTTGTATGATGTGGCCCTGTCAATAGTTTTGGTTGCAAATAGTCGATGTCGCGACTCGCACGGGACTTCCTCTTCTTTGATAGAAATCAATAGTCGCATCGCCGCCAAGTTTTTGTACTTTGGAGACGAGTTACCTCTAAAAATGACAATTTCTCAAAAGAGAAGTTTTATTGTCTCTTCCATTGTTGCTTGTTCTTTATCTTGTGATTGGTGCATTTTGTTTGCATTCCCCACACGTATCTCATGTGGGTTTGGGATATAACTGAGTCTCCATTCTCGCATTTCACATTCTCCATCAAGATCATGGCAACATACCATCTACAATAAGGGAATAACTCTCGACTAGAAGATTTTCGCTCAATTTAATCATTAAAGGGGTGAATACGCATGAAATAGAGAGTAACCAGCAAAGAAAAAACACCTTCTAGCAAAGAGAATGCATTCTAGATACATGAAAACCAAGTGAATTCTAGATGCGCTGGAGGTCTCCAAGGCATCCAGCGCTATCAAAATTGTGAAAAGTGCCTCTCCCAATCCTTTGAAAGAAAAGCGCTTGCTACATCTACCATCTTGTAAGGCTACGATGCATGTTCACACCAATGATGACTTCTTCATAATTCCGATGGTGCACTACCTTATTGTAGGCAGTAATGAACCTTTCTCGATTTGATTCATCCATCATCCACAATTAATCTTCTCCTAAATACCTTATCCGTACCTCTAGACAAATGTTTTGGGAATTATGGTAATTTAACAAAGAGGCCAAGCAAGCTGATTAATTAAGTTGATGAAGACCTAAGAGCTAGCTTTGTGAAAGTGCCCGTCTTTCAGGATAAGCATGTTACAAATAAGCATCCACGACCTCTTTGAGTGGATACCTTGGAATATAGGACATGATCCCTCAATATCAGAGCATAGAAGAGTTTTCTTTCTTTGTGGTGCACGGTCGTACTATTTACTTCATTAGATTTTGCCATGATAGCATGTCATGCACATTCTCAAAAAAAATCCTTTCCTACATTACTTCACATTTACAACCAAGAACTTGACGAGTATGAAAAGAGCATTGGACGTACCAGTACCCCAGCAGCCTCCTGTTCTGTCATGCAAAGTGGGTGAGGAGTTTGCAGTTTAAGTATTTGCAAAGGACGGCCTTTTGCATCTGTGCTTGTGACCAATATGTTGTAAGCATCCATGGAGCGTTGGTATTGAGGATCATTCTCATCATCAGTCCAAGCCAGTACTACAACAGCAGGTCTCACAAAGCAGCACATATTGTCAACGTGGCCATTTGTATCATCATCACCTGCATTTCATGAATAAGGAATCAAGGAGGTCATCAGTCAATTGCATTTAGAGGTCATCAGTCAATTGCATTCACGCAAGATATCCAAGCATACAATAGAGGTGGGTTTTGACAGATTTGGCACATCTCATAGACCATTACAAAGTGCAACGAATCATATAAGGAACAGGCTATAGTCAGCTCTGATGATTTAAAAAACTTTGAAATAAGTTCAGAAGACGGATCTACAACATTTGTAATGAAGCCTTTATATAACTCTCGAGACAGCCAGCCAAGCCCTTTGGTAGATACATGGAACTATCTCAGACTACCAAATATTTAATGCTCAGCCTATTCTTTTCCCACAGCTTTCATTTGTTTATACATTCATGGTTGTAATTTTTTATAATTGCCACTTTGTTAGCTTTGAGTCCTAGTATGTTTCTAATAATATGCTCCTTCCAAAGTAGGATCTTTGCCCCGAGTTTTCATGAACAGGAATAAATTATGCAATGGTGTCTTCCTTCTTGTCAGCAAGGTCATGAAGATGCAAATTTGGACATTGCAAAATTTATTTTTTAACAGTCTCATTAATCTTAGTGGGTTTCCGACTCCACTGGACTTTTTTTTTTTTCCCAAAAACTCCACTGGACATTATCAGAGCATACCATCCCAATTCCCAATACACAGCTGGTACTAGCACGCTGCATTAGAGTATAAACATCTATTAGCTCAACCACAGGCATTAGAACATGCCCACACTCTCCTTGCAAATATAAGAAGGGGAGTTTGATTTACATATATGTCACAATACATCTAACGGAGCACTTGCTTCTGCCTCTTGATATTGTGCCAAGCGGACCAACTGAAGAAGGCGAAGATACAGACATTAATGCAGAATGAAGGTTGAAATTGTTATGACCAGATCATTCCAAGCCCTTCATTCCGCGTCAATTTCAGCCACCTGGAGGTGAACAGAGGTAGTTGTTGTGCATGATCTGTTAAGACAAACGTAGACAATGAAAACCGTACTCAGCTGATTGCAGTACCAAATAAATCAAGCCTCAGAATTGTACAACTTGCACAATCTGGATTTAATCAATGTTCAAAGACTGCTTGCAATGCCTACAAGGAAAATGCAAACTTACTTCACAGTGGTTCTCTCTTACAGGATGGTATAGAAAAACTCATCCTCTGAAAACAACACATAGTGCCGTTTCAATCTTATGACAGTCACTCACAAGGTTGCAAACCATAATCTCCATCACACATAGCAGGGACTAAATACTATGACATCCTCGCTGACATCTTCACCATGAAACGATGGGTAGAGACCATAGTATAAACATATGCTCTCACACATGCGCTTCCACACACCCACACATATCCATGCATCCACATACACTTGAGCACTTATAAGCCTATTTTTAAAGGACTTTCTAGGGAAAAAAATTCGATGTTTATATCAGTGCTGTGAACTTGTTTTCAATGCTTATATTGAAAGGTTTTTTTACGCTCCTTTTCCTGAATAGGTAGCCTACCCTTCGCGATACTGCACCACTATTTATTCTCTCTTGCTTTATTTGGACAAACTACATCCTTTCTATCCTACAGTCCCTCCATCCATCACACACCCTTCTCCAATAGCTTGTCCTCCTCCTTTCCACCTTGAAGACAAGAGCTAGGCATGCCGATACTCAAGCTTGGACTCCTCCACTAGAAAGATCACAAGAAGTAAGACTCCGTCGCTTTCTTCGTGTGAAGGTTTTTCCTCTAGCTTCCTTTCTTTCCTCCTCTCCCCTCTCCCATGAGATAGGGCAACAGTTTGTGAACGTTGTTTCCAAAAACAAAAGAGCAGCCGTGGACGTGCAGATCGAGAACATTCTTTCGATGATCAGACGTGCAGATTAATGATGTGTTTCAAATGAAAAGGATAGGTGACTGACACTTACTAATGGGATTGGAGAAGGATTTGGGTAGCAGATGCAAGATGGGATCCAATGGAGAAGAAAACACAAGTAAGCAAGTCAAGGGAGGCCAGGGTTTTGACGGAGAAGCACACGCGAGGTGCGAAAGTCACGAGGACCCAAGGCAGCAGACGTAGACATATAATCAACAAGACACAATAAAAAACAGGAGTCCACGTAGGCGCAAGCGAGAATATGTACATGAGAGAGGGATCAGCTGCAAAGGGGCAGCATATCTAGACCATGGATGGTGATGCTCAAGGGGAAAAGTGGGTAGTAGGATGTAGTAGACAGGGTATGTGACAGAACCAAGGTCAAATGACTACGGCAAGCTTAAGGGAAGACATAGGCGTCGGCTAAGTAAGCGGAGCATGTGATAGTGCATCTTTCATAGGTGAGACTCAATGAGAAAGGGCACATGGGTAGTGCAAATCTGCACCCAACGTACAAATGCAGGGATGTGGTGAGCATCTCTAGTACAGCTGTGTATTTATGCTAGTCTACACTGCAAGAGCAGGACTTTGATGCACACTTGCTTAATACGCATATTGAAGCCTTGATCAGGGTCTATTTCTCAATAACCATTTACACCCATTTACAGTGATGGCTGTACTCAAACCATGCTGACAAAAGTATGAACATGAGTCCAGTTGAATGGGAAGCTCAACCAGTCTACTTGTCTGCTAGATCGTGTCGTTGTGTCTCCTTGCTCTATAGTCTCCGTGCTGCCTAGACCCACTGTCATCCCTTCCACTCCATCATTGTCTCTGCTACCTTGGTTTCACTATCTTGGATCGACCTGTTGGCTGTTTTTTGCAACCCAAGGTAACCAATTTTAACAAATCTTAATAGATTTTTGCTAAATCTTATGCACAACAGTGGATTATCTGCCTAGCTAGACCTGCAAATGCATCTATAACAGTCCCACCTGTTGAGATTTCACAAAATTTCTATTTTCTATGCAAAACTTGTTGCAAATTTCTGCTTTCTATGTGCAATTTATAATCCACAAGCAGATTTCTCATGCAATTGCCAAAGCATTCGCTCTGTTTGAAAAAAAAATCAGACCCAATAGCCAATATCTGCATGATCATCAAGCATTTGTGCCAATTTCCTGCAAAATGACCCCACAAAATTCACACTTGTGTAATTTTCCTGTAGCAAATGATATCTGCACTCCAAAAATCTCAGTGGAACTAGGTCCTACCAAAATGGCAAATGCATTTATTGTGGAAAATGCGGAATTTTGAGAATAAATACAGGAAGAAAAAGGCAGAACAGGGTCAAAAACAGCAAGGTAATACATCCCATTACACCTCCAATGATGCAAATCACCAATCAAACAATGAACAAAGAAATTATGAGTCAGAACGTCTCTTCACACCAGAGATAGCTGAGCATGATATGCCTTTAGATGGGCAGCCAGCCCTCTCTGATGAGCAGCCATGATGAGTATATCCCTCAGGAAGGGAGTATTTATTTTGACAGCCACAAGCTGTGGCAAATACATTTTCAGATGAGAGTTTTATTCAGCAACTTAATGAACAGCATGTGATGTTTTGGATGCATGTATGGAACAGCCATCTGATGCTTTTGAGTGAAAAACAGTCTACTCATGAGCACCACCAAAAACGCAAGATTCTGACTGTCATGGGATGTTATCTTCACTGCTTTTGATGAGGATAAGTTGTGTCCACATGAGCATCTCACCTTAGTAGATGAGAGTTGCCCACTCTCACAAACACCACCATCCCTGCTTTATGGTTGATAGATTCAGATGCTAGCAAGCACATGACAGGTAAAAAGAGTGGTTTCAATCAATAAATCAGTCCACACGTTACAAACGCCTACAAGTTGAAATATCAAAGGGCATGGCACAATTCTGGTGTTGTCTAGACATGAAAAATATGTGGAGTATCTGAAAAATGTCAAATGTGCCATGGCTGGGTAAAAACGGATCTTCATCTCCTATATTATATTTCACGAGAAGATCAAGGAAGATACACCGATACATCTTATATAACGACAATGACTAAAATGCATTCTAGACTACCAATTTCTTTAATTGTTTCTAGAGTCGACCTCTATCAAGTGTCTATCAATTAAGAGTACCTTTGATTTCTCTGGTTTATCAGCAGACATCTAAAAAATAACAAACGAAATTGAAAGCCATTACACACTTAACAACTTAAAAAAGCAAACAAAGAAAAACTTCCTTAAAGGGCTACTCAAATACTAAGAAAAAATGTAAAGGCTGACCCCCAAATGCTGTCAATAAGATGTCCTGCAAAAATATGCCCAATAAAGCACTGGCCTGCAAAAGTGACCAGCCAAAATCAAAGGGCAAATGTCTGCAAATCTGTCCAATGCAAATCTGAGCTAAATCTGTCCACAAATAGTGAATGTTCCTGTAAAGCAAGCTCCAAGGCAAGAGTGCCAAACGGAGGGAAAAGGATACAAAAGCGACAAATTTTCAAGGGAAAATTACCCCAAATCAAAGGGTAAATGCAAGAAAATCCCAAATGGAGCTGTACCAAGCAAATGTCACTGCAATTGACACACAAACTCTGGCAAAAGCCCCATGAGAGGGCAAATATGCCAGAAAGAGGGCACCAAAAAGAGGCCAAATCCCAATTTGTGCTGCAATCCTGCAAATGTGACTCAATGTGTTGCAATTTCTAGCCAATGTCAATGCTCCCACATGCAATGTCTGCAATCCTCAAAATTCCCCAAAATTAGACTGCTAAATGTAGCAAATGTCTGCAATTTACTCAAACTAAGCAAAAGGCCAAATCCCAATTTGTGCTGCAATCCTGCAAATGTGACTCAATGTGTTGCAATTTCTAGCCAATGTCAATGCTTCCACATGCAATGTCTGCAATCCTCAAAATTCCCCAAAATCAGACTGCTAAATGTAGCAAATGTCTGCAATTTACTCAAGCTGAGCGGAAATGTGCCTGAAAAGCTGCCAAATGCCTTTTCTTCTACAAAACTGCAGCCCAATGCCAAAAGCCCCAATTCTTGAGGAAAATTGCACCAAAAAGAGGGCAAAAGCTGGAAAACCAAAATTTGTCTGCAAATGTGCAATTTTGCTGCGATTTCTGTCAATGTACTCAAAATGCCCCAAATTTTGCCAAGTTTGACAGTTACCAATGCAAATCTGAAAGGAAATTGTGAGTTCCACATATGTACGGCACCCTGAAAGAACCGTACGGATGTTTTTAGCAGGCTGTAGGGACAATTTCAGAATTGTACCATAGATTTCTGGATGTGGTGCAGCTTGTATGACAGATTTTTTGATGTGGCACAGATTGTACAAAACTTATGGCGATTGTACGGGCGACACAGCGGTGAATGTACAAACAATATGGACGCTTGTACGGCAATTGCAGATGCATTTGTATGAACAACGCAAGTGACTGTATGAACAATAAACGAACCATACAATCCATTTACAAACTATAAGATGCATGTACAGACAGCTACTGTGTGTTGTACGCATGTTGTACACCACTTATATGGATTGGTTGCTCAACGCAGGTGTACGGCAAGCGTATAACAGACGTATAACAAGCGATATGGAAGCAGCGCATGAGTAAAGGGAGCAATGGAAACGACACCTAACTAGAGCAAATCGCTGACAAGCGCAATTGTATGATATGGGCATGGCACACACTTCCAAATCGGGACTGGAGGCAGCGAGTGCAATGTCAATGCATGTGCCAGAACCAGACCAACCACTCTGATACCATTGTTGGGTGCGGGGAGCAATGGAATGCAACTCGAATGCAAGAGAGGAGAGTGGCAGCAGTCCTACAAGAAGATTTTCTCATAGGCTCCCCTAATTGGGAAGGGCTCTCCCCTCACATGCAGAGCCTTCATAGCGTTTGGCACCGTTTGTCTAGCGAACTCATTTGGACCAGCCCTTCATACCCGGAGGAGTTTGAGAGGCAACCACTCATTTGGCACTCAGAGGTGTGAGATCAGGAGGGACGTATGCTAGGGAAGCTGACACACATTGGTTGGGCACAGTGGAACAGTAGCCTAGCTAGACCGTTTCAGACAAGGAGATAGATGCCTCTTGCATAGGTAGAGGCACAAGGGTAGGCACTAGCACTTTCTCATTTGAGGGGGCTGGACACCCGAATGACAAAGATTGAGGCCGTGATCCCTGAGGCTTGGTGGGAGAGGTTGTGCAGCACCTTGGTCCCCCACCATTGGTATGGACAGTTCTCGAGGACTAGGGTGCCTCTACAGCAATCCCTTGGGTTCTACCGACACAGTTTTTATAGAGTAGAGCTTGCACTTTCTCATTTGAGGGGGCTGGACACCCGAATGACAAAGATTGAGGCCGTGATCCCTAAGGCTTGGTGGAAGGGGTTGTGCAGCACCTTGGTCCCCCACCACTGGTATGGACGGTTCTCGAGGACTAGGGTGCCTCTGCAGCAATCCCTTGGGTTCTACCGACACAGTTTTTATAGAGTAGAGCTTGGGGGCCTTTCTCTAGCCAAACACCGCACGAGAGTTAAAGGCGGACGGGGTTTTGGATTCACTTGACTGGCAAAGGGTCAGGGTGATAGGCCACTCGGGCAAGAATTGGACCATTGACCTATCCAGTTCCAAGTTTTGAGGGACAGTAGGGGGTGAGGTAGCGGATTTGGTTATGGGAGGGACAGCCTCTCAAAGAGATTCAATACAGGGCTCGAACAGAGTTGAGGAGGGTCCTTTTCTCAACACTGAGATTGGGTGGCAACTGCAGTTGGAGACATCAGCAGTGGGTTCCCTTGGAGGTGATTTCTAGCATTTGGTCACATCTGTGGACCAACCTTAGGCCCCGAAAGATCTCCTACTTCTTCTAGATGGTGAGGCTTGCCCATTGACCCGTGGTTGGAGCAGATGCGGATGGATGGTAGATGCCTTTGTTGTGCAGACAGAGTCATGGAGACAACCCCACATTGATTTTGGGACTACCTAACAGCGCAAAGGACACAACTTTCTTTGTTCGACGACACCTTGTGGAGTCGTCATGCTCTCTCCGAGATGTTTCGTTTACTCCATTCAGAGCTCCCCACGCTTCTATAGACACATCTTGGGAGATTCTGGCTAGTATTACAGCATGGCATATTTGGAGAACCAGATGTATAGAGGCTTTGGAGGACTCCCAAGTTCACCCTTCTTAGACTATGGCCAGTATCTGGGCAGATACTATACATACTTTGATGGCCATTTGGGCAAACATACAGGGAACCTCCACGACTGCTACTGCTAGGAGGGTTGCTTTTCTCAGAGTCTGAAAGGATTCTCCTTTCTTCTCTGACTCTCCTTCAGGGATGAGGTGGCATTTTCAGCTGCCACCTGGGATTTTTGTTTGCTCATTCCGAGCCATTTTTTCTCATGCTTGACATTATTTTTATCCCACACTTCAGCTTGCTTTGCGGTTTTTATTCATACTTAATGAAGTACTTTTCTTGGAAAAAAAAACAAAGGACATCGTTGGGAGCCCTTGGATTGTGGCAAGACGCACACAACGACTCACTTGGGGGACGGTTGCATAGTTGATAGGGGGAGGACACGCTGATAAGACAAAACCTGTATCAAGTTTTTGAGCACTGTATATAGCTATGGGTAGGCACATAGTTGTACGCATATAGGGTAGGTGTGGGCTTTTGGCATTTGTGGATTTTTCTTTCACAAGCATGATGGACTGATGTATAGTTTTTTGAGACAATAAAGTATGTTTTGCAGGGACTTCATGGGAGATGATGAAATGCAATGTGGTTGTACCAGACTTCCAGAGCAAGGGTGTCTAGTGTGTGGTCAAGTGAAATGTTTTTATGGGTCATGTAAAGTCAAGTCATGAAGGGTTTTTTAATATTTTCCTGAGTCAACACAGTCTTGCATACAGTCTTGCATGTTACGGGAATTTGATATGTTTTGGTGCCCATGTCAAGGGGCTTTTCATGTGGGTTTATCGGGGTTCATGCAAGCCTTAATGTGCATGCTAATGTGTGTGGGAATTGTGTGACCAAAGGTCCAAAATGTGCATTTAATGTACCTTGGGGGGTATTTGCATTTTTTTTATGGGAGTGGTAAATTCCACGTGATGACGTGGCTGGAAAATATGGAAGGGAACGTGCACATGCAAGGTGGCTACGTGATCAAGAATTGGGGATGCTCTGGCTGACGAGTGGAGCTACGTGAAGATGGCGGCTGGGAGCTGATCGGGTTGATGCTAGAAGGATCTACGTTGCACTGGGGGGGCTCCTTGAAGGGAATGCTGGACAACCAGATGAGGGGGGGTCTCTACAGGAAAGCTCGAGAACCATGGCGACGTGCGTGTTCCATGAGCAGGAAGCTATCGTAGTGTGTAAACCTTGACAAAAGTCTATGAGCACCATGAACTAAGAGGCCGTGGCTCTTGCTAGAGGTGTTTATCAGAAGTGGTTTGGTAGATGACTGCTTTGTGGGAATCGTAAGGATGTGGGCTGAGGAAAGGAATACTATGGCTTGGTGAAAGCAGCTCAAAGATCTTGTACAGGGAGTCTGACGATGGCTCGAGTTTTTTTGTGAAAGGGCGTCGCTACTTCACGAACAGTTTGTTTGAAGAGGGCCGTGAGCTCCGAGTGCTTTATGAGGGAAGAGAAGCTGTAGAGCTGGGTACCTTTACGTGAAGGAGATAGAAGATGAAGGTGCTGCAACAAGAACATGAGCTGATTGATATTCAGGGCGCACAATCGTTTCGAGGCTGAGGGTAGAGACGCTTTTTTTTTTGGCAAAAAGAGACTTCTATTAAGTATTAAAGAAAACCATTAGAGCAAGCTCCATACAGGATACACAATGCAATGCATGAAAAGCTCAAGAGACAAAAAGAAAGGATTGGGGCTGATAGTGCCTCTCAATCCGATAGAAACCTCCGCGAAAAAGGGAGAACCCCTCCAAACTCTAAGAAATACGATCCTCCTAGAAGAGGCTGCCTGTGAAGGGCCCTGCATGCTAGCCCATATGGCTATCAAAGTGTGAAACGTGTCAGTCCAAATACCCGTGAACACCTGTGATGGGTGTATCTAGGTGCCATCCAAGGCCTTTGTACATCTAGCTCTCCAAATGTGCCAAGAGGAAATGCTAGCCAAAATCTCCCAAGAGGTGTCCGCTGAAGCATGAGAAGCTCTGAAGGGAGTAAGTGGTACATCCTGAAGGGAGCAGGGCTCTATCACCTGCCAGTGGACCGAGAGTGTCCAAGAAGAAGGTTCACCCTCGTAAAACACCTGGGGCCTAGTAAGGGATGACCATGCGACCGAGCCCCAAGTCATGAATAAAGGGGAAGTATGAAAAATGCTGAGTATCCGAGCAACCCCTTTCCAAATAGTCCTCACCTGACTGCAGTCTATCGCACAAACTCCTCCGCAGAATGACAGCGAGGGCAAGTGGGATCAGCCCCAAATCGTGATCTCCACTGGTTCACTGCAATCCCTACATGAATAGAAAGCCAAAAGAAAAGAGTGATCTTTCTATTCCTAAGGGATTTCCAGAGCCTCCTCCAGAAATTCCTACACAAATCTGCGGTGATGAAGAAGCTGTCCCAATGGGGGGCTCTGGAGGGAATCCAACCCCTACTGCTCAGCTGAAATCTCCTGGCATTACCAACCGTGAAACGAAAGAAGGGAATCCCCCTCTCTCACTCTCCTAGGTCCCACTGCAAGCACCTGATAGGTGCACCTCCATATAACCACAATCTCCAGGATCCCAGGGCCAAGAGCAGGGGGTCAGGGTCTAAGTACCATTGCAAGCCTGCTCCATGGTCCACAAAACCAGCAATCCTGACAGGCTAAAAGGCAACCTCTAGAAGGATATCATCCGTGGATCTAGAGAGTATACCTCCATCCCCAACGTCAAAGACCAGTGCATCTTCCTCGAGACCTCGAAGAGCGATCACCTATAGAGGAACTACTGTCCTCGAAAAAGCTCCCATCCAAGTGGTGGAAGTAATAGGCATCTCAACTGTCCATTCCACCAGGATGGCTGTATCTACCTACTGAATCCTGCGTGCTACCCCTTTGAGGTGACTCACTGACTGTAGTCTTTGATTCTCAAGTAGCCTGATAAATGCCTTCCAAGTGCCTACTGTGTAGGCGGGGCCTCTCTCCCATCTAGACCACTGCATGTAATGGGAAGTGCCCAGTGGTCTGCCATGCTCATCAAGTATACTATCGTTCCAAATGATCGGCTGCCTATCAATCTCTTCAAGGGTAGAGGGCAGAACCCTCCGAAGAGTGTTCTTGAAGCTCCCCCAAGCTTTGAGGATGGCAGTCATGAGAGGAGAGGCAGGAGATCTGAGAGGGACGGAAATAAAAATCCAGCGAGGGCTGTCCACCCAATCATCTCCCAAGGTAGGTGTGCAAGCCTGAATGCGTCCATAGAAGAAATCCTTCCAAGGTTCCTGCCCAGGCATGAGTCCCCTCACCACCACCTTACAAAGCAATGCCCTGCATTGCAAGTCCGAGTCAATGATATTAAGGCCCCCTTCACATGTAGGGAGAATAATAGTCTCCTAGGCCACCCTCGCTGCAACATCTGCCGTGCCATCAAGTCCACTCCATAAAATGTTCATGACTGGTCTAATGAGCTGAGTGATGCAATCCCTAGACCGGCACCAGCAAGAACACACAAACCAGGCAGTGGCCAAAAGAACCTGGTTCAGTACCACAACTCTAGATGCAAGTTCGAGTTTGGCTGAGCTCCAAAAAATGAGCTTTTTCCTTATACTCTCTAGTACTGGGGCAAACTGTTGTGCTGGAGAGATGCCCAATCCTACCTGGCATCCCAAATACCTGACAGGAACACCCCTTTGAATCCAGGAAAAGCCAATGTCAACTCCCCCGCTTGGAGTGTCCTCATCACTGATCCAAAAGCCAAAGGATTTATGCCAGTTAATGTGTGCCCCCTGCAGCTGAGCAAAAGATATCCAAGGCTATCCAGAAAGAATCAAGTGACTGCAAAGAGGCCTCAATAAAAATAGCAGTGTCATCAGCCAACTCACAGTCAAGAAGCTCCTACTCCTGTCTCAAGGGCAATCTCAGCCCATAAAGATCAGCCTGAGATCGTAGGAAGATACTCATAAAAAGAAAGAGGGAGGGGGCTAAAGGGCGTCCCTAACGAACTGAACTGGAAATCTGAAACCTGTCACCCCTTACCGCTCCGATCAAAACCTGGCTGTGGGCTGATCTGTAAAGGGAGGCCACCCCTCTAATCCGTGCATTTGAAAATCCAAATCGTAGAAGAGTGCCCTCAAGAAAACCCCAATCTACTTGGTCATAGGCTTTATAAAAGTCCAAGAGTAGAACTGCCAACCTCTGCCTGCTCTGCATAGCCCACTTTGTGGCTTCACCAAAGAAAAAGATGTTATCAAATATGCTCCTACCATGTCTAAGCATCATGGATGAGGTCTGGAAGAAGGGGCTGCAATCGAATGCTGATCGCCTTAGCATGGAGTTTGTATAGAGTGCCCAAAAGAGTGATGGGTCTCCAATGGGATACAAAATTCCTGTTGCCACCTTTTGCGATAAGGTGTATGAGTCCCTCAGTTAGTGAGTCAGGCATCTCACCCGAGTCCCAAATGCCCTGCAGGGCTGAAGTAATACGATCACCTATCATATCCCAAAAGGCTGTAAAAAAAGATGGAGTAAGACCATCGGAACTAGGGCACTTGCCCTTATGAAGGGCGGAGAGAGCAGTTCTGAACTCTGTGTTGGTAAAGTGTGCATCAAGTGAGCATATCATCTCTGGTGTGACCAACACGCGTAAACTCTGCCAAACTACATCTCATGTGTGTCAGGATCTGCAGAAAGAAGGGAGGCATAAAAATATGTCGCTAAGTGCATGACGGTATCCGGATGAGACTACAAAACGCCGTCAAAGTCAATAAGCTGCCTCACACTCTCTCTACTATGTCTGGGACCAAGTGTAGAGAAAAAGTGTTTATTGACTCTCCCTCCCATCTATATCCAAAAGGACTCCCATGCATGAAAGGCATACTCTGCTCTCTGATCAAGCAATGTCTGCAAGTGAGCGCCCTTGCTACAGCAAGGCACTCCTGTATCCAAGCATATGAAGGTCGTCTTTGCTCCTCCCTCTGCAAGGCTGCCAACTGCCGGCAGATACCAATCTCCCGCCTGAGTACCTCACCTTGCCGAGCACTAGCGACAGAGTGATAAAGGTCACTAATACTGGCAAGTATGGTGGCCACATGTGAAGGATCGGCCACCCCCCCTGCAAGTGAGAAACCCAGATCTCCAAGACTGCCTCTATGAGAGTCTCATCTGTGTATAAGGCATTGGGGATCTTGATACTTTGAGACCGTCCTCTCAGATGGGACTCTGAGATAGACAAAACTACCGGAAAATGGTTGGAGGTGGAAACACCAGGTGCAATGCAAAATGTCCCCCCTCTATCAAGAGCCCAGTCATCCACATAGAATCTCTCAATCCGAGCATGGATAGGTATTTGTACCCTACGGTTCAACCATGAAAACAAAAGTGACTGAGACTGAATATGAAATGTATCATCTGACCAAACATCTCTGCCACTGAACCTGAACAAGAAGGCATCCCAAGCTGCTCTCTCGAGGGAATGAATACCACCTTCTTTGCCCCCTTGCTTATCAGATGGTGCCTCAACCATGTTGAAGTCACCTCCAATAATCCACGAATCTGCAATGTCAGCCCACGAGAGCAACTCTTTCCAAAAAAGAACACGGTCCCCTCTGTTGTTCGGAGCGTAGAGGTTGAAAAAACCAACCTTACGTCCGTCAATCAAAAGTAAAATCCACTGGGCCTTGGAGGAGGTGATGGTACCGTGTCCAATGACCAGAGGAAGAATAGAATGTGAAACTGATATGCATGTACCTCCTCTGGTTCCCAAGGCAGGAAGCCAAAAAGTCCGGCCTGAAAGTAGCTTACCTGACTTGGAGCAATCTCTAGCATCCAATTTGTGTTCTTGAAGAAAAATAATCTCTAAGGAACCACCCAACACACCTAGATGAAGCTGATTCCTGATCAGCTATCTGTGACGGCGATGAGGGATGCTACCCAATCCCTGTATATTCCAACTGGCTATCCTCATCGGCGTGAGGAAGTGGATTGGAATACCTTACCCGACCTGGTGGCGGAAAAAGAACCCTCCACCGGAGCTGACCTCCTGCCATACACACGAGGTCCAAGGGGAGGAAAGTCCACAAGTGAGAGAGAGAAAGATCTCTCGATAGGGATGCCGATAACTGGCTCTCCGAAAGTGAAAGGTACAAAATCATCATCTAGGAGGTCAGAGAGGTTCTCAAGAGCGGAAAAGGAGTTCTGCTGAGCCAGTCCTGGGGAGGGGGTCCGAAGGATTCCTACCGAAGCAGGGAGAGAATGTAAGACCCCCTTCTCTCTATCCACGAAAGGAGGCACATGTACTGGGTCCTGATCAAGAAGTGATGCGGACGAGGTGCCAACAACCTGGGCTGCTGATGGAGGTACAGCCTGATCTTGGGGTGGAGTGGAAGAAGGCTCCTGAACACTAGGCTCCAAGGCATTAGCCTCCCGAGGCTCCAAGAAGGATGCCTCCGAAGCGGTGGAAGTATGATCTAAAGTAGAGGACCTTATCCACTGTGGGCCAGAGGTGGTGCGGGGTGCAGGAGGGACTCAAGCAACCCTATGAGGAGGGGGAGCTCGTGTCTGAGGCGGTGCCTGTGGAGCGGTAGGTCCTACTCCTGCTCTCTGTCGTAAGTTAGTACGAGCTAATTGCTTTCTGGACCTCTTTTTCTTCTTTGGGCAATCTCTGGCGAAGTGCCCCGAGGATTTGCAAATCCTGCATTGGTCCTGCCGACCTGCAACCTCAAATCTTTGGCGAAAGAATGACCCATCAGGTCGCTGTAGCATAATGTGGTCATCTGAAATATTAGGGTTCTAGACAATGAACCTAACCCTGGGTACCCCATCCATCCTGACCGCCTCAACAGCCGAAGAGGGCTCGCTAGGAAGAGGGGGGATCTATGCTACCACACCACCCATGTCGCCAATAACTAAAAGAAGCCGGTGATAAACTGAGGGGAGACCAAGGAACCTGATGAAAACAAAAAGTCCTTACTTATCCTCTTCAATTCGGTCAAAGCCCAGTTGAAAGGAAAATTAAAAAATCCTCCTGTAGCCTAGAAATAGAAACCCAGCCTGTAGCAAGTCTCGTGACGTCCGGGGAATCTAGGCACACCTGAAAGAAACCTCATCCCAACAAACGAACATCTGTAAGGTGGGGGGCGAGCTCCTAGGGAAGCACCGCAAGCATCCAATCTCTAGCCTGTGATCTGGAGGGGTGTGAACCAAAGATGCGTGCGAAGAGAGTCGTGGAATACTCATGCTCCAAGTCCTTTTGCAACTACTGCAGCTCTTCTTTTGAAAATGTGACGATTCTCGTGGCCGGTGTGTGCGGTAACAGATTGACTGAATGGGTGCCAATTCGTCAATTGAGGCAGGGAAGGCCGACTCAAACACACACAAAAAAAACTCCGTCCGCTGTCCTGATGCCCATTAGACCCCCAAACAATGGGGGTACGCCTGAAGAGAGAGGGTGAAGGAAGGAGGGAGAGAGGAGAGAGAGCCGGTCAGAAGAAGAAGGGGGTAGGTTGAAGGAGGAGGGAGGTTGAAGAAGGGGGGAGAGGGAGGGCAGCAAGGGAGAGAAGGGAAGGGGACAGCAGGAGGAGAGGGGAAGGAGTGAAGAGGAGAGAGGGAGGGGAGGAGAGAAGGAGGGGGGGAGAGGAGAAGAAGGAAGGGGGGGGGGGGGGGGGGGTGAAGCGGGAGCAGCAGCTGGGGGGGGCAGCGTAGGCAGCAGCGCGGGGAGGGGGCCAGCACAGGCAGCAGCGGGTGGGGGGCAGCGCAGGCAGCAGCACGGGGGGGATAGCGCAGCAGCAGCGCAGGGGGGAAGGAGAGGGGAGGAGAGGGGAAGGGAAGGGCAGCAGGTAGGGAGGGAGGGGAGGGAGGAGGCAGCAAGGAGGGGAGTCGAGGGGAGGGCAGCAGGAGGAGCGGGGAGCAGCAGCTGCTTCAGGGAAGGAACCCTAGTGGTAGAGACGCTTTTGACCAAGGAGTTTTGTGAACTTGTGTGCGCTGAGAAGACCTTGGTGCTGGAGACCTCCAGAGATAGCGAGCTGTTTGTAGTTGGCTGAGCATGGCTACCACACACGCATGACGGTCATCGTTTGCACGTGAGCTGATACAGAGAATGCATGGTCTGGTTTAGATCATCTGAAGGATTGTAGGTGGCACTATTGCAGCTTTGTGAGAATTACGAGCTGTTGTTCTTGATGGAAGCTTAGGGGTGTGGGCTGTGGGTTCATAGTATTCTGAGGCTGACTGTTCTCTGAGTTTTGGGGGCGAAGTTCAGTTCTAAGTTTATCTGTTTCGGGTTGTGTAGTCTTTTGGTTCTCTCTGAGTCTGTGTGATCCATGTTCAGTCAGTTTTTGTGGGGGTTTGTCTCGGTGCCTAGTACAAAGATACATACTCTGGAATCTGGTGCATAAGCTCATCATCTACGAGCCCACATTGCAGCTGATCCCTATGAAGTCTCAGCTATCTGACGTGGTGAAGTACATAATTCCTGGTTGTCTTTCCTTTTTTTTCCTTATCAACGCCTTCTCCGTCAACCCAACCTCCCAAGCTACAAGATTCAAGGGCAGCTCATTCTCAAGATAGAGGCCTACGATGCAACTCCTCCCTCTCGCCCACGCCCTTCACCTTCACCAAAGGATAATGTTCCCATAGCTTGGTATGAAAGCATACGTGCCTACTTGGTCAGCCAAAAATTCAGAAACAGTCCAATTGAGAGAGAAAGAAAGAAAGAAATATTAACGTCCACGGGAGGCCTCACGGGCCTATGGGACAAAGTACACAAAAAGCGAGCTCATACAAGCCTCAATGGGCTGAAGCAAAGGGTATGCTAGGACCCTTGCTGAGTGTACTAATCTATGCCAACAAAATCCTAATCATAGAAAAAGGAAACTACAATCACATAGTGGGCCAGATCAATCAATCTATCCAAGCGTTGGGACGAAACTGAAGCCTGGTACAATGATGGCTCTGGTGGGCTGTGAAGATGTCTCATATCTATGTCTGTCAAGATGTCTCGCGCTGTAGTGGGGGACGCGGTCTCCTCGCTCTTTGGACTCTCTAGGCTATGTCTAGAGTGACCCCTCGTATCAGTCAGTCTCCCCTGAGGAAAGCTATGATCGGTCGGACCTCAATAGAGTGTATACTCTGGGGGCTCTCTGTCGCGCATGTGGTCTCTGCGCCCCTCTCTCGGTGGTACTGTGCCACCTGCTCATCCAGAGTACTCGCATATCGGCTAGCTCCTCCTCCACTCCACTGTGTCCAGGAACTGACTCAAATGTATAGAAGTCTGTGACGTGTTGCTCTGCCCGGTCATCCTCTATGTCCTGTAGTAGTCTGACCATCCCCTGTTGCTCTCTGATCATCGCAAAAGTGTCTCCCTGTGTCGACGCATCTCCATTAGATAAAGCCCGTACAGACCCGGTCATGGAAATGTGTCAATCATGACAAAGGGCCGAAGCCACTCCCCTCTAGGTAGAGACAGTGGTAGCATCCCAGAATCTTGTAGTAGGCTAGGCAAACACAAAGAAAATGCTCCTCTGTCTCAACCGCCCCCAGCGTACATAGCGTGCAGACCCGCTGCTCTCTAGGTATACCCGCTGCTCTCCTTGCCTCGATCCTCAACTGATGGGACGAAACCCGCATTTGAACAATGGCAATCCTCAGTGCATGGGAGACTCCTCTATCCTCGAGATACTGGGGTCTAATAATGAATCCCTCCTCCAATACTCTCAGGAAGTGGTCGTGATAAAACTGGATCTTGGTGGGGAGCTCCTGGTCCTCCCCCCAAGTCCAAAATGTGTGAAGCTGGAGGAGGTCTAACCGTATGATACGTTTGATCTCATCTTGCGGGATCGACTCAGAAGGTGCATCCATGATTACCTGAAAGGGGGGAAGCCTATCCATCTGGATACCATGCCTGACAAGCCATGTGGATATGCGTGCATACCATGTGTCTGCCCCACTCTTTGCAAGTCGTTTGGATGACTCTAGGACCAACCTTGGAAGTCTCCAGTGGAAAAAGTCCTAGACTCTGTGGATGAAAGTCACTGTCTAAAAGATGGCATCAACCTGGAGAGGTGTCATAGCGAACTCTGCCTCTACTATCTCATGTGGAACTGAGGGCTGCCTGTACTATCTCATGTGGAACTGAGGGCTTACATCAGATCATCCTGGATCCCATCCCCACCTATAGCCGCTCGAAGCTCCTCCAACCTGTCCTTGGAAGATCGCACCCCCAGAAAGGTGCTGCATACATGACAGTCCTTCGCACCAGTGTGTCAAAAAGCCAGCCATTCGTCGGTGGATCCTGGAAATGCGCCTAGAAACACTGTCGCTCTAGTCTAGCCAAAGCACTATGCCCTCGTGTGAGCCGTGCCTGGACTGCATGTTTCATCGTGAAGATGGGTCCTGTGAAGACTGCTCCCAAATATGTGTACGACTGCACTATCTCCACTGGATCACCACGATAGATGAAACTAAGTGGGCGAGTCACTGCTTGTGAGGTGTTAAAGATTATAACCTTAGTTTTCCCAAGGTTGACCGTTAGATCTCTCTCTCTGCAAAACACCTCTAATGCCTCTAGATCTCTTTGTAGCCCCTCCGCCAAAGAGGATATAAGGACTATATCATCAATATATAACAATATCTGTATGAGGAGATCACCTAGTAATGAACCCTCGCTCCCTAGGCGATCTATGAAAGATGTTATCTCATCAATGTAGAGTCCAAAGAGAGTCGGTGAGAGAGGGCAGCCCTACTTCACCCCAATGGTGCTCTCGACCCAATCCGATAGACCGCCTGAAGCACGGACCCTACTTCTGACTGACTCATATAAGCTCATCACACCACAAATCAGCATCTCTGGGATCTGCATCTCCTGTAGTCTCTTGATCATGCGGGATCGTGGAACAGTGTCGAAGGCCTTTCGAAAGTCTACGAAGGATGTGTAGACTCTGCCTGAACCTCGTCTCCTCAATGATAGCCCTCAAAGTGAATGTGGTCTAGAGTAGAGTGTTGCCTCATGAATCATGTCTGCCCTAGTGCTTGATGCCCCCGTGCCTCTGTATCACTGCTGATCTCTCTCTCTAGTACCGATCCATAGATCTTGGCCAGTGTGTGGCCAATCATGAGGGTGCGATAGTTCCCGGTGTCCATGAGGTCTCCTGCTTTGTGTATCGGTACGATAGTGGTGGTGCTACATGCTGGTTGGAAGTCGTGACAAACTGCAAGGTTAAACATATGTGCAAGGATCAGTGCTAGAACCTCCTGCCCATGTGCAAAGTGCTCTGTCCGAAGGCCCTCGTGATCCTGTGCTTTGCGTGCAAGGATTGGTGCTAGAACCTCCTGCCCATGTGGGAAGTGCTCTGTCCAAAGGCCCTCGTGATCCTGTGCTTTCCGGTTGTGGAGCCAGCGAAGTGCAGCCCACACATTCTGCGTAGTCAATAGATGACAAGTAGTGGGCCTGGGCATAGAGGACATGTCTAGCGGTGTCTGCCTCGAGACATCATATAGGGAGCATGCATTAAGTGTGCCACACGCCCGGATCAATGATGGGGATGGGTGGCTTCCCCTCTGAAAGGAATCCCCACCCACTAGTGGTCGGGTCTCCCTCCCGAAATGATCTGATGATCTCATCCATCCTGTGTGTGACAAAGGCTCGTCTCTTGTGGCGTATCAACCGCTGAAAGATCCCGTGTGCCTCATGTGACGTCAATTGGCCCAAGGCTCGTTCCCATGTGAGGTGGTCTCGCATCTCTCTGCACTCATCATCAAACCAAGGGTTTTGAGGCATCTTCCCATCTCGTATCCGTGGAGATCGGGTCGTAGGAAAGGATCTAGTGGCAACATCTTGTATCACTGTGACAAGGATGGCTGAGGCGGAGGACGAGCATTTTCTGAGCGAAATCTTCCGAGCGTCCGAGCGAAGGAAAAAAAAAGCTTCCAACTATGCATAAATATGGCAAAAATCGATCAGAAGAAAACATAGTTTCACTTAGAAATATGCAAAGTATTATAGCAATGCCTATTTTATACAAAAATCTTTAGGTGAATCTGTAGGAATGGTGAGAGCATAATGGGATGGCTTTTGAAGAAACCCACATGTAGAGTAGACTTCTCTATGAAAATTCCCTTATGATCCTTCTTACAACTTTTACTTAATAGGGGGTGACATTGAAAACCCTCTCTCAACCTATCTTCATGAAAGAGTTTCTTCAAAGAAAACTCATTGAAGCAAGCCATCCAGGTAGTTTCGCCAGCGAAACCCCTTTGAAGCAAGTCTCCCAAGGTAGTTTCGCTGGCGAAACTACCTTGGACAGCACTTTTAAAAGTGACATAACTTTCATATCCAATGTCCAAATATAGTCATTCAACCACTCAAATTGATCGGAACACCCCATTTGAGCACATCTATGGAGTTATATTTTGAAAAATCTTTCATATATAGTATTAAATATTACATGTATTTTATGAGAGTGATATATAAGCCCAAGTTAATACTTATTTATAGTAATTTAAACTTCTTTAGAAACATGTCCATAAATATGCTATAAAAACACTAAAAAGATATTGCCATATGATATAAATGTGTTAATAAGTAATTATATATGCATAGTATTATTACATTGAGAGTGATTATGAGGAATGTTTCTTAAAGGAATCAACACTTTTTTAAGGTAATAACAGGGGTACAAAGGGATGTCTCTAAATAAGAAAATTATGTTGTGTAAAAATGAATGAGTGACTAGTCTGTATATTTTTATGATAAAGGGATCTAGTTCTAGTGAAAATAAAAGTGTAAAAACCATGTTTCCTAAAGAAAAACATTTTTAAAAATCTCTTGAAAAACACGCTCGGATAAACCTGCTCATAGGTTTTTGCTCGTAAAATTGACGCATCCGCTGAGGCGTGGGTGAGGTCTAAATCACCCTCCAATAAGGTTGGAAGCTCTCTGGCTAAGTGACACACATACACTAGATCAAGGACACGATCAAAGTGGATCTGGGTACGGGTAGTGGTAGGAACTCTCCCTGTGACTGGTGTAGTAGCAAGAACATCAAAGGCCAGATATGAGTGGTCGGCTCCAAGTGGCAGGGGGGAGGGGGTATACTGAGGTCATGTATCCATGAGACAAAAGCCAATGGACCTAGTAGGTAGTCCATTGTGCTAGTCCCGCCTCCATGGGAGAAACATGTGAATCCCTCAAATGATGGCCATCTCTAAAGGCCATTGTAGATGATGAGGTCGTGGACAGCTCCCAACTGAAGCAGGTGTCGTCTGTATGCTGCCACATGTGAAGTATCTGCAGAAAGTCTCCGAATCCCAAGTTCTATTGCACCTAACTCTGGCATCATGTGGGGGTCTCTCTCATATGTGAAGTCAAGTAAGCCCACTTGCCTTGAAAGTCTCCAAATCCCAAGTTCAATTGCATCTAACTCTGGCATCATGTGGGGGTCTCTCTCATATGTGAAGTCAAGTAAGCCCACTTGCCTATCCCTCATCCTTGCATTGAAATCCCCCAGAAGGAGGGTGTCTCCCTGTCTGGAGAACTCTATGATACCATCATGTATCGTCTCATAAGGACTAAGCCCCTCTATAGTGACATCATGGGCATATGATGATGTGTGTGGAGGGAAATAGCATACTACAATGAAGATCGGTCAGGCATCTAGTAGCTGTACTCATATCCACATGTGACGTGCATGTTCCTCTCTTCATACCACAGATATGAGTGGTCTCAAGTGTGTTTTGAAAAGGCCAGCTACACCTCCAAAGCCTCGTACTCCACTATCTCGAGAGCCTCGTACTCCAGAGCCAACGGAGGGTTTCATTGACCCACCAGGGGACACTCAGATTTACTTACCCCACTCACTGAGGATCTCTCTTGGGCAGTTCTGGGTCTCTTCACATAGACTTCGTATCGAGAGCGGTGGAGAAGAGCGACTACCTAGGGAGAACCAGTGATGTTTGGCAGGTTTCGTTCATGAGACACTCAAACACCGCGAAAGGATACTTCGAGCACGGAGACAGGAGCAAACTTCTTCCTTGGCTGATCCCTCTCAGAGCTCTATCACAGAGTTTTTCCAGCCATATCACATGGACTCCCACGGGATGAGGCCTTGACATGACCGTGACCCAGAGCCTGTGACCCGATAGCTCAGACAGAGGGTTGACACACAGATCACACTTGGGGACATCCCCTCCATGTTTAAAGTCAGGTCTCGTCTGACGGGGGTCACAATAGCCCTAGTTAGACGCAGAGCTATGACCAGGAGACCATAGTTTCCAGAAACGCCGTTTCGGCTTGGGCGAAACGTCGAAACGTTTTGGAAACGTTTTCGTCCTCGGAAACGGCATTTCCGTTTTTCTGTTTTTTCCAGGGTTTCTATAACCATGGAGGAGACACGTGACTCCTCCATGGATGATCTTGATGAGTGATTTTTGGAGCACTTAGGTCTAGGATTTTGTCATGCCAGGCTCCAGCATTGAGCAGCTGCTGCCAGCCACATGGATATTTTTTAATCATGTTTTGTATTTACTATAGTCTATTACATATGGATTATGGATGATGGATCTTGTTTTGCATTGACTCTTTTGAGGCTTGAGCCTTGAGCCTATAGTTGTCATTTCTGAATTTTGATCTATCATTTGAGTCTTTGACATTGAAATTTGAATGATTGATGTAATAAATCATAGATTTATATTGAACTTGAGCAAAGATGTATTTACTATTTTTCAAGCTTTTGTAATGTTTTTATTAATTACATATGTATGTATTAAACCCTAAAACCGAAACTCCCTTTCCCCGTTTCCTCTCGGAGGCCGAAACTCCGAAACGCCGTTTCCCGTCGTGCTCCGCACCCCCGTTTCCGAAACGCGTGGAAACTATGCAGGAGACATGCCAGGGCTGCACCTTTGAGTGGCCGACAGCACTCTATCGCCGATTTCATGCCCCCATTGCCTCATCCACCCTGATGTCTTGATGGTGATGATGATGATGAGATAGCCGACTACCGACTTAACATGACTATGTTGTACTTAGGATTTAGTACTGACATTCTGCATTTTTTGCATTTGCATTGGTATAGATGCTCGTTTAGTAGCTCCACCACCACAGCTCGTTTGTACCAGGTTTTTCAGAGTCTCATAGACCCATCGGTCTTCCAAAGACTTTAATAAACTTTCTTTCTTTCTCCTCAATTCTCTCCTATGAGCAGGCTCCCAAATGTACCCTATCACCGTGGGCAGCCCTCTCTCTAGGCTCTCATGTGTCTCAGTGTAGTAATAAACTTTCTTTCTTTCTCCTCAGTTCTCTCCTATGAGCAGGCTCCCAAATGTACCCTATCACCGTGGGCAGCCCTCTCTCTAGGCTCTCATGTGTCTCAGTGTAGAAGATGATGTCTTTACCTGTGTATGTCTCCGAGAAGCCACCTGGGTCGGACCAAAGTGTACCATTACAGTTCCATACAGCCATACTCAGCATGTTTTGTGCACTCCCCTCCTGGCTCTGACACTGTCATAGTTCCCCCTCTTCCTTCTCCCCTTCTCCCTTATCCCCTCTCTCAACTCTTTCTTGAATAATCACTTTGCCATCCCTGTAGGCAGCCCATTTCCCTGCTTCCCTTGCTGCCATGACCCGTGTCATGCCTTCCCTTCTATGTTCCTGCTATAGAAGGGTGAGGTCATCATCCAAGTAGATCTTGGTCCCCTTCAAGGATGCTCGCATGCTCATAAGGTATCAGTTGCAGTCCGGAGTTTCAGCACTAACGGTCTTGTTTGTATCTCCGTCTTCCTGACCCTCCAAGCTGCCTCACATGTGAGGTTGACTCCCATCTTGGCATATCGGGCTTGAGCATTAGCCATTGGCGTGTCTCCCACTGTGAAACCTCTAACTAGAATATTCGTTCCTTTACTGGACCTTCTCTTCTCTTCCTCAAGTGTCTCAGAAATGAGTTCTTTTTTGGGAGCTGCCGATCCCTTTTTGACAACTTCTGTCCATTCAAGCATCACTTTTTTCCCCTTGTTGAGCTGTTGTGCAAACTCAGCATGCTTACCATTCATGGTAGTCTGCATGGCCTCCATCTCTTTCTTAAGAGCTGCATTTTCTGCTTTGAGCTCATCCATAACTTTGCAGCCACCATCTGATGTTATTTGTTTGCCCTTCATTTGTTGTAACTCAGTCCCCAATGTGTGTACTTGGTCTTGTAGCTTGGTCTTCTCATTTTCCCATTCTGCTCTCTCCTTCTCCCATTCTTCTTTCTTGGCCTTCTCCTTCCTCCATTCCTCTTGTACCTTCCCACCTTGTTTCCGAATCTCAGCCAGTGTTTTGTCCACATGCGTGCGCTTTCTCAGCCAATAGGGCCACATTGGTGGCCTCCAAACTGTCTATTTTTTCTATCAACACGAGGCAGATTTTGTTGAGGCATATGAGTACCTCTGTAGTGCCCTTGTGAGCTGTCCCTGTAGAGAGGGCTGCCATGGCTGTCTCTAAAGCTAGTTTGCCCCATGTGTCTTCTACTCCTGCTCTTGTAGGCATGGTGCTTCAGCCAATTAGAAAATAGTGCTAATCTGTGTGTGGTTGATCTCCAAGCATGTTGGTAGTGCTTTTCTGCGATTCCTTCACATCCCCACTTTCATAGATGCATTGTAATGTGGCTGAGGCCTTCTTTTCACGTCCCTATATATTAAAAAGGATCACGGTGTTCTACAGTCTACTTGTGCTCATTCTGTGTGTGAATTATATGGTGCTGACTGGTAATAATCAGGACCATCTCAGCTTTCAAAGCTAATTTACGGCAAACATTTGAGATGTCAAATCTAGGTCATTCGCACTATTACTTGGCCATAGAGTTTGTGCACTCAAATGAAGGAATAGTGTTGCTTCAGTTCAAATAATACAGAAGCTCCTGCACAAGTTTGGCCTTTTAGGACTGCAAGCACATTTCTACTTCTGTGGGACCTAAGCTCAAGATGAGTATTTATAATGGAGGAGAGCTCTATGATATAGGTGTATGTCTAGCCAAGAAGTTGGTTGTCTTATCTATCTGTGCAACACTAGACCACATAGGCACGTCCAGGCACTAAGCATTGGCAAGTAGTTAAGCATATTTTTCCCTCTATGATATGGGTGTATGTCTAGCCAAGCAGTTGGTTGTCTTATCTATAGATATTCAGTTTGTTGTTTCCCAAGCCAATAAGTTTACGCACGTCCCGGCACTAAGCATTGGCAAGCAGTAAGCATATTTTCCCAAAGAAACACTTGAAGCTTTCCCATTTCTGTTTCTGTGGAACCTTAGCTCAAGATGAGTATTTATGATGTAGGAGAGCCCTATGATATGGGTGTATGTCTAGCCAAGAAGGTAGTTGTCTTATCTATCTGTGCAATACTACACCAGCGCTATTCAGTTTGTTGTTTCCCAAGTCAGTAAGTTTATGCACAGTCCCAGTACTAAGCATTGGCAAGCAGTTAAGCGTATTTTCCCCAAAGAAACATTTAAAGCTTTTGGCTTATTTTCTTTTGGTGATTGATCAATTTCTCTATACATGTTCACATTACCACTACAAGGTGGATTGCTGGATGATAAGCACGTGTGTGAACACTCCTTGGGGCACTTTTCCCTCCAATTAGGAGATTTTTGTCCCCAGGGTTAGTATTAGGGCTAGTTCCCTTTGTAGAGGACACATTCCTCATTTTGACTATTCTTTGTAACAGAACACTTGCATTCTCAATACAACTTCACATTTTGGTGTTCTTCTCTCATCCCCAAACCCAACACTATTAGCAGAAACACATGCCTCATCTATATCTAATGGTGTGCCATATGTGTTAACAAATGAAATGAATTTATCTCATGGTCTTTAATCTGAGTATGAAGATTGAGGAAACTCCATGTGAGTTTTTATTTATTTGTAGGATGTATGTTGAGTCGTGTGAGGATACATCAAAAGATTCTTTGGCTACCCTAGATGAATTCTTTGGTTACCAAGATTCTTTTTGTTTTAAAGATGAATTAGCCTTATGGGTTATCTTAGGAAAGAAATCTCCAACATAAAATTGAACTTGTTCCTAGGACAAATAGTCCTCCTTATAGGCTAAAGCTTTACAAAGGAAGCTAAGGCTTGAAGACAACTAGAAGAAGATCTCAAGCTAAGGCAAATTCAACCAGTTTCTCACCTTTTACTTCACTGATGATATTAAAGAAAAAGAAAGATGACACTTTTCAATGTGTATCAATTATTTAAGTTTGAATAATATCACCATTTAAAATAGGTATCCGAATTGATAATTTTTCAGATGGGTTATATGGAGCCATGATCTTTAGCAAGACCGATCTAAAGTGTGGCTACTATCAGATCAAAAGTCAGCTCAAGATGTGTATCTACTGCATTCAAAAGCAGATTCAACCATAATGTCATTTGGACTTTAAAATTCTCCAACTACATTTATCATGTTGATGAGTGACTCACTATGCCCGTATATAGGAAACGTTGTAGTACACTTTATTGGACAATCTTAACCTATAGCAAAAGTGTTGTTCAACATAGGGAATTCTTAAGGAAAGTGTTCAGTACTTTGAGACAAGCTAGTCTTTTCTCTTTGTTAATAAAAAGAAGACCGTACGATGTATGGTCAAATTAAAATATCTCGAGTTCATTATAACTCCTAATGGGGTTGAAATGGGATCCAACGAAGGTAGCTGCCATTTTAGTGTGGCAAGTCCTAAGAACGTCACAGCTTTACGAACATCTTTAGGGTTTGTTTAGTTCTACAAAAGACATGTTAGAGAGTACTTTGATATTGTCTCACCATTAATTGCATTGACCTCAAATAAAGTACCTTATATTTGGGGAGTTTTAACACAATAAAAAAAGCAATTGCTCAACAGCCTTCATTAAAGATTGTTATACCTCACAAACTTATTTTCCTAGAAACTAGTGCAAGCGATCATGCAATAGGAAAAACCTTTACCCCAGAAAAACAATGCGACCAAATAAGATTTATCTAGACTAAACATAATGTAAGTAGATCCCATATTTTGCAATCCATAATATTCTATCATATGTTTTGCTGACCCAAATTTTGTTGAGGCAAAAGGTTAAGAAACAACATTGAGACTTGAGACTCATTTCATCACAAAAGGTATCCAATAAACACCATAACCATGTAGAGCACTCTAGCTATTTAAGGAGAGAGCAGGGAAAGCATACCATAAAGACCATAGGGCAGCCAAATGACCTTCTCCACTCCCAAGTTATCCCTCAAATGACCTTCAATTTGTTCTTGTGTCAAAGACGGATTGCGATTAGGGTTTAACAAGCATTCCTTGGTTGTCAAACAAGTCCCTGCAATTAAAAACATAGACTCGTAATGAATACACAACCTTAACAAACCAGGAAAGTCACTGTGAATATATCACACATCTTAAAACTACACGACATTCCTTTGCTGTCAAACAAGTCCATGCAATGAAAAACACAGACTCACAATGCAATACGCCACATATGGAAAGAGACCTTAACAAACCAAGAAAGCCACTGTGAATATATCTCAAACAAGCCCCATGGACTTGGTATAAGAACGATTCATACATATTTGACCATTTAGGGTCTACAGGATAGTCCAACTGAAAGTACCTTATATTTCAAGGACAAAAGGGATTTGCAGATTGTCATCTTTTATGTGGATGTTATGCTGCTCACAAGCATAAGTGAAGAGAAAATTTCAAGAATGACCTTGAAGCTCATCTGCAATGTCTGATCTGGAGCTTTTACTTTACTATCTTTGTATTCGATTTATTTGCAATGAGATGAGGGGATTGTCCTCAAACAGTCCGAGTATACATAGGGACTGTTACAAAGGTTCAATTTTAAGGATTGCAAGCCCAATTCTACTCCAGTGGAGCCTTGGATGAGGCTGTCCAGGTGAACCATTCGATGGTGTTACATACAGCCAGGCTATTGAATCTTTACAATACCTGTCCAAATATCAGTTCAGTGAATCCCAATTCAGCAGGTATATCCACAGCCCAAAGACACAGCATTGGAATGCTGTAAAGCATGGTTTCAGGTATTAGCAGGGCACTCTGTCTCTTATGCCAGGGGGAAGACTCTAATTTGCATGCTTTCAATGATTCAGATTGTGCTAGGGATTATTATACCAGACATTCAACCAGTGGCATTGTTTCTTTATTGGCAGTTCATGCATTTCTTGGAAGAGCAAGAAACAATCCACTGTGGTGACATCATCATGTGAAGCTAAGTACAAGGCAGCCTGTGTACGGCTCTGGAGATTGATGGCTAATCCTCACAATGGTTTGTAGCCATATACTCCCACTCCCACTAACAGTCAGTGTGCTATTGCAGTAGCACGGAATCATGTGTTTCATGCTCACATGAAGTACATTGAGATACATTCTCAATATGTCAGAGAGAGATTGCATGCAACAGAGATCAGTTTAATCTAATGTCCTACACATCAAAATGTTGCATTTCTTTTCACCAAGGCTCTACCCAAAGAAAAGGTTGAAGCTTTCCGCAAAGCTTTGGGCTTACTTCTATACCTGGATGATAAATCCTGATCTGAATGCCTGGTTCATGAATCCGGAAGTGTCTTAGTTCATGAAGCCTGATCTGTAGGAACTGAATTCCCGGGTCTGGTGCTAACTTCTGATAAGGATATTGGCTGTGGGTTAATGCTACAAGATGCTGCTTCATGTGGTTTTCCTCGGTGCATATGGGTGATAGGGACGGAGGAAGATTGGGTTTGAGAGAGGCATCCTGGTCTTGTTGCAACCGTGTTGCCCACTGTAATCATGTATCCTGCTGTACGACTTTGTCTCGATGGCGCCGGTCTCGAACCCCTTGAATGACTAATATCAAAGGTCGAGGTGGAACACCCTTACTCCAATAGATGAACTTGGACCCATGGCCTGGGATTTTGACATCCAAGCCTTGGTGCTGATAATCTGGTCGGACTTCGAACTAGTGCCCACCCTGAGACCTTCAGAGTGGCTGAAGCTACATATTGCTCTCTATCTGCTGACCTGTTTCGTTGGCGTAAGAGGCAACTGAGCCTTCTGAGCTGCTTTGGTGGAGATGATGTCCTTGAACTGCCTGAGTCTGCCAAGATAAGGCCCTTCTGATCACCGACATGTCCATAAAACTGAAACGTATTAGGAAACTAACAAGGCTCCCCCTTCTGCTGAGCTTCAAGCTCCTCAATGACCACTGAGGTTGTTGAAGCTATTGTTGAACCACTTGACACGGTTCCTCCTCTTAGAGGCTTCTGGTAATGCGGGCAATCTTTCTGATTATGGCCCGACACATGACAATGGAAGCATCGGTTCTCCTTGGCACAGAGTGCTCGTGTCGCTGTATCCAAGTACCCGCCATAGCCGTTGCTGTCCTTCGCCATCCAGCTCTTCTTTTGCTGCCCATTCCCACCATCACTTGGCGTGAAATTCTGGGACTTCTTACTGTTGGCCTGCGTGGATACTTGACCCTTGTGCATGAGCTCAAAGTTCTAAACAAGCTCGAAAGCACTCTCATAATCCCATGACCTGAAACTTCTAACATACCACTGGATGTCTGTACGCAGCCCATGGAGAAATTTGCTCAGCTTTTGACTGTCCTCCAACTGCAACTATATAAACACCTAAGTGAACTTATTGGCATAATAATTCACCATCTCGATGTCTCCCTAGCGTAGCTCATAGAATTGACTCTAGAGCCTGCCCAAGTACTGCAGTGGCAAGAACGTGATCGAAAATTTTTCACGAATTCCGTCCAACTGTAGAAAGGTGTGTCCTCGTCTGCATCATAGTGATCCTTCTGCCACTTGAGCCACCAGGTGACCGCCTCGCCTATGAGGTACGTTGTCCTTCATAGGCATCACTAAAAAACAGCTTTCAAACTGATTGATCCTTGAAGTCAACACTAAGGGTTCCTCCTTACCATCGTAGCATGTGAAGTTCAGCTTCCCCGGAAAGGAAGGCTTGGCTGGAGGTGGAAGTCTCTCCTTTTCTCCCCCCGCTGGTCGGAGTAGAGAAATGAGAAGTTGCCAATCTCGTTCTTCCTTCTCTTCTCGAGCGGTACGTTCTCGGAGCTCCTTGGCCTCCTAAGCCTCGCGTTCCCGAAGTTCCTTGGCTTCCCGAGCCTCTCAATCGCATTCTTGTTTTGCTTCCCAAGCCTCCCAATCGCGTTCTGCTTTTGCCTCCCGAGCTAGCCTTTCGCACTCGCTATCAGCCTACTCACGATCTTCCCGCATCTCTTGAAGATGGGTCATGCGGGTGAAGAGAGCCTCGGACTGTTGTTGCTCCATCTATATCATAGCTTGCAACATGGCTGTCATGGCAGGCATGGGAAGTGCCTGCAGGATTCTATGGTGGGGGTGGGGGTGGGGGTGGGGGTGGTGGTGGAGGCATTGAACCCTCCCCCCCGTGTTGGACTGCTCACTGGTGCTCATGCTGTCCTTACCGGATCTTGTCTGGACCATAAACGATGGGGCTGTCCCTGATTGACCTGAACCTCCCGACTCCTTGAAACGAACTTTCCCCTCATGCCGCAAGGTGTAAAGACCTACGGGTGAAGACGAGAGCCAGCCCGATGCGCGATGGAGTAAGAGAGGGAGCGGCTAATGGAGCATGGTACTACCACTAGTCCAGGGTAGGAACAAAATACAAAATACCAACAAAAAAAAAGGATAACCCTCTATCTCAGGAAAGAATCTGAAGCTCTGATACCAATGTAGCGGAAGATAGACTATCCTCACTCTCTCTCCTGCTCAATACTAACTGCAACTACAAGATGATGCACTCAATACACAAATTGATGATGTGGATGCTGAGTGAAAGAATCAGAGGAAGAGAATGTAGCGGACCTCCGAAGAGGACATAGAACAATGCTTTGGCACTGCTTTCTATTTATGACTGCTTTGTTTGTTCTTTGCATGTTCTTTGGCACTGCTTTGTCAATGCTTTGGCACTCTTTGTGAATGCTTTGGCACTACTTTCTTTTGTGACTGCTTTGCTTGTGCTTTGCATGTGCTTTGGCACTGCTTTGTTAAATCCTTGACAACGCTTTGGCACTGCTTTGTCAATGCTTTGGTACTACAACTATATGAAGGGGCTGAAACCCTCACTGCAAAACTAGAAGACTAGATTACCTAGAGGAGGTGAATCCTCACTAGATACCTGAAGAGGCTAAGGCTACCCTGCTGGTCTGCTGCGGGGAGACCTAGGCTCTGCTTCTCTGAAGGCTTGAAGGCCTGAGGAGTGGATGAAGAATGAGGGCCAAGGGCTACTATTTTTAGGTCAGCCTGGCCAGCTTGATCAAAGCCGAACGTTGACCATGTCGGTTAAAAACGTCAACGCCTCTGTGTTTTTTGACCTGCGATGATGTGGCATTGATTGTTTGTTGACTGTGTGTTGATTGCTAGCTGTGCAAGGCTGCCTGAATGGCTGTACGGATGCCTGCGTGGCACTTGACCTGGCTGTCCACACTGGAACTAGTAGCATGGCCACAGGCTTGTGGATGCCTGTGACAAAAAGTGCCAAGTTTCAGTGAGTGTTTGCTGCTGTTTATGAGGGAGGGGAAGGTGAGTGCTTTAAGTTTATTCTGCTGTGCTAGGATTGCTGTCGAAACAGTCCCTAAACAGAGCCTCATCAGCAACTCCTGATACCCTTCAGGCCTGAAGGAAGGAGAACGAGATGACCCAGTTTCAGGAGGACGATTTCTGAGTTTTGTGCAGAGAAGGACGATTTCCCCTCCTCAGCCTGTCACATCCTCATCATGGCTGTTCGATAACCAATCTCAAGCTTTGGGGAACCAAGAAAGCTTGATGGTTCAGATTATCCCCTCTAGAAGATGAAATTCCGGAGCCACCTTGTGGTGAGGTTCATTTTGGAGATCACAACTGGAGTCAAGGCGATGCCACAGCCCACCACAAATGCGGGCTGGGGTTGTGACACCAGTAGATCCAGTGGCGGTAAGAGAATTGTTGACGCATGATGCGGAGGCCCTAGCCACCATTATTGGCACCTACAAGTTCTATTCTCCCACAAATTCAGGTTGCGGATACTTCCTTTGGTGCATGGACCATCCTCAAGGACATGTAGGAAGTGAACAATGTCGCAAGGATCTTTGATATTGAAACAGAGCTCTACAACATGCATATGGATGAGGGGAATCGATTCAAGAGCACGTCACCAAGATGAAGCTTATGAGAGATCAAACTCTCAACAGTTGGCCAAATGACGGATTCAGCCTGAATGGCTAGGCTCTTGCTTAGCATGCTCCTGAGAAAACTACAAGGGTTTCGGCACGACCATGATTGCAGGGCAGCGGTCGGCACTAGTCACTTTTGAAGTAGTGTCCATTTTCCTGCAAGAAGAAACTATGGAATAGAAATTTGACAGATCTCGTGACAAGGCCGGCCTTGCAAGAGGTTAAGGCAGAAAGGTTAAGCTTGGAAAAGGCAAGCCCAAAGACGACAATGACTCAAAAGGGGTCAGATGACAATGGAGACAAGAAGAAGAGGAACTGGGATCGGAAATGTTTCTATTGTGAGAAGCCAAGCCACATAGCGAAGGCTACCAGAAGAAGGCAAATCAAAAGCGAAAGGAAGGCAACAAGTCCAAGGAGGAGTCAAAGTTAGACTTGGCGAACATGGCGAAAGAGGAGCTCTTTTTGGTCATTGAGCACTGCTTAGCTCACAAAATGAGTGAGAACAATGATGACTAGTATGTGGACAGTGGAGCCTCCAAACACATGCCCAACAACACGAATTGGTTCAAGGAACTACAACTTGCACATCCGGATTCACATGTGACCATTCCGTACAGCAGGAAGCGCTTAGTTGAATGTTCTTTACGCTACAAATCTATTGAAGAACCTTTAGTCGTCAGCCAGATAACAAAGAACAAGATGAAGGCTAAATTCGATGCTGGAAGAATGCTGATTTGTTCAAAGAAATGGGAAAAATGCTGGCAAGAGCAACAGAGGAGCATGGACTATAAAAGATCAAGGCCTTGATGGCTCAAGTAGATATAGGAAATTTAAAGTTTTGGCACGGAAGGTTCGGGCATATGAGCCATGCAACTCTTTCAGAGATGAAAAGGGCAGGACTTTTGCATGGACTTCACATATTGCAGACAATGCGATTTTTGCCAAGTGTGCATGAATGGCAAGCAACACCAGGAGACTTTCCTATAGGAGGTTATGCAGCGAGCCAAAGTTCCACTTGAGTTGCTGCACTCAAATATATGTGGAAATATGTCCATGACATCACTCTCAAGAGCCGGGTACTATATCACCTTCGTTGATAATTTTAGCAGAATGATGTGGATTTATTGGATTGCTAAGGAATCTCAAGCCTTCACCAAGTTCCAAGAGTGGAATGCATGGGTGGTCGAGAGAGTCAGGGAAGAAGATCAAGACCTTTAGAACTGACCAGGGGGGGGAGAATTTGCCTCAAAGGCTTTCGACGCATATTGCAGGAAGCAAGGGATCAAAAGACAACTGAGTACGGCACACACATCCAAACATAATGGGTGGCTGAAAGAAAGAACCAGACAATCACTAAATTGCGCTTGTATATGCTAGAGGGAGGAAGCTTCCCAAATATTTTTCGGGTGAGGCAATTTACATGGCTGTCCACATCCTGAATAGAACAAAAAACAAAGCGGTGGAAGGGAAGACTGCATACGAAACGTATTTTGGTACGAAGCCCCTTCTTTCTCATTTAAGAATTTTCAGTTCTGATGCATGCGTGCATATGAACAAAGCAGACAAGACTAAATTGGAAGCAAGAGGTGTGTCTTCATTGGGTACGATGAATAGTCAAAAATGAAGAAGCTAGTGGTGAGCACAAAGTAACCAATGCAAGTGGCATTGCGGTAGGGGCGGTTCTTCTCCAAGAAGTCGGTGGCCTTTGAAACCAAGAAGCTTTCTCCCTCCCAATTGGCAAACTCATGAACAAGAGTTGTACGTTGTTATTCATGCTTTGAAAGCATGGAGGCATTAGTTGTATGGTTCAGAGTTTACGTGGATTTAGATCACCATAGTCTAAAGTAAAACAGCCTGACTTGAGTGGCGGCCAAGCTAGGTGGGCACGGCACATGCAAGAGCTTAATATGACGGTTCATTCTAGGAGACGGAAGAAGAACAAGATTTCCCATGCATTTGTCATGCATTATGCATAATATGAGTTCCACGGTATTAGAGAGTGCTCTAATGACCAAGATTAGGAAAACTCAAAAAGTGAAAGAGTTTGTCCAGAGCCTTTGGCCTAAGGCTAATGTGATCAAACCCCAGGAAATAGATGACCTAGCATCTAGAAAAGGCTAAACTTATGCAAGATATACCATAGCAGATGGTATGCTAAAACATAATGGCAAGGTAGTTGTACCTAGTCAAAATGATGTCAAGCAAAGAGCCATCTGATAGTGAAACCAGCCTCAACAACGTAGAGGGTGGTAGGATCCACTTAATTACAGCATACACAGTAAATTGACAAATAATTTTGCACCACAAATCAAATCACAAGGGAGCTAGAGCGCTCCTACTCAGATACAAGGACACCGATTGGCCCCAAAAGTTGACGCCCCTTGCGGTGTTTATTTAACATTGTTTATTTAACATTCATTTGAAGCCAAGCCGCTGATTACAAAGGTCTCTGGGAAGCTGCACCACAAGCAAACCAATGCCCGCAAACTCCCCGTCTAGCCCACCCTGTAATTCCCTGCTCAACTCCGAACAATGAAATGGCATCCAATTACTAGACAACCCTCTGTCCTCAGCCAACCAAAGCATGCAACAGAGACCCCAAAAGCATCCACTGTCTATGCCATACCTGCAATTGCACAACCAAGTGCCCAACCAGCCAGACACGGCTGAACAACTTCAAGATAAAGCCCTCAATAGTCAAACTCTGGTGCAATTAATCAACAAAGCACTTCCAAACAGGTTGCCTCAATCTATAGCCTCTCTGGCCACTGCCCAACAGCATAAATCAACCTTTCTTCGAGAGGAAAGGAACCCAAACGCAATAACTAGCCAACAACAAATCAGGGAACAGAAAAAGCAGACAAAAAGCAAGCCTTCTTCTACCCAGTATCCACAAAAGATAGGTCACCAGGGCTGGAAAACCCTAGATCCTATCATAGTCACAAAAAAAGTTTCGTCCGTTTTGTTGTTTCGAGGTTTCGACACGTTTCGTTTCGAATCTTCAGACGAAACGGATAGGTTTCGAAATGATACTTAATATATACAAGGATAGGGGCAGATAAGACATGTTATATTCAAGTTTAGAGTAAACAAAGAGAAATACAAGTGTCAAGTCCTTAGTCAAGACACCCAGTGTCTAGGTAATTCAACACACAAACACATTCAGAATTCAAGTCTCCTTTCTCAAGTTTCAAATTTAGACCAATTAATATTTATGGAGTCAAAACTTAAAAGCATATTGACATTGGACATTGAATTCTAGCATCTAGAGATATGAACATCATTGATTCATTGAAATTTGAATCTAGATATATGAGTCATTACTTTCCAAAATGTCAAGTAAATATAAATTCCCAAAATAGACATATGAAATAATAAGTTCCCAAAGTGATGAGTTGTAAGCTCAAGCTTCAAAGTTCCAAAAATGAGTAGCATGAGTGATAACAAATCATAATTTGGAACTACTCAGTGCTCACTACTCTCTCTACCAAGTTTACTATCACTATCTGCATCTTCATCTGTGGATTCTGTGCCATCGGAACTCTCTTCCTCCTCTACCCTTGCTACCATCTCCTCAAAGGAATCACTACTATGACCACTAGTAGCAAGGGTACGACCATGATCTCGTCAGCGTCTATAACAGCCTGGTGAAGATGAAGTGCCAATGCTTGCAATCAAGGGTGGTGCACTAGTAGATGCTTGTGCAATAACCCTTGATTGCGAACGTGTGACGCGTCCAAAGCGTGCCTCATCCTCTCAAAGGAAATCATATGCTATATCCTCATCGCTGCGCCTTTGGATGAATGATATATCAATATTCTCCCCTCGAGCCAAGCCTCGCTCAAGCTTTCTTAGAACTTCAGGATCAACCTCTTTCACCTTCCAATGTAACACTTCAGCCCCTTCAGCCCCACTGGTACTTTCTTTGTCTTTGAACCGCTCCAAGAGACGAAGGTTGGCATTTACATAGACCAACCTATCAAGCTGTGATGTGCTCAATCTGTAACATGATACATCACATAAAACGTAAATATTTTGAACTAAAACAAGATTGAAAATGCATCTAGATTCTAATTAGTCATGGTTCGTCAAATTGGAGAAGACTCAAGACTCAAGAAATGCATCCAACCATTCATAACTTATAAGTTGGATTACCTATTTCTTTTCTTAGTATGGATGTCCGCACATATGCTCCATATGCGCTCAGCTGATCCACTAGTACAATCCTGTGATAAAACTCGAAGAGCTAATCTTCGCAAAGTGGAAGTAAGTCGCCCATTTATCTCCCATCATGATACAGCAAATTTCCTTTCATACAGCAAATTTCTTGTCTTAGTATGGATGTCCGCACATATGCTCCATATGCGCTCAACTGATCCACTAGTACAATCCTATGATAAAACTCGAAGAGCTAATCTTTGCAAAGTGGAAGTAAGTCGCCCATTTATCTCCCACCATGATACAGCAAATTTCCTTTGCTCTAGACTCATAGCCACATCTTGCCTGAAATGTGCTACGGTCATGAACATAGAGGACAGACTCTCTTTCAATCCTATAAGACGAGTCATGGACATTGCTTTAGTGTTAGATAGGAATTAGGATAATGATTCATAAAGTAGACTTTAAAGGCATGCATGCCAGAGTCAAAAGGGGTTGCAAGTAAAAGCTAATTGATCGTACAATATACTAGAATCAAGAATCAAGATACTTAGAAGTTAGTACTCACATTCCTTGCTCTTCAGAGGGGATAACTGTATCCACATAGGATGTCCATCCATTCATAAGAACAATATCGGACCAATGACTTTCCTGCTTGTACAATGGATGCACCATGTAGGAAACAATATGGATTGGTTTATGAAACCAGTTCCATCTTTTTGTCCATATGGCACGAAGATCATCCACCCTGTAAATTGCAATATATTAAATTTCAATACTATGTATAAATAAACATTCTCTATTCTATGTAGCAGCTCATGAGTCATGATAGAATCACTAAAGAGTTTGCATACCTATGACTTGAGAGAGAAATACAATTGAGCATACTCTCTTTAAGCTTTTGCATGTAGTGATAAAGATGACTCATTGTACTTCCCTCATGGTCAAATAATCTTAAAATTATGTACAAAGGTGCAATGGCAGCCTTTATGGCTGCAGCTTCTTCCCAAAACATATTGTCCAAGATGTATGAAGTGATTGTACATGCCTCCGCTTTGTGGCTTCCTCTCCAAGCTTCCCACTCTTCACTACAAACGAGAGTACGAGAGGCCTAAGCGCATCTTTCGTTTGTGTCATCCTACAAGTTTAGGACAAGTTAAGAATCAAAATTTGAATACATAAGTGTTAAGAATTGAAATGAACTCTCAATTGGCTAGCTAAAAAAGGATGTTGACTTACCTTTAAAGAACAAGAAAGAGATAGCCAAATCTTGTCTTAGATGGCTTCACAAGATCATACTTGCATACTGCTCTGAAAAGAGCTAATACAAGGCTCTTTCTTGTTATGAACTTGATGATTTGGCTTGCTTTATCAAGAGTAGATTGCACCCAATCCAACTTGGCAATGTCCTCCATCATCAAGTCCATCGAGTGAGAAGCACATGGAGTCAAAACAATGCTTTTATAATCTCTCTCAACCAATTCTCCCATCTTGGCACAATTGGAGCCATTGTCAGTAATAATTTGGACCACATTTTGTGGCCCTACCTCCTCAATGGCATTTTTAATGTGTCCATAAATCCATTCCCCAGTGATACTCAAGCCAGGGGTGGAGGCATCAACTACCCGAAGTAATGTAGTGCCAACACAAGATGAGACCAAGATATTTATCATGTGGCGCCGCCACTAGCCACATATGGCAAGTCACAAGAATCAAGATCCATAAGTAAACCATACATTTGTTGTTAATACTAAAATCAGCCACCACAAATCTTACCAAAGACTCAAGAGTCGAGAGTGAAGGGTTGTACTTATAACTTACAGTGTCACTCCATCCATCTGACACGATGCTACAACCATATCGCTCCCAACAAGCTCTCAAACCCAAGCTGCAGCTGCTGCCACAAGTGCACGATGGAACTTTTGGTATGCTGGACATCGAGCTATGTTGAAAGCAAGGTTGCATTGATAGAAGAAATGATGCTCAGCTATTTGAGCCTCTTGCTTCAACTTTGGAGCAAAGCTAGAATCAAGGGTGATTTGGCGTCTTGGCAGCTCTCATCCCCTCTTTCTTGTTGTTGCAGCCTTGAGATGAATATGGGAGGATGTTGGGATCCTCTCATGACCCACAGCAACACTAACAAAGCTTGATGAATGTGGAGAAGCCACAACATGCGAGGGAGCTTCATCTACATTGACATTGGGTAAAGACTCACCAATGTTAGAAGACTCCGGGGTGATATGAACTTGGGAAGAAGCCCCAATATTACTTTGAGAAGACACTTGAACTGAGGTTCTTATTGAAGTAGAGGCCCCTCTTTTCAGCGCTTCACTTTCCTTGGCTTCTTGCACCTTCCCATCAATTATCTCCGAAGGCAAAGGTAGAAGGAGCAATGACCTGACCTCTTCAAACTTTGATGGCAATCCACCATGGGCCAAAAAAATACCTTTTGGAACATGAGTGCAGCCATGTGTTCCTTGTGCTCTCTCCCAAATGTAATGTGCCTTCACCCGGTTTGATGCTCCTCGAATTGTTTCCCCACAATACTTGCAAACCACACATTTTGTGCCAGAAGTACCATATTTGCTAATGAGAACTGAATCTTGCCAAACATCACGCTGAGTGGGAGAGGCAATCACGCGCAAATAACGGGAGTCGCAAATCAAAAGTCCCATAATTTCATGTCCTCACGACAAATAGTGCCATGATAGCCCCACGTGCGGAACATCCAGGTGTTGAGAAAATGTATGATCTCATGAAGTGAGATTTCTTTGACCAAAGATGAAAATGCATATACATGAATCTGTGACATAATGTTTCTCATGTCAAGTAAGGCAAAACGGATGAAGCCCCTTGGCCTTTTACGGCCCTTAGAGATACCATTAGGTAGATGGGAGAGCATTTCCATGGACTTTATTGTTGATCTGCCTATGATACACGGTGGATATGATTTTATTCTTGTGATGGTCGACGGTCTTACCAAGATGGCTCACTTCATTCAAGCTAGGGAGTCTTTTGTGTCCCACAAGTGGCGGATTTGTATATTAGTCAAATATTTTGTTTGCATGAGTTACCCAATTCCATAGTATCAGACAGAGATGCTAAATTTACTAGTCATTTTTGGACTGCAATGTTTGAGGCACTAAGGACTTGGTGGTGTTAGAAACATGGTGTGTGTGTGTGTGTGTGAGAGAGAGAGAGAGAGAGTGTGTGTACTTTCACTATTTTTTTTATTTAAAAAATGTGTGTGTGTGTGTGTGCGCGCGCTTAGAAAAAAGCTAGAGTATTGGAAATTGGAAACCTGGCCTTTGCATGATTTGCCTTTGCAGTCCATCCTTGTGGCATATATTCAATTTAATTTGCCTTTGATCCTATTCACCAAGGCAAATCTTGCTTCTTTTATGTCTACCATTATGGAAATCATCTGGCGTTCCAAACATGGTAGAAAAAGTCTTAAGCTGCTTTCAGTGAATCGACATTGTTCTCCTAAGATGCAGGGTGGATATGATTTTATTCTTGTGGTAGTCGACGGTCTTACCAAGATGGCTCGCTTCATTCGAGCTAGGGAGTCTATTGTGCCCCACAAGTGGCGGATTTGTATATTAGTCAAATATTTTGTTTGCATGAGTTACCCAATTCCATAGTGTCAGACAGAGATGCTAAATTTACCAGTCATTTTTGGACTGCAATGTTTGAGGCACTAAGGACTTGGTGGTGTTAGAAACATGGTGTGTGTGTGTGTGTGAGAGAGAGAGAGAGAAGAAGTGTGTACTTTCACTATTTTTTTTATTAAAAAATGTATGTGTATGTGTGTGTGTGCGCGCGCTTAGAAAAAAGCTAGAGTATTGGAAATTGGCAACCTGGCCTTTGCATGTTCGGCTTCGGATAGTGCAGTCCATCCTTGTGGCATATATTCAATTTAATTTGCCTTTGATCCTGTTCACCAAGGCAGATCTTGCTTCTTTCATGTCTGCCATTATGGAAGTCGTCTGGCGTTCCAAACATGGCAGAAAAAGTCTCAAGCTACTTCCTAGCATTCTTTCTACCACATTGCATTCATCTGTCATCTCTCTCCCACCTTGCATGTAGGTCGAAAAAGAAACAAGTACTCTCACGAGGGCACTCTTCCCCATTGGAGGGCCAATCGGCATTCAAATTCTGCATGCATTGCACACATTTGCATTTTTCGAAAAGTGTGGATCTTCACATTTGGTATCAGAGCGGCGACGATCCACGAGCGGGACGAGAAGAGGGCGACAGTTGCGAACGACGAAAGTCGCAAGAGAGGTTGGCGGAAAAGGATCACGACTGACCGATCTCGACGTTCTGAGACAAGGGATTTTTCTGAAATTTTGGCCTTCAACGGCGAACGGCGAACGGGGTGTTCTCTTTTTGCGGCCCCCCCCCCCCATGTGAATGTACCCTTAAACCGTGAGAAAAAGGGATTCCCGTTCTACCTAACCGGAAGTCGGATCGGAATAAGATTTTAAGGGAGTGATCCACCCATCAAGTAACCCCTATAACGGTATCTAGAGTTCCAATCCGCTCAAAACAAGTAGCCCAAACGGAGCGTACCAGTTTACAGCAGAAATACAAGAAGAAAAGCTTGAAAGAGAAGGGAAAGGAGGTGATTTTAAGTGTCTTCTCAACACAAACGAAGCGGGAGTCGGATAAGTACCACCACCTCTACAACACTTGAAGTTTGCTGTAAAATAAACCTTCTTTTTTGAAATTACAGCAAGACATTTTCTCTCTTGTATTACTAGAAGGAAAGAATGGAAGGGGAAGGGACACATAACAATGAACTTACTCCTTTTCCTCCATTACCCCAAGGAGAGAGAGAAAGAACACCTTCACCCCCTCTTGAAGAGGATGGATTAGGTGAGAGTTATACACATCTTGAGTATGATAACCCACAAATAGATTTACAGCAGTCTCTCCTTCAAGAACCTCCTGATAGGGAGTTCTCCTTTCGTAATGAAAGAAGAAATGAGACCAGCCAAGAACAAGGTGATGAGTTCACGCCTTCAACTCAAAACCCAATACACATGGATTCTAATCCAAGTGCAAGAGGAAGAGAGGAGACTCCTGTTGATAAGCTGGTTTTCCAACTTAGCAATATGGTTGAGCAGTCCATTATGACAAGATTAGGGACTAAGAGGACTTTAAACTTCGGGAATGAAGAGTTGAGTAACCCTTCTAAGAGGTCCAAATTCCAACCGCGAGAGAGAATTGAGTTCCCCAAATATGATGGGGCAAGGGAGGCTGACAAAATCCTCAATTGGATTCGTCATTTTGAGCTATACTTTGCCCATCAAGACAAGACCGAGCAAGAGAAGCTTGCTCTTGCCACATTGCATCTGCAGAAGGATGCTCTAATGTGGTGGTCCTTGTCACAAACAGGAAAAGAGCCTATTCATGAATGGGCTAAATTTGTGGAGCAACTGAAAACCACTTTCATGCCACCGAGGCATGAAGAGAATCTAACCTTTCGTTGGGAGAGGTTTAGGCAGTTCGATAATGAGAGTAATGCAGATTTTACAGCCAGATTTTGAAAACTCTCTCTAGAGATACCCGAAAAGAGTGAGGAAGATGGGAGAAAGAAGTATTTAGCAAGGTACGAGGTTGAAATGTTTAACCCGACCACGCTTAAGGACCTCACTAAGCTGGCTGAAATAGCCGAGAGAAAATTGAATCCTCGTAAACCCTTCAATAAGGAGTATGGGTCATCATCTAAGACCAATAATATACCCACTTTTAGGAAACCAAACTGGTTTAAGAATAATAAAGGGAAGGGTAAAGCTCTTGTAAGGAATGTGAACAGCCAATCACGTCCTGGATGGGTGCCATTTCCTTCTATGACTGACGAAGAGAAGAGGAAGTTGATTAAGGAAGGAAAATGTTTCGGTTGTAAGAAACATAAGCCAGGGCACATATGGCATAAGTGTCCCGTTCTCTTGGCTAAGATTGCCAAGACAAATTCAATAAAAGGGAAAGCCAAGGCATCCAAGCAGGAGGGTGAGGCTTCTACCTTGTCACCCTCGAAATCTACTGTGACTATTGAGCCAATAGTGAATGCTGTCCATTCAGCCAATACCTTTGGGCCTCATGATCTTTTTAAGGTGTATGGATTCGTGAATGGACAGAGAATAGTGATTCTCCTAGATGATGGATGTAATTATGACTTAGTAAGTGATAGATTGGCAAAATTACTCCATCTTAAACCAGAACCTATAAAAAACATGTCGCTTTCAAGAGCTTTTAGGGGACACAATGAAGAAGACACATCCATAGTACAAAATATTCCTTTTCGTATGCAAAAATATAGAGATCGAAGGGATTTTCTAGTAGCCCCTTTACAAGATGTTGACATGATTCTAGGTAAACCATGGCGGTATGATTTTAACCCTGCTATTCATCCTCATACTCATCATTGTTGCTTTGTACATAAGGATGAAAACATAAGGATCGTAGGGGATCGGGACGTGTATACAATTCCATTGATTACTCCTACCCAAGCAAAAAGATTGGTAAAAAGAGGGGTAGATTGTAATCTTGTGTATATACAGGATTCACGAGATCTTCATATCTCAAAAGAAGATCGGAAGAGAAATGAGTTCCTTAGAGCTTATGAGGATCGATTTTCAAGAGATGACTCATTCAAATTGCCTATGGAGAGAGAAGATGATCATGCCATAGACTTAGAGCCAGGAGCTTCTCCTCCATGTAGAGCCCCATATAGGATGAACAGGATAGAAATGGAGGAGGTAGAAAAACAAATTGAAGATCTGCTACAAAAAGGCCTGATTCAACCAAGCAGTTCTCCATTTGGAGCACCTGTATTATTGGTTAAGAAGAAGGATGAATCATATCGTATGTGTATAGATTACCGTGCTTTGAATAAACTTACGATTAAGAACCGGTATCCGATTCCAAGAGTGGATGATTTATTGGATATGCTTAAAGGTCCTAAAGTTTTTAGCAAATTGGATTTGAAATCTGGTTATCATCAACTTCGTATGAAAGCTGGGCATGAACATAAGACTGCTTTTCGCACTCTCACTGGACATTATGAGTTTTTGGTCATGCCTTTTGGCCTAACTAATGCTCCAGCCACTTTTAGTAGGCTGATGAGAAGGGTTTTGCGACCCTACTTGGGAAAATTTGTCATAGCCTTTTTTAATGACATTTTAGTGTTCAGCCAGAATGAGGAAGAGCATAAGGATCACCTTGCTAAGGTGATGGAGCTCCTAAGGAAGGATCGATTGTTCCTAAATACCAAGAAGAGTGAGTTTTTCAAGACAGAAATAGAGTATTTGGGACACATTGTGTCTGCCGAGGGAATTCGGGTTGACCCTAAAAAGGTCAAGGCCATAATTGAATGGCCAATACCCAAAAACATACATGAGCTGAGATCCTTCCTAGGGATGTGTAGTTATTATCGCAGATTCATTAAGAATTTTGCACGTCTTGCTTCCCCACTAACAGATTTGTTGAAGAAGCATTCCTTGTATGAGTGGGGAGAGGTTCACCAAGTAGCTTTTGAGGAGCTTAAGAGAACATTAGTGACTGTACCAGTGTTAACACTTCCGGACATGGACAAAGAGTTCTTTGTTGTATGTACGGATGCAAGTGGTACCTCGATTGGGGCAGTGTTGATGCAAGGAGGGCATCCCATTGCTTATGAGAGTAGAAAACTTCAAGGGGCTGAATTGAAATATATCACGTATGAGAAGGAGTTATTGGCAGTCATTCATGCTCTAAAGTTATGGAAGCATTATTTATATGGTTATGCTTTCAAGATTAAGACTGACCATCAAAGTATCAAGCACTTGTTCTCTCAACCCATTGTCTCTTCAAGACAAATCAATGGGCTGAATATATTCAATCCTTTGGGCAACCAAATATCGAATATCAGCCAGGAAAGGAGAATTTAGTAGCTGATGCTTTGAGTAGACGGCCCCAAGTTGATCACGTTTCTGTGATTAAGGAGAAATCATTAGGAGCAATGGTTGAAGCTTATCCTTTAGATGAGGACTTCGCTGACATTTATGGGAAGATTCAGCGTAATGACGTTGGGGATTTAGAGGCTTATTCCATCGTGGATGGATACTTATTTTTGGGACGTGCCATATGTGTACCCAAAACATTTCGGTATCTAGTCATGAGTGAGTTACATGCGAGTCCATATTCTGGACATACAGGCATTAGAGGGACCATTGACAATATTGAGAGATACTTCCATTGGCCTAAACTTCGCAAAGAAGTTTCGACCTTTGTTCAACAATGTGACGTATGTCAACGCATTAAATCTGACACAAGTAAGACTGCTGGTCTTTTGCAGCCTTTGCCTATTCCTTCGGAAAGGTGGGAACACATTACAATGGATTTTGTGTCTGGTTTCCCCAAGGTTGGTCAGTTTGAGCAGATTTTCACTGTTATAGATAGGCTGAGTAAACAAGCTCATTTTATTCCCTGTAAAAAAGAGTTGTCTGCTCCTGAAACAGCAAGGTTATTCATTAGGGAAATCTTCAGGTTACATGGGTTACCAAAATCCATTGTATCCGATAATGATGGCCGTTTCATTAGCAACTTTTGGACAGCTCTATTAGAGAATCTCGGAACCAAACTGAAATTTACTACAGCCTTCCATCCTCAAGGAGATGGACAAAGTGAGAATGCCAATCAAACCATAATTACTTTACTTCGAGCTTATGTCCATGACCAACCTAGAAGGTGGCCAGAGTTCTTACCCATGTTAGAGTTTGCTTATAATAACACTGTACATACTTCCACCAAGAAAGCCCCATTTGAAATCATCTATGGGCAATGTTTACCCACTCCAATAACACACTTGGGGGAGCGAATTTTTGCTGCTAACCAGTTTGCTGAGGATATGTCACAGGTTATTGAGCAGGTAAAAGAACATATTAAGAAGGCCCAGGTTCAACAATCCAAGGCAGCCAATAAAAAAAGAAAAGAAGTTTATTACAAGGAGGATGATTGGGTTTTATTGAAGATTGATAAAAGAAGAATCAAGTCAGTGAGAGGAAGTACCAAACATGTCAAGCTAGCACCGAAGTTTTATGGTCCATTTCAGATTTCAGCAGCTTTATATCCAGAAGAAGGATCCAGAGCGTATGAGCTGAAGTTACCAGCCCACTGGCGTATGAAGAACATCTTTCATGTGAGCAATTCGAAGAGATACCATGGCGATACTTCTGCGTTTTTGGATACTCAGCATCAAGAAGAACCTGAACTTGAAGATGGGACTGAAGTTCTTACTCCGGAACAAATCGTGTACCATAAAGAGAAGAGTACTCGTGGAAAGAAGAGATATATGTATTTACTGAAGTTTAAAAACCAGCCAGCTTGTGATGCACAATGGATGGAAGAAGAGTTCTTTACAGATTTTCCACAGATACTCGCAGATTACAAAGAGGCGATGCAATGGCAGAAGTAACAAGAGAAAGTGCACATAAGAGGAAGAGACAAGCAATAATCCAGAAGAGGACTTCTGCTCATTCAAGCAGGAGGGAGTGTCATAACAAGAGAAATGATTATTTAGTGTTTTAATAGTCATTAGAACTTTATTATTGTTAGGCGCCAATTTGATGGTGCGGTTATATGTTTGTATTTATGATCGATCAAGCGGTGTAAATAGTACCGCCAAAACTATGTAACATTGGCCAATGATTAGTAATAAAGATGTGCACACACGTGTCTAGGTCCTAGGGGCAATAGGAAAGGGAAAGGGTGCATTAGAGTGCATTGAATGGTAGGTGCATGGGTCATAGGCTAAGGGTAGGTGTAAATGGGAAGATGGAACTTGAGTGATCTCAAGGGACATTAATGAAAGGGTATCACCCTTTCATTGTGAATCTCACGTAGCATTCTTTCTACCACATTGCATTCATTCGTCATCTCTCTCCCACCTTGCATGTAGGTTGAAAAAGAAACAAGTACTCTCACGAGGGTGCTCTTCCCCATTGGAGGGCCAATCGGCATTCAAATTCTGCATGCATTGCACACATTTGCATTTTTCGAAAAGTATGGATCTTCACAGGAGGGTACCTGGCTGATCTGCAGAAGCATAAGGCGGAGCAGAGGACAGCAGCAAGGACCCAAGACGAGAGGCATCTCATGGCGGGGTGCTGCAGCAGCAGTGGCGCACACGTGCAGGGCAGGATTGGGGCCTGTACAAGGGCCTGTGGATGCTGGAACAGCTGCAGCAAAGGGCAGCCTAGCAGCAGCCCAAAAGGGCCTCACTAGGGCCCGTTTATAGGGCTGGTTGGACCAGCCAACCAAGTCGGCCAGGGGGAGGAAGAGAACCGACCAGCAGTCAGCCATTAAAGGCTGCTGGGTCGGTGGGTATTCCCAGCCCTTGGGGGCCTATAAAAAGAGAGGCCTCAGGCCTCATTTTATATCACTTGGAGCAGCAGTTCAGGAAGCAGCAGAAGCAGCAAAACAGCCACCTGTGGGCCTGTATCTAGGAGGATTCAAGGGGGCTGTAGAGCTGCAGACCTAGCTCAGGGTGCTGCCCACCTAGGCTGGTGCAAAGACAGTAAGGTGAAAGGGATCTAGACAGAAAGTCTACTTATGCTCGAGGTGGAGCACGCGGGCTCGAGTCCAGAGATAGCAGGCAGATAGGAGGAGGACCTTGTGGTAAGATCAGAGGACCACACCATTGGTGGGACTCTAGATCTCTCTCTTTTGTATTGTGTCCATAGCTTTGGACAGAAACATATTATTTTGGTGTCTTCTATATCTGGCTGGTTCATTGTCTATTGATGAGTCTGCACATCTATCCTATACACATAAGTTTAAGAAGTTTGTGATTCCACAACCCATACCACACTGTGTGAGCTCCTGGGCTATTCTATCAGTCTTCCGCTGTGCGTACCCTCTGTTGGTCGATTTTTAACAGACGGATGGCTTCCAACAGCATGCGTGGACCCCCCGGTGGGCCCTGTCTGATGTCTGTGCTACAGGGTTCAGCTGCATGCACCCCGTGGCAGCCTCTGCAGCTGCATTCCTGTCTATGTGGCCTCCTGTAGGCTGTGTGGTGTTGTCATGGGCAGGGCATCTACAGCCCATGGCATTCTCAAGCTTGCCACTTGGCAGCCAAGGCATGGACAGGTGCAGCACCCCATACATAGACCAACTGCATCATGGGCTAGCCAAGATTTCCAGAGGTTTGGGCATCAATGTACTTTGCATCTTATATTACCACAACATTAGATGGCACTATTATCTGGCCTGCTCGCTTGGCAAAATGCACGTTGTTCCTGCCCTTTTGTACAGTTTTACATTTTCATCTTTTGTGAAAATCTCCTTTGCTTATAACAATACTGCTCATAGTGCAGCTGGTAAAGCACTTTTCGAGATTGTGGAAGGTGGTAGAAAAGTTCCACCCATTTTGCATACTAAGGATAAGATCTTTGAGGCAGACAGGTATGTGGAAAGTTTGGATGAGGCTTACAAGAAAGTCAAGATAGCTCTTCAGAGGACTCAGGAGAAGCAAAAGAGAGCAGCTGATCGCCATAGGCGAGAGTTGATCTTCAAGCAAGGTGATTGGGTTCTGTTGCGCTTCCATAGTCCACCAAACATCATGTTCACTAGCAATGAAGTTTGTACACATTCCTCGTAATTATTGCAAAACACCCTCATTGACTTGATGCATTGAGATCATGCTGAGGTAATCTCAAGATGCTGTACGAGTTCACATTCCATGCATCTCGCCACGAATGGAGCAAATGGAGCCTATATAATGTTTGAAAATCTGGGTGTGAGACCAGAGGCAGTCTATGTACAAAGCAAGACAGGTGGGTGATAAACATGGTGGCATTTCTAAAGGTGTCTTTTTTTATTGTCACACGTATCACCTTCGTATAAAAATCACAGAAACAAAATCTGTTACAAATTAAATTTAAAGTGAAACTGCAGGTCACACTGGATCTCAACTTGAGCCACTACAAAAAGCACTTGGCAGTCTGGATTTTATGCAATGTGTCTCTGTGTCTCTCTATTTCCCTATAGTGATTCCACCATATATGTTTATTTCTAAAGCTGGCTTTTTATGTAGGCACAAACACCCACCAGACACCTCATGGAGAACTCTTTCCCCCCACCTTATGTATTTGGTGCCACATCTAGCATAGGCATGGGTGGACCCCACTTCATTGACTAGTGGGGAGCGGAGAATATACCAGGGCCCTGTTAGACCAGGCAGTGTGTCTCTCTGTTTACCTCCGTTATCCCTCTGTCAGTATATTTCATTTAAGATTATGACCATGTGTAAACGCCTGAATATCTAAGAAAAAACAGTCTCACCTTCTCCGTCAACATGTATGCTGCCTCCTTCAAGAACCAAACTTTGAGGAAATCTTGGCACTCGCTCTATCCCAAGTATCTGCACAGACATTGTTTTAGAAAAGTGTACATGCAAACTTGAGGCCTTCTCCAAAGACGAAGTGAACTACAGGAGGATCGAACCTTTCTTGCAACGAGACTATCTAGACTCCAGTCTTCATAGCAGCCATCCTCAATTCCTAAAATATGCAAAGAAATATTCATAGCTTGCAAGACCAAATAGTTCCTCACGCTCCTGAAAAAATTAAGCTTTTCTAGTCCCAGGTTTTTAAAGTAATGTAATCGCACCGCCCCATGAATTAAACGTCCAATGTATGCCTGCAACATCCCTTTTGTTCTCATCCGCTGTATGGGATTTCTCTCGCACCACAAACTTCAAATCCAAATAGAATTGATTAAAGGCATATCGCACAATCTTTGGAATTCAAGATAAAGCTTATATCAAGTTCGTTCATAACGATGCTGAAGTCTCCTTCACAGTCCACAACATTGGGAAAATGGGAGACTTACGGTGGGACCTGTATCCCTGAACCATGCATCGTTCATGCTCATCTCTATGACCCTAACCGAAGGAGGAAGCTGACTTCGGGCATTTGTCCACTGCAAATGCAGGGAGGTGTTACGTTCGTCAATGGTTCAAGCTTCCATTAAAATAGTGATGTGAGCGACAATCTGACCTGTGCCGGACTTGCGCAAACAGTGACTGGCTCAAAATGAGATATTGCTGTTGCCACCTCCACGAATATACGCTGGGCATGGACTGCATTGTCCCGCCAGTTATCAGGCCTTTCCTGACCAGTTGTTTACGAATCATTGAATCAGAAAGTGAAAATGCTTGTTGGGCGATTGTAATTCAGAGGGAAGAGGTGCTTACGGGCCAGCCCATCCAACATTGCTGGTGCTGTTCCCATTCTGCGGGCATGCGGTATCCATGATCGCGTGGAGTGCCTTCCAAATCCATGATCGAATGATTTCGAATCGACCGATTTGAATCGGATGAGGAATTTATTTAGTTCTCGGAACCCATAATAATTGCGATCGCCACTAAATCATGCTGGGCGGCATTTTTGCCATTGGACCTGTATTCTCGGGAAAAAAAATTTAATAAGCATGCGTACAAGCGAGTACAAGTACTTGTGGCAAAAATGAGCTCGGGAGAAAAAATTTAATAAGCATGCTGAATATAACGGTCAAAAACAAGCAAGTACAAGTACTCATGAGCACTACCCTTAGAGGAACGAGTTGATTTGGGAAGATAGGGAGAGAGAGAGAGAGAGAGAGAGAGAGAGAGAAACAAGTTGATTTGGGAAGGGGGAGGAAAGAGGGAGCGAGAGAGAGAGAGAGATAGAAGAGAGACAGAGGTCACTCAGAATAGAAAGTGTAGCAGGTGGCCTAAACTAGGGTACGGTAGGCCGCATAAGGTGAAAGAGAGCAATGTGGAAAATATTGATTCTAGATTAACGATGTAGAAATTATTTTTTGAAATATCAGGAGAAAATATTAAACTAGAATTAGAAATTGTTAATGCATAAATCGTAATGTTAGTTGTAGAATAAATGGAAACCGTAAAGTGGAATTTGAAATTCTATATTTATGAAAATTTGATGTAATTTCATGTATACGAGTGTGTAGACAAATTAAAACTATGAATAAAGAAGAAGAAGAATGATACAAATTGGAAATGAAGTCAGACAAATGACATTGTTGCTTAAATCAAATTGTTCCGCTTTAAGATATTTTTTCGTGCTCGTAGGGTGTCCTTTTATATTATTGTAACCCTTTGAGCCCGATGTTGTGTCCATTCGAGCAATGTATTGACGTTCTAAGTTATTCGCTTCCACTATATTCCAAGTTGATGCCAAGACCTCCACGTTGAAGTTTTTTTCAAATGGTTTGTACCTGTGGACATCATCGATCATTTTAGATGGTGGGTTAGTTTTGTGTCTTTTCAAACGTGTTTCAATGTCTGTAGTTTGTCCAATATATTTTTTTCCATTACGTAGACAAGTGATGCAATAGATAAATTTTTTTACCAATGTGGTATTGTTGTTTGACATGGCTGGTTCCTTCTTTGTGTCTCCTAATCGTGAAATTGAATAAAGTATGAGTGAAACTTAAATCTCTTATATGGGAAAAAATATATGATTTGAAAGGATGTTTTATATTGTCGGTAGGGTTTTACCTTAATTAGGCTGCTTCTTGGGTTCTGGAAAGATTGCTGCTAATGGCCCATAATTTTTTCTTGCAAATTCTGGGTTAATTTTGTATGCTATCTTGTCAATGGTTAGTGGCCATTCGCTCCCTTGGTATGTTTATCAAGTATCACTTGTGCTTTTGTGCGCAGCAACAACTCATCCATGGTCTCCTGGCCATTGGATAGCTTTTGTATAATGTATTTTATCAATCCATCTGCGATCTCGTTGCTCCCTCTAGGTTTATCCTTCAGAATCTCCGTTACTTTTGCCATCAACAAATGGTATTTCTCGTATGAATCAAATCCAAAGATATATTCTTGTGGTTGTATGCGTGCCACGTTTGCTCTTCTCATCTGTTTATCGTTAAAGAAAATCTTACTTTCTTTTTGCTGTTTTTTTAAGGCGCATTCTTCATCTTCCTTTTTTTCTAAAGCTTTTCGTTTGAACAGTTGGAAAAGCTGAAAAATGAGAATGAATGTATGAATAAAAATGTAATTTGATGTAAATAGAATGGTTTTTTCAAGGAAAATAGTTAGGAATGTATGCGTATCTCTTTCGTAGTAGCCATTCTTTGAGTAAAAAAGAAGTGTCCCTTTTTATGATCTGCCAAAATAAATAGTGAGTAAGTTATACAATAAAGGAATGTAGAATGTTTGATTGGCTTCAAAGCACGGGTCTGAGATTATATGGTGAACTATATATTTAGCGTTTGAGTTTTTAATTGATAACAAGATTAATGGATGGTAGATGGATGTTACCTTTTTTAATTAGATTGTGTGTATACTATATGAGGCATGGGCACAAAGTCGGAAGGTTTTATGCTATGCAAGATACGAAGATGTCACCGACTTGTGACTTGAGACAACATGACGAACGTCAATCCTGGAGCAAATGATTCACGTATGACGATTAATGTCTTTCCATCTAGTGTCAAGCCTTGTGACTTGTGTCTGGTTATCGCATATGTGAGCATGATTGGAAATGTTGTCTTGTGGTACCAAGTCCCATCTAGGACCTTTCGTGTGTGCTTCGAGCATCTGAGTGTAATAGGCTCGCATGTGGAAGAGATGATGGCATGAATCTTTGTCAACATGCATGTTGTTTCATGCCACTCCAGGTTGCGAATAGTTGCTATTGCCCCATTGGCAACTCCTATTGTCAAATTAATATTTTCTGTTAGCATGATCCTAGCACCAATCACTACGTGGTAAAGCTCGTGGAAATATGGATCGATTATCCAATCTTGTAATTCTGGAATGTTATTTGCATTCGATATGACCTGTACTCACATGATGTCAGTTATTGGAAATTATGATCTCAAGATATTGTTGTTATACCATTGTGCATCCTATTTGTGCGTGCACAAGACAGTGGTCTCTGTGTCAATGAAGCTTTGTGCCTCCTTGTTTGTGATGATTGTCCCAGCATGGTATTGTTCAATCTGATCTTCTGTTGGTGTTGTAGTGCGAATGACATTTAAGAAGCTATTGAAATCAAGATCTTCTAGGTGCCAGATTAAGGCATGCATATGGTGAAATGTAGTGATTCTCCAGAAAGGTGAGTTGCTGATGTGACACTTATGACAATATTCCTTGGGAGCAACTATGCATTTGCATACTGGCGAGAGCTGCTACATATCACAAAAAAGAATTAGCTTTTTGGAGTGGAATGGATTTAGAGTATTGCTGTTCCAAATCTCACACAGCTGTCGGACTAACATGCTCATCATTTAACATGTCATCATGGATACCTCATCGATGATGATGGTGTCTGTAGCGAGCAACGCAGAATAGCGATCGTCTGATTTGGAAAATGTGCTACGAAACATCTCATTCTTCTTTGGAAGTGCGAATTAATGATGGACTGTTGTTGCAAGGCGGCTCAAGTGTAGTGTTGCAGCACCAGTCGTCGCTGACAACACTATGGACTTCTCGTGTGTAGAACACGATGATAAGTTGTGTACTTGATCATGAACGTCTTGCCCCTAACCCAGGTGTGCCGCAAACAATATGCAGCCCCGTTGGTGTCTCAAAAATGTTATTGTAAATAGCTCTTTGATCTTCGGTCAAGGTCGAGGTCAACATCTCCTTGAACTCGTCTAGTAGTTGTAGGATTCTTATGAAGAGCTGATTTCTAGTGTGTTGTCGCTGCATCTTCACAAATGGTGAGGGAAGTATTGTCGAGTGCTCGTAAAGGACTCTTCTACAATATCATGTTAGTCAATTGTTGTCGTTTTTCATCTAAGCTAAGACGAGCATCTCAATGTCCTGCTCCGTTTGGACGATTCCACGAATGTGACATTCGAGAAAGTATGATCCTGTTCGATTGGATGGAGAGAGCAGTTCATGTTCATTTCTGAAATGGATCCTTTTAAGCATCTGATCGAAGAAGAAGCCCTCAAAGTGGTGAGCTGGATGGTAGTCAGTGAAGCGGACGAGCCGTGCGCTCGGATATACATAGTTGTTGAATGAGTCTATCATTGTACGCTGTGTTGTATTGCACCTTTGTTCTTTTTGCAGTGTGAATGACTTCCAATATTCATAAAACGTGAGTTGCTCTAGTACAATTGGATGCCCACAATATGTATCGATAGGATGGATTGTTGTGACACAGTAGTTTCACAAGTACCTTTGTCGAAGCTCAGGCGGTGAGGAGTCTTAACCGAGTATACAGCCTCGCTGCGATGAATAGTGGGTACTTGTAAACACGTCAATGTTGCCTCGGTTGGTAATGTTAGCTTGGATAGCACGTATGCGGCAACCATCTTCAACTTTAATGGATCAAGTGTCTCAAGGCCCAATCGTTTTGCATCTTCAATATTCAAGTTTAGATTTCCTACAGGCTCCGTCTTCCTGGCATACTTTAGCAAGTAGTATGAGAGGCCGGTGTTTGTGATTCTCTGAATGTTCATGTGCCCTTGCCATAATAGCAATACTGCAGCATGGTATGGGACCACATTCCGGTGTTGTTAGTTGAGTCAGTAGTACATCCATCGATGTGTCTACGGATCTACAGATGCCTTTGTCTCTGGATGGTTGTCGAAAGGAAAACCAGACTTGCACTTGGCAGATGGTCATGGATTAGTCTTACAAGTGCTGTTGCATCTATGCATCTGCTTTCTTTAGACAAGCCTGCATAACTTCATTTCTAATGAATGGTGTGGAAGCTGTGAAGCCTTATCTTCTTCAAATGGGAGATGAGCATCTATTTCATTTGTTACTCACTCAACGTCATCATCATGTAACCATAGCATAATGTGCGCATGGAGTGATCCACGACTCTACACTTTGTATCTGACTAAGTAATGCTTTACTCTTCCCAAGAAGCCGTTGTCACTTAAGATGTATTGCTGTAAAAACTTTTGGAGTCTCAGGTGGAAAATCACTGCACACTCGACGGGATAGTCTTGCCAGGGGAATTGCGGATTATATTGCTTGACGAGTTCTTCAAGGTCGTCAAACTCTAACCATCGTGTGTTCGTAACCTCATCAATTGTCAACGTTACGAATATGTGAAGGAGGCCCCACTCATCAACCATTGTCATTAGATCCTTCAAGGTCCTGTGATGCCAAGAGGGTGGATTGTCGCCGGGATTTCAAACTTTAAAACATCTCATTAACTCATCGTTTGTCATGTTTGGTCTTTCGCGGTGCTTCCGATCGATATCTCTTTGTAAAATAGTAGTCAGTGTCCCATGCGCTTTCATGAATGCTTAGCGGACTTGGTACATGAGCAACAAATATGGTTTGTATAGTGTGAATAGCGAGAAGAATGTTGAAATTCTCATTTTTTAAGTACTCATGAAAGAAGAGTCGGCCATCGTGTGCACCATGACCAAAAGGGAATATGAATGGAAAAAGCGCATTCTCAAGTGTCAGCTCCTCGCCTTGTATCATGGCATTTTGTGTTGCAATCACTTGTCGTTCGATCAAATTTCCCTCTGTACGTATCATGATAGTTCTGACTTCTCTCATTGCTGGCCTGGAAAATTGTGACTTATTTGGAACGTGGTCAATTTGCTCTAAGACTGACAAATAGTTTATGTCATGAGCACTACCCATTGCCTCAAATGGAGAATCAGCAGAATGTTTTTCTGTTATTTATGCGATAACATTTGCTGTGACAACACTGATTCCTAGCCTCGAATGAGGCCTCTCAAGCATCGTCTTGTATCATTGTAACAATGGGTTTAAGACGAGATTTAGCGATAGGATGTCTATAGTATCTGATAAAAAATCTTCAATGCTTTGGCAAAATTGCTCTTCGCAATTCCAACATATTAAAGGATTATCCAATAATGACCTTGATGTCAATTGTCCCACTGCCAAAGACCGCATGACTCTTGTTATATTTAGGCTAACATCTAATAGTGACAACATTTGCACTTGGAAGACGTTTGCTTGAAGGATCGATTGCATGTACTCGGCTTCGTAAGGAACAGAGTAGAGCTTCCAAAAAGGATGTGATACACATGCCTTGCAAGTCATACATGTTGCTAGTTCTCCGTGAGACTTCTGAGCTTGTATGTGTAGCAAGACATTGGAGAAGCAATAAGGAGGTACTATGTTGGATTGTTGTAGACTATTAGATTGTGTAAGCTTCTTACTTTTCCCAGTCCAGCTCGCATTTTCCACATGATGCACAAAATTGTAGCTTCTTAATACGTTGCGAGTAGTCACTATTCCATTCACTTAGCAATTTGTCTAGAAACATCCAAGATATTGTTGAGGGCTGTAATTTCTTTTTTTTTTGGTTTAACATCCTAGTTATAGCTAGGCGTCGTTTCTTGATAATCATGTTTGTTGCCATTATTCTAAATGTAGGTGTCGTGCATCTATCGTAAGCAAGCGAGTACAGAATTAGTTTATGTGTTCTACAAATAATCCAACATTAACAAAGAACAAACTTGAAGTAGCGAGTTTCTCCTTTATGAAATTTATAGAACTATGAAGGATTTCATTTGTTGTAAAGTTTTCTTCTTTTTTTCTCGTAGATTAAAGAAAGAGAAATACCTGATTATAAATTAAGCTGACAATAACAGGTCCGTCGAACAAACGTGTGTGGTTGAGCGTTCCCTTCTTATGAACGCCTTGACACAGAAACAGAAAAAGAAGAATTTAGAATATGCAAAAGCAATTTATTTAAAAAAATATCAGATGGAAAACATATTTATATATATATGTATGTATAATTTATATAACCACACATGTGGGTGGGGAGGCGACGTGCTTCCTTTCCCAAAGAGTTATAATTTGAGGGAACGGGCCCTTTCCCGTGCGTTGAAAATTGCTGAGAGTATTAGCGTCGAGATTGAGTATCGCGACTTATGTAGGAGACTAATATATTACCTAGATCTCAATGAGTGTATCTGTACTCCCAAGTCGAGCGTCGTCCAAGTTCTTGTACAAACAACCATATGCATCTGCAATACGTTTGAAATAGAAACAATGTCAAAATACGGTATCATTAAATAATAAATTATTAATCTAGCTTGTAACGAGATTTCTTGGATCTTTTAAAAAAAGTAGTTTGCACGGATCAATCACACACTTGAAATTAGTCAATCCACTATCTTGACTTAAATTACTCAAGTTGATGATACATTATGTTTAGTGTATTAGAACTTATTTATTGAAAACTTGGGAATTCGCAACTTCAGATCATAACTTTTTTTTTATAAAATACTTATGAATTCAATGTAAACATAGAATATAGAATCAACCAGCATGGAATGACTTTGTATATTCGATTTGCCTTTATTACATCAAAAGATTAATTTGGGATCATATCATATCCCATCTCTTGTAATGGTCGTACTTATATCAGGCTTGATTCTCCTCGATGAAAATAGATTGATTGAACTCTGTAGTGATATGCGGTCTTTTGGATGTTGTTTAAGCATCCTTTTGGAAATGTATTAGACTAGTTTAACATCTCTTGACCATTGTGCTTTGGTCTGTGAGAATCTATAAATTGGGTACATATTTCGCTATGTAAAGGCTGATTTTACAAAGCTCTAAGAATATCCAACCGAGAGAGAAAATGTCTGAAGTAGATGTCCAAGGTTTTTTTATAGTACCATCATATAGCTCAGGAGCTAGCCAACCCATCTTGCCAAGTCTTTGTTTTTCGAGCTGAATTCTATTCTTGTACTTAGTATCTTCCTCACTAGAATGTCTGGCTAAAAAGTTCTCCTTTGAGTTTATTACATATGTAGCACGTCCCCAGTCACAAATACCAATCCATACTCGCATAGTAGCTGCATAGTCCAAGAGGACATTTCCACTATGTAAATCATTGTGGATCCAACCTTGTTCATGCAGCTTCTGAAGGCGAAGGCAAAGAGCAAAGCAAAGTTCTGGGCAAAAAGCAAAGCAAAGTTCTGGTACGAGAGTCACAACCTATTCTATGATATTTGTAGGGATTTGCTTTGTATCTAACTCTGGCTTGCAATGCATGAACCTTTTTTTGCTTTCTTTGAAAAATGTGTACAATGTCCCTCCATTAAAATATGGCATGAAAATCCAATGTGGTGCACTTATTGACATAGCAATTGGCCGAACCAGGACACTATGTTTAACTTGCATTGTTGATTCTTTCATGAAAGTAGACTCTCTTTTCTTTGCATTGCCTTTAAACCTCTTTGCTACATAATAAGCAATTGGGCTGATGCCTGGTACTCCTTTGATTCTTGCTAGGAAAAGTGGCCCTTCAGACTTAGCACCGATTTTTTTATCCTTATATATTTCATATGCATGATCTTGCAACCAGGCAGTATAGGTTGCTGTAGGAAAAGTCATAGCAGTACTATCCACTTGTTGCATAGAAGCATTGTTCGATGTTTTATTCTGGCACGTGCATATTCCTTGGTTGGATTTGGACCAATCTTCTTCTTAGCTAGCACGTACAAATTTGCTCATATACCGTGGGCTTTTCTTTGTTTCCACATACTATGCCAAGCCAAACACTTCTCATTCGAAGATAGCGATTTGTCTACATATTGTGCATGATATGTGATGTTTCCTATGATGGTTGTCACACTCTTTTCCAATTCTTCTAACTAGGCTACATCTATGAATATGTCTTTTACTTGATCTCGTATCTTTGACACCTCTTTGATTTTATTTAGCCTTTGCATCACATGTTGTTTGAATACATCTAACAGAGTATCATCATCCCCGATTTTTTCGATCATTGTCTTGTCCATGTGTGCGATGAGTAAGAGTACTTCTCTTTAAATATAGGCAAAAAGCCTCTTCAATTCTTTGGAATGTTCCTTGGTTGCCATGTCAATACGTTTAGCACATCCTAAACGAAAGCAAAATACAAAGTTGAGATAAAAAATTTAAAATTATGTGACAATATTATAATTGCAAAGTCAAGATCATGCCAATATACCATATGAGCAAATCCTTGCAAAAATACCCCAAGGTACAAAGTTGATATTATATAGTGAGCTTAACAAATATTTAAAAAAATTTACGTTGGAAACATGGTCAAAAAGTATACCATTCGAGCAAAATCTTACGAAAATACTCCAAGGTACAAAGTTGACAGCATGTGTAAAGACATTATCATGCATCTGTAATCTTTCTTATTCTGGGTTTTAAGGTAATTAAGAAAACATCAAACAATATACCATATGAGCAGATCCTTGCGAAAATACCCCAAGGTAAAAAGTTGATATCATACAATAAATTTAACAAATTCAAAAATTTTATCATGTCAAAAAAATGGCCAATCAATATACCATAGGCTATCGAAGGCATCGATGACCCCCCCCTTCCAACCAAATGAACCAGCTTCTGGCTTAGAGGCCAGTGGAGTGTTCAACTCCCAACAAACGCTACCTAGCTAGGTAACACAAGCTAATGAAGCAGATATAATGGGGGAATCTGTATCATAAACAAATGCAAGGGGTTCGTTGTGTTCCTGGGACCTGGGCCTTTTTAAAAGGTCGAACTTTGCATGCTTTGCTTATCTCTGGGAGTTGCAAGCTCTCGCCATATCAACACAGCCTCTCATCTTCTTCATCTTCCTCTTAGCTCCTCCTCCATCGCCATAGCCATGGCTTCCCTTGTTGCTTCTGCCTCTGCCTCCTCCACCCTCTCTTCCCCTGACCTCTCTAAGATCTCCTCCTCCTTCTCTCCCTCCCTCTCTGGCTCTCGCCTGGCCTCCCTCCCCCCTCTGCTTCCCCTCCCTCTCCCCTCACTCCTCCCCCATCCATGCCTCCCTTTGCTTTTGCATGAACCGCGCTGTGGCGATGTTGAAAATTTGCAGCAGATAGCCCAGTTATCGTCCCTTTCCAACGATTGTTCTCTGATTGTTGCTCAAGAGGGTGACAAGCTACATATACCAACAAGTGTTCCCATTTATAAAAAAGTGATAACAGCTCCATAAGTCATACTATTATCAATCCTTGAAGTCGACGTAAACAATCAATCCACAATCCACTGTCTTAAGAAATCCTCCACGCAAATGAACGAATCGGAACTATCCACTACCTCAACAAATCCTGCACTACCATTGGTGATGCAAGGCGTTGCAATTCCAGCTCAATCTCATTGATGATCATGCACACATCCATCTCCTCTTATTAATGTCACTCTAGTTTGGAATGCTAAGTCCTCGCATGTAGCTATTTTGGTCGCAGCGGACTCTCTCATCTAGCATTGACGCATAATCCACGAGCACCAGCTTCAGTCTATTGATTCAAGGACCCCTTGGCAACGGGAGATCGAGCGATACAGAGAGATCTATTCTTTCGTTGAGCTTTTCCCTGTGAATTTTACAAGGTGTGCACATAGGTCATAGATGCAAAAACAAAATATCATCGACGATCCCATGCTCAATTGTCGATCTACGTTTGCCCACTTTGGTTTACCTAGCCGCAATCTTCTCCGTTACGATCTACAAGGCGGGGTGTGGGCTTTGTGTCTTCTTCATCGATTTAAATTTCAATCATATCATCGGCTAAATCTTTGTACTCGATATATTTTGATTGGATTGTACTCTTTCAAATCAACGAAAGCAAGAATGGGTTGCACATCTTCAACACATCTCAAGAAGCAAGCAATTGCAGATGGATGGAATCCTCCCTTGAAAAGCTATCCCAAGTCCACCACATTCAACAGTGCAGAGTTTGATCGCCACTTAGTATCTCTAACGTCTAGTTCCTATGGTTTGATAAAAGTTTATTCACTAAAGCCAGGAGAAGAAGTAAAAAAAACAAACGTCAGCGGCTTGGAATAGTTCAACAAGATGAATAAAAAGCTTAAGGGTCTGGAATTGGCAGATTCGTCTCCGAAATCATGGAACAAAGTCAATAGCATGCTTTGGACTTTGAAACTAGGTCTAGAGAAGAGCAATTTGAGCCTAGCTCACGGAGGGAAGTTTGAGACAGAAGATCTTGCTATTCCACAAGGCCTAGAAAATGTAGAGATAGGAGACATAATGAGGGGTATGGATGAGGAAACTGCACGAAGTGCTTCGCCTCCGAGAGCTGTTCGGACCCTTGGCAACTATCATTGGTCAACCTCTCTCAACAACAGCATCAGCCCCACAGTGGCATAGGAAGTTTGACAAAGCAATGTCATGAGAAATTAGATGCTAGGCTTGGTAGACTAAAACCCGCTCCTATTCACGAAGTTTTCAAGGAGCCTCGTGAAATTGCTGCGAAAACCTCTCGAGTGTTTGCTTGTCATATATCAGCCGAACATGATGATTCTGAAAAAGAGAATGCCAAACCTCTAGGATCAGAGAATGGACATCTAGAAAAGATGCTTCACAAGATGTTCTTAGTGAGTCCAGTCGAGGGATTTCTCCCGCGTCAATTATGAAATACGCAACCTCATATTTGTGAATCTCAAACAAGCACTCTAGACCGAGATTAAAGTTGAGAAGGAGCGTCGCTCAACACATCATTTTTATTCTATAGCACAACCAACGAACTACAAAATCAAAAAGATTAAAACTCACTAGTCAAATACCTTCTTCCACTAAGAATCGACTTCCACCAACAATTGATGAAGATGCCACGAAAACTACAAGCTTGATGCCAACAAGCTTGATGCCAATGCGCTCTAGCTTCAAAGTTGGAACATTTATATAGATTTGTCATCAAAAGCATGTGTATGCTTTTTGTGTTTCATATGATTTTACCCAAGAGTTTTTACACAAACTTATTTGTAGTGGTTACACTGAATTAAAGCAAAAAGGAAAGTGCTCCTCATACACTCAATTAAATCAAAAAGCAAAGCTTTCCCAATCCACACCATTAGATCTTGAGAAAATCAATGTATGAAATTGAGACAAGTGGCTTCGTGAGAGCTCTTGAAAGCCAAACAACCCTTTAGGCTACCTACCATAAATAACTGGAGGGACACTTTTTAAGAAAAGTGCAAGGAGAGCACTGCCTACTGCAGGCCTACAGGGTAGTGCTAACAAGATGAATGCTCTGTTAGATATCAATGCTCCACTCTCGTGTACCTACTCTACTTGTAAGCCCCCCATATGAGGAGAAGGCATTTGAGTAGCTCGGTTATCCCGTAGGTCCTCATTTGGACACCAGATGGGGGCCACGTGTGGCCTCATGGCTGGACGGCTTCAGATAGAGTTGGCACACTGCCAACTAGGCTACATGCAAGTGCGGGAAGGCATTCCATGACTGACCGCACTGAGGGTAGACAGAGCATTTCCCGGGGCAGCCCACTCTCGGGCTATGCGGCCCGTTTGGAGCCCCAGATGGATCCCGAATGGCTTTGGGCCGAACGGCCACTATAGGTTAGTTGCTCTATTCTGCGCCATGGTTCTAACGTGTGGTCGGTAGCCTATTTCGGGACCGACCTCCAGTCGGTCGTTTTGGGCCGACTGGGTCGGTCTCCCAATTGGGTCTAATCGACTACGATTGGTGGCTATATAAGAGCAAGCCTGTGAAGCCCATATCATCACTGGCTACAGCAACCCTGATTCCTTAGCATCCAGCCTCCATCATATATTGTTTCCAGCATGCCATCGAAGCTTCGCACACAAGAGCGCACGGTTGGGAGGCAACGCCATCTATTGTATTAGTTTTATAGTAATCAAAATTTTGATTCTCCATACTATCTGCCTTTCTCTCTTGCATACGAGATCCTGTTATCCGTTGAGCACAGACGTTGTATTGTTTTCTTACATGCTCATAAGTCATTCATGAAGCCTGCTTGAGATGTGGAGCACGAGAGGGCGGAAAGCAAAGAGAGAGAGAGAGAGAGAGAGAGAGAGAGAGAGAGAGAGAGAGAGAGAGAGGATTTGTAGGGAAAAGAGAGAAAGAGGGGATTATGTGGAAGTAGTTGCATTGGAATATGTCCAAATCTAGGAGAAAGATTTTTTTAAAAAAAATAATCTTAATTTCATTTCTTGAAGACGAATTTCATTACTAGGGCTACCTTTCAGGCACGCCAACAAGGCAACTCCCTTTTTGACTTGCTCCCAATGGAGTAGGGCTTAGTAGACGTTTGGGCCTCAAAGATAAAAATGGGTGGATTTATTGCATTTTTATATCCTCTCTTTTCATGTCATTGGCATTCCTTGTTGGAAGGCATAAGCTTTTCATGGGGGTCTTGGTGGTTTCAGTGTTTGCATTTGTGGGAGCCTGGACTGTGCGGGTATTCACACGGATTTTTGGCTCAGTAGGCGGCAGTGGTGGCTAATTCATCGTTTGGCGTCTTCTCGTTGGATAGCTATCATAGGTGCTCACTGCTACGCATGATTGAAGTTATTCATTGCTTTGGCACACAGATTGGCAGGTCTTTCACCAGCTGTGTTCGTGTCATGCATGGATTCTTTTGTGGAAGACTTTGGTGCTCTGTATCCATCTTCGAGATTAGCGGATTTAGGTGAGGCCAGGATTTTTGGGCAATGTTTGCATGATAGTAGGTTGAAGGCCTCTGGATTGATTTTGTTGGATTGTTCATGTATGTCATAGGAAAATCAAGGTGTCATTGGGAACCTTGCATCTCACTAATATGAAACAACTAAGCCCTACAATGAAGCAACTCGTCTTCTTTGCAAGCCTCGAGCAAAACAAGTTTTCCCTCCGCTTTGTCTTTATCTTTAGCCATCAACATATTGCATTTTGAGCTATTTATTCACATGGTAGTCGAATAGCAATTGCCATCTTAGAGCACTTAATGCGAGTGGAAGTCATCACTACTTCTTCGTGGGGTTATTACACATGCCTCATGATTGTCTCTTCCTGAGACTTGCATGGGCCATCAAAACAACAGAAGCAATAGCAATTGCAAACAATAACATTAGGAACTTGTCATGAGCCCTTGGATCAAGGACTCGAATTTAAAAGCACCCAATACATTGCGACCCTTGCATGATGGAGATCTAACCATGGACAATGTATCCAACCCATTTGCCATTGGATTTAATCTTTAATCCAATGGAAGGTGTTAATGAAGTATTGTCAAACTATTTAACAATCAATTAATTGTATCTACAATGTCCAAACATGAATAAAATGTTTTTAAATACATCCTCTAAACTTATTATGAAAAACACTAACATATAGCTAACACAACTTCATTGAATACATGTTACTATTGAAAATTTTCCTCTCTCTCTCTCTCTCTCGGTGAAACACGAGCTGTAGTGCTCATTCAATGCTTAAAGAAACACACGACTACCACTCTGGTCTTTATGGAGTGACCGAAGATGCCATCATCTAGCATTGCCGCCATTCATCTTTGGCTACTATTTTAATAGCCTGAAGAGTGCGAGGGCCAGCTAGTGTGTCAATGTTGGTCAGCCAGTCGCTAGTTTCTTTGGATGCTTAAGGTAACAGGTTGCTGCCTCAACAGCTCAAAGAAAGAGCTCTATTCTCAAGAGCATTTTTAGGGTTGTTAGGCCGAAGAGCACGACAGAATGCGATGAAATCTTTTGCCTGGTGATAGACTCGGACCTTGTTCTTTTGATAGAAACCCATAGTCAATGGAAATACATAGCATACCCTTTTTGCTCAATATGACCAAAACCAAGATAAAGTCTTTTGCGCAAGCTGAGTTCCTCGAGAGGGGTCTCTCCTGTTGCCACTCGAATAAGGTTGGGTGAGCTCAAGCACATTTTGAGTCCATAAGAACAAATTGAGAACCTCCAAAGGGAGAATCATGAGCTGGAAACACAGATGCCTAGTATACTCAAGTGGCAAGCCACACTAGACCCAGCTAGAGAAGCAATCTAGCCAATAATGCATTCAAGAAGCAGTACACCATTGTGTGCATGATCCCCCCTCACATGTTACTTCCAAGTTGATAATCTCATTTCGCATGAGGTCAAATCCCAACTTGATAAACACGTGGATTTAGCGCTTAAGGAGGAGAAATCTAGGGAAAACTTGCACATAATTTGTGGATTGGGGGTTTGCTGGAGCATTGGCGAAGCAAAAATTTACAAGTTCTTCTACTGTTTAAGCAATGCCTTGAGAATATAGCGAATTTCATACCCATGATCACTTGGGACATCGCAATAGTTGAGGCATTCCAACACACACCACAGAATCAGGCCATCATCACATTCAAGACACAAGAAGATAGGTTGGCAATCCTTCGCCATACAAAAGCCTTGAAATGTACCCATATATGGATAGCCATATATGGATAGCAGCAGATCTTACACCTCAACAGCTGAAGATGAAGGCTAATGAGCTTCAAAAAGTATGAAAAGCTCAAAAGAATGGCAAATGGGTAGTATATCGTAAAGGCATTGCAATCATTAAAGATTTGAAATTGGCTAAGAGGTAGATGTGGAGACACTCAGTCCATAACTGATGTAATAAGACACCAGGATGGACTCTCTTTCGGTCTTCCATAGACTTTAATACTCTCTCTCTCTCTCTCTCTACCATGCCTTATCAGACAACCATGTGCTGCCCATCTCAAACTAGTAATATAACACAAGGCACCCTGCTTCCATATGATCATGGTCTCTCATTTGAAACACTAAAGAAGAACAAATGCACTACAATCAAGCATTGAACTAGAGGGATACCCTTGCATCATATGGAAATATGGTAGTCCTCATAGACATAGTTTGCCAATATGATGCAGGGGTCTTCCTCTGAGTAACCACAATTAGGAATCTGTATCGTTTGTGATTTCCCTAGTGTATGATACATGAAGATGATACATAACCTATTGCTACATATTCAAGAGTAGCATAATTATAAATTCCCATCACTTGAGTGAAAACACGAGTGTAAAAGCACGTGCACAAGCTGTACGGTGTGCCTGGTTGATGCTATGTACAGTCAGTGCAGACTAGAGCATATGTACTTGGATGTATGGACTTTTATTGAACCCGGATGTACTAAATATTGTTGTTTTTCATAGTGTATGTAGGTTGTATGGACAACTGACTAAGTGGCAGCGTAGAGGTGAAAGTCCTCTGTTAATGTGCACAAGCTTGAGTTTGAGCTAACTTAAATGCCTTCGAGATTGGTTAGGAATTCCTAGCTCTATTCCCAGAGATTGCTCCTGGTTGTGAGCTATTCTGAAGAGATTCTACCGGAAGGGAGATGCACAATAGAAGCTTTCAATGTGGGGTGTAAACTCTCCAGGTGTAGGCTGATCATATATGTAATCACTCGCTACCTTGGGCACACCACTGGAGTACTTATGGCGGCAGGCAGGGGAATTGCGTGATCCAGAGTGAATTGCTAGTAACAGTTTTGGGCTGTATGCAAGCACTTGGGATAGATTTGGATGCCTATTGCTATGTGTGGTGGGAGTAGAGCCCAGCAGGGTTATTGCTTGGAATATTGATGCCTTCTAGGAGTGAATCTATGTCACAACTTGGCTCGCCGTGTTCTTGTTTGAAAATATATTATGTCATTCTGGCTGCCTAATTGAATTCATTAGTGACCAAGGTACACATTTCATGAGGGAACTTTTTGAGTCTGTAACTAAGGAATTCATGGTAATGCACCAAGTTGCAACGACCTTCTATCCTCGGTGTAATGGGCAAGTCAAGTCCTTAAATAAAACAGTCAAGCTGGTCGTCACCAAGATAGTCAACTCCCATAGGCATGATTGGGACACCGAGCTACATGCAACATTATGGCCCTATTGAATAGCATACAAGGTAACCAATAATCTCACTCCTTTACACATGGCTTTTGGATTGGAAGTGGTGGTACCATTACAATTTCTTGTACCAAGCTTAAGGATTGTTGTTGAGCATCATCTCGATGTGAGCCTGAGGCCATCAAATGGTTACATTAGCTTGCTGAGCTAGACAAACTGCATCTTTGAGTAGCATGGTCTCAACAGGTGATACAATGCTAAAGGAAAGCTTGGGATGATAGGCATACCCAAACATCTTAAGAAAGGCATGCTTGTCTTGTTATATAATGCCAAGCATGCTCCTATCAAAACCATGGAATGGACCGTACAAGCTTATTGAAGTATTTGATGATGGACACTTCAATTGGCTGACCTCCAAGGGCAAGTTATTCCATACCTCTTCAATGGTAGCTGAGACCAAGCTCACAATTGACTGGTGACTACACCTTGACCTTTCATGCAGCCACATTAGACTGCTCAACATCCAGCAAGGCATAGTGGTCTTAATGGTGGATTAATAATGGCAGATTATGGAATCAACGTGGAGTTCACGAACTTCAACACTGTAGTTATCTTTGATTTAATTATGATACTAGTCTCAACATGGCCTGTTTTGCAACATGCAACCTAAAGGGAGCACTATTGATGCATGGGCCTCTACACTTTGCATTTTTATTTGCTATCAGAACACAAATATTTGCTTGGTGAGGTTGAGCAAAGAACTTGCAATTGAGTCAGAGGAACAAAGAACATCAACAACAGATCACTCAGCTAGATGCCAAGCTAGAAGTTGCATGGCTTAACCATGATAGCACCTTAGAGACTGTTTGTTTACAAGGAGAAGTTAACTGATTGTTTGTTGATCACTACGGTTCAGCAAGAGAATGATGACATCAAAGATCAACTCTGCATGTTGAGGAGAAATGAAAAGATGTTGTGGTGTCTCGTGGACGATGACCCTAGTAAGCAACCAAGAAGGAGACGAGACTCAATCCAAGATGACCCATCCAATCAAGGACACTCCGCCTCTAGAATGCCTTCTACAACTTGAGGCCTCTGACATAGATCACCCAATCAACTGGCTCAAAGATTGTGGCACCTCAAGGAACTCTAGTAGTAGGTGCAATATAGGTTTGCACTCATCAGGTAGGACCTATGTCCTACATATCAACTGCCTATGCCATGTTGTTGCTAGATGAGCTGAGTTTTGCCGAATAGGTATCCATTTTGGAGTGCCCAGAGTCCTAGTAGGTATGTCTCCTTATTGCTAGGCCACTCACTCCATCAAGGGAATTTTTGCCAACTGCCCTATTTGCCTTTGAGGGTTATCCCTGGTCGAGAAGACTTTCAAGAGGCTTCCACATTGAATATCGAACCCTAGATGTGACCTTTTCAATCAGTACAACGGTTGCCCTACTTCAGTTTTGTACCAATCACCAGCCTACATCATTCCCCTTGAATATCTAATTCGACCCTTTTCTTTAGTAGTGTGTTTTTTGCTTGTGTGTGCATGTAATCATCTGTGAGTCTATCAAATTGAAGGAAAATTTTCGATTTCATTTCTGCAAGCCATTCTCTGACTGTTGGCAAGCACTGTTGCTGAACTGCCACTTGATTCTTGAGTTGTTGCAATTGGGTCTTTTGGGTTTCCATTTCCTCCTCATGTTCTTTTTTCTGTGTAGCTATCCATTATTGCATCTTGGCCAACTAATTACCTTGCTTCTCGAATTTTGAAATGCGTAAAAATGGGTGTTGTTTCTCCTCCATGTCAGTATGTAGCTGCATGACGAATTTATCTTGCATATTGTTGTTCATGGAATGTGTGAACAATTCCCATTGCATTGTCAAGATCTGTTCTGTACATTGTGCCTAGTAGGCTAGTATTAACAGTAGGTGTCCAGGCTGAAGGCCTAGCTGGGGCTGTTAGGGTTGAAACAGTCATCTGGGCTTGAGAAAATTTGCTTGTAGGCTGGTGGCTGTGGATTTTTTAAGGTTGACTTTGATCCATTTATCCTTCTTGGTACTTGGAATCTCTATCAATAGTTCTCTACCTCCAAGGGGTAGCTCCCACAATGAGTCTACCAAGGGTCTCTTAAAGACCATCTGATGTGCTTGTTTGGTAACCGACATCATTCATGACACAGACTGGTTTCATCTAGGGCCGCAGCATCTTGGACAACATCTTCACATTTTGGGAGGTAGTGGATTGGTCCAGGGAGGAGTCACAGCCATTGGCCATCCTTCTCTTGGATTTTGAGAAGGCCTACGATAGGGTGGAGTGGTCCTTCCTGGAGGGCACTATGCGGAGATTGGGTTTCTCACACAGATGGGTCAGAGGAGTTTCAATGCTCTATGCAGGGAGCTGTAGCCAGATGCTTATCGAAGGACACATGGGTGAGTCCTTTCCTCTCTCGCTCAGTCTGCTAGGGCTGCCCACTCGCTCCCATTCCTCTTCTTGTTTGTGGCCGAGACCTTGGGATACTACTTGAGATCACAGGTGGCAGGCCTCACAGGGTTGAGGCTCCCAATCAGACAGGAGGAGGAGCTACTTGGAGTTTGCAGATGACAAAGCCTTGTATGTTGAGGGCACCACAGCGAGTCTGGAGAGAGTTAAGGGAGCCCTAGCTATCTATTGTGAGGGCTTGGGTGCACGGATCAACTGGACAAAATCCATACGTTTCTTCATAGGCTTTGAGGAGACACTGGGAGGAGACACTGGAGGTCCGTGAGTGGGGGAGTGACTTTGGCTTCATATGGATATCGCAGGGCTAGACAGCGAGATACCTCGAATGCCAGGTTGGTATTGACATTACGATAGAGCAGCAGATCGCCCTGGTCCTTGAGAGTGTTCGGCGCAAGCTTCTCTATTGGAGCTCGGCCAAACTCTCTCTAGCAGGTCGTGCCTTAGTGGCAAACGTGGTCCTTCTTGCCACGACCTGGCTTATCACCTCTTACTGGTGCTTTCACAGAGGATGCATTGGGCAGCTCCGACGCTTGGTACAAAACTTCCTTTGGGTAGGTTCGGACAGCACGAGGAACACTAGAGCCCACGTAACTTGGTAGACGGTGATCATGCAGCAGGCACTGGGAGGCTTAGGTTTTTCTTGATCCAGAGATGTAGAGCAGAGCCCTCCTGGGCAAGTTGGTGGTTCGTGGCCTCACCCCAGGTGCAGAGCCTTGGAAGCTCCTCTTACAATGAGGGCTTCTAAGAAACACCCCATGCACTAGGGGGGCAACCTTCACATAGATGGATCTTCTTAGAGGCCCCCCTCACGGGGAAGGGTTCCCCCTTGATGAGGACCCTCCACAAGGTCTGGCAGAGATTGCTGGTAGGGGGTCTCATACGTGCTCTGCCCAGATGCAGAGAGGAGTTTGAGCATCAGTCCCTTATGTGGCACCTAGAGATCAGAGATAAGGAGGGACGTATGCTCAGACATTACACTCACATTGGTTGGGCACAGTGGGACAATGGTCCAACACGGTCCTTTGGTCGTTGGAGCGAGATTGACTTTAGCATTCTTGAGTCCTAGTGGGAAGGACTTCACGTATGGAAAGACAGCAGATGGTTGGGGCAGTTCTCCCATACTGGTGTTCCCTTGAGGATGTTGATGCAGCGAGAAAGCACACACCCCGACTTCTTCTGTGTAGGACCTGGAGGCCTACTTCAACCACTCACTGAGAGAGACCTTGATATGGATGGGAGTCTTGATGCAAATCACTGGCAAATGATTAGAGTGGTGGGACATTTGGGGAAGGAGTGGCACATTGACCCTCCCAGTATCTCAGAGTAGGACGCCCCTAGATGGCGCCTTTGGCTGTGGGAGGGTAGACCCCTGAGGGAGGTCCAGTGGGATCCAGGAGAGTGGTTCTAGCCCTCTAGGGGCGGCCTAGCCGAGCAGGTGGATGAGGTGCTCTTCTTTTCCTACACTACACAGATTGGCAAGAGGCTCCAGATGGACTCGTCGAGGTGGACCCCCTTGAGGGAGAGGCATTGGGTGACTTAGAGGCCTCAGGATGTTCGCTCCAGGTTTTGGACATGGTTGTGGTCCAGTTTGCAACTGAGGAAGATTTCATACTTCTCCTAGCTGGCCGCCCATGGAGGCTTGCCCATTGGACTATGGTTGGAGCAAATGCAAGTGGAGGGGCAATGCCATTGTTGCTCCGATGGTGTCCTAGAGACTATCCGGCACTGCCTCTAGAGTTGTCACAACGCAGCAAGAATTTGGATGGTAGCCCTCAAGATCATGACACGTATGCAGAGTCTTCAAAGAGACTACACCTGGGGGCCTGGTTGACAAAGGGAGGACACGGGTTTCAGATTAATCAGATCTCTCTAGCCTACTGGATACAGGGTCAGAGCATCCAAAGGATAGCACTCCACTCCACAAGGCAGTCCCTCTTGATAGCCTATCCCCTCCTTCTCCTAGGGAGGACATCATTTGGGAGGTGGTAGCCAGCATCATGGCATGGAACATTTGAGTGGCTTGTTGTGCAGTCATGTGATAGGTGAGCACCCGGTTCCACCCTTGGCTACCCTAGTCGCCATCAGGCAAGACATCATATACACACTATGGTCCACTTGGGAGCATGGGACTCTAGGCTCTAGGGTGACTATCGAGAGGCAAACTCATTTCTGCAACACTTGGCTTGTAGGAGTTTTCTACATCTTCACCCCGCGAGGGATTTGTTGGTTGTATAGTCCCTCCACTTGGCTGTTAGCCCTAGTACCAGAGATTCCCTAGGCAGTGAGCTGGGTTTCTCTGGAACAGGCTCGTTTTTCTTTCAGCCTTTTCCTTTTTTCCATACTTAGCACCTTTGGGGCTGCTGTTTTGTATCAAGTCTTTCAAGCGTGTCAACAGATTGGAGAAAATAATGTCGCTTGCCTCCCACAATCAAGCTAGAGCATAGGTAGGCTCTAATACCACTGTTACGAAAATTGAAATTAAACATGATCATAAATTCATGATTTTACCAAAACCATAGAAACCAAGAACAAGGAAACAAGTGGGGGACAGAAGAGAAAGAGAGAGCGACATTGCATAGGGTCCAATCTGCCCCCCCTAGATGGTGGCTCTTGCTTTCCATCTAGAGTATTTATAATTATAATTCCAAAAACCAAAGAGCCAATAATAGTACATCCAAAAGAATCCCTTGTCCACAATTAGAGGGATTGCTCAACGATATATAGACATCAAAATACACACCTTGCGATCAATTACAATAACTCCAGTAACACTAGTGACATTAGTATTAACATGGAATCACCCACAATAGTAACCTTCTAGCCTAGCAAAACACAGGTAGTTAGGCATCCCCAACTAAACCCTACAAAGCATCCATTAAGACCCCTAGTGCATCCAGTGCGCTCCTATGGAATACTTTGCCATAGTCACACTTGACTAAAATAAAATAATTTCCATAGTAAGAAATATCAGAAATACAATTCCGTAACATCTAACCGATGCCATTTTTTGCAAAACGTGGCCTCCAAACGCACCATTACAAATTATGGGTGTAGACATGTTTATTTTACACCAATCTTGATCATGAGGTCTCTATAATATCCGTGAATATAGTCCTCAGTATATATTGAAAAAAGATAAAACCAAGTTTGCATCCTTTAAAAAGCCGAATTAGAGTTTTGTTCCATTCAAACTTTCGTTCAAACTTCTACCCAAATTTTTAGCTTTTTAAAATCCACATAAAAAAATTGCCTCCAAAATGCTCATCCATTATGGTGCATTTAGAGGCCATGTTTTGCAAAAAGTTGCCCCTAGAAGGACCATAACAAATGAAGGGTTTGGAGGCAAATTTTCTACATGAAATTTTTGGAGGTTCATATTGGCACTTCTTGTAACCCCATGGGTTCTAAGAAACTTCAAAATATAATAATAGTGATTTTTTTTAGCAAACCCTAAATATACTGGTACATGCTACATGAAATATACTAGTGCATGCTAAACATAATGGTACATGCCCAGTACATGCTACACAAATTTGTGAAATACTAGGTCCAATGGTCTAGTGTGAACCCTTTTAGCTTTATCTTTGATGACGCCATTTGGTGCATCAGGGAACACAACCTTCCCTAGTGGATTTTGGCTACCTTCATTTTAGTCTTAGCTTCATCTAATCTTAAACTAAATAGAGAATATTGCAATGCCTAGAATTCCTCTTTAAACACCTTTCAATTAGTGTCTTTGATTACAAATTCAATGAGATCCATTGATACATTATTGCTTATCTAATAGGGGGACTCATCCTCTTGTAGCCTAGTAGCCTCTAAAACATCTAGCATGGTGAGATATCTAAAAGGTTGAGCATGGTTTAGGTATATTAAGAGGATAAGTTTCTCTCTCAATCCTCTCGTCTTGAACACCAATAGTGCATTCTATTGCCTCAATGTCTCGATTGATGCTAGCATGCAAAGCAATTGTAAAAGAAGAGGCTCCCTTAGGATCCTATTGTAATCCTCCACATAGTATGACTATCGTGAGGGTGGCATCTCTCTCTATCAACCAGAGAAGGAAAATGGAGCTGCTGTTAAGGGGTAGAGTGTAATACATCGATAGTGTAAAAAATCAACAGTTTTGGCTAGGATCTATAGAGTATTACATGTCGATATGGACCCACTACTGAAGAGCTTTTGCTATTTGGATGGATTGGCTAGTACTAGCCTATCAAAAAATTGGAGGGGTAGGAAGGCAGGATCTCAAAGTTTCTTCTACTTTGATTGACTTGCAAAATACTGAGTGTATATGGTCACTCAAAGCTATGGAGTCAATTAATAACATCTAAGCTTTGAATGCCACTCTAGAGTAAGGCACCACTAGGAAGACAAATGGTGTGAGCTAGGGCAATAGATTAGCACATGGTGTGGACTAGGGCAATAGAAAGGATAATACCCAAAAGGCTAGCAATGAAAAATGAATGTGAAAATTACCTAAAGTGAGGTGGTTATAAAGGGGCCCGACCTAAGAATTTCTTAAAAACCTTCCTTTCTAAAATAATTTGTAGCAATCCCTTCATCACACAACTCTCGTCTACATATTAAAATTCTTCAATTAGTCCCCTCCATTGCAAACTCCCCTCTAATACTAAAAGAATAAAAATACTAGAAAATTTAGAAATAAAGAGTTATCCCAAAACAACCACGGGAAATTAATAGCATCTCTCTCTCTCTCTCTCTCTCTCACACACACACACACACACACACACACACACACACACACACACACACACACACACACACACACACACATAGCCATGCACGCATGCATGCCACACACACACACGCATGCATGCATGCACGCACGTACACACACACACATCTTGTCATGTACCTTTGTGTCTCTGTGTTCAAATTTCTCTTTCTTCCTTTAACTTTTTCCTTCTTTCCCTTGATTTTTTGACACCTTATCTTTGTCTCTTTCTCTCCCACATAAACATATGTATACAAAGTCTCACAACTTGATTGAATTCATAGATTTTGATTTTGGTTGCATTTTTACAAGTTGAAAAAAATATAAGTCTCGAAATACATGCCTCAATGCCCTTAGATATGTAATAATTCAAAATGTTGCCCAAATCAATCCATAGTCTAGCTAAATAGTCAGTGTGAGTGTATTGGTTTTTTAATCATTTGAATCCTCTCTCTCCCTCTGTCTCTCTGTCTCTGTCTCTGTCTCTGTCTCTGTCTCTCTCTCTCTCTCTCTCTCTCTCTCTCTCTCTCTTCTTTCTTTCTAATTCAATTACTTCTTTGCTCAAATATACAAAATATATGAATTATGGACTCATTAAATACCAAAAGAAAAACATATATCATTGTATAACATATCACTTGATAGATGACAAAACAATATTTGTGACTATTAATAATCCATCTTTTTTTATTTATGAAGAAGAGATACAATTTTTGTGAGATATGTCTCAATGCCTCCAAAATGGTCTCAATACAATCTGCAAGAATGGGTTGCAAATGCAAAATTTCATTTCCTCTCAATAAAGAGGTAATCCTTTAATCAAGTCTTCTCTATGTCTAGACTATGCTAGGTGTACAATTCGTACAAAGGATCATTAATGCCTCCATATTTTTGACTTGCCCATAGAATAGTACATGTTAGTTGCTTTCTTAAAGTGCCATATAAGGAAAAGGACAACCTTTTGACACTAACCTTATTGCAGTGAAAAAATAGTCTTGTGGGGGGATTACCATCACCACATCCAGTTCTTATTGTATGAATCACATGGTCCAATCCTCTTCCACTTCCAACATTAGGTCTATATAGTAATGGAGTATAGCTCCCATATCACAATAGCTTTCCATGAAAGGATTTCCATCACCACCTTTTGTACAAGAATATGTGCACAAATTCTACCTTCCAATGAAGTACTTGCTCTCATGCAAATCTATTAAAACTTGTCATCTTAAATCATTGATATAATTTACAAATACTCAATAAACGGTGACAAAAATCTCACTGAAATCTTATATTTGAAATATCTACTCAATATTGTATCAAGTCTAATGCAAGACATTCTTTTTATCCACCCTTAATCAAACAATTTGCTTAACCAACCCTTTGAAACTTTTACATAACATTATCTCAAGCAAACAACTCACCTAACCATGGTGACCAAAATCTCACCGAAAGCTTATATTTGAAAGATTTACTCAACATTGTATCAAGTCTTATGCATTAGACATTCTTTTTATCCACCTCATCAAACAATTAGCTTAACCAACCCTTTAAACTCTTACTCAACATTGTCTCAAGCAAACAACTCACCTAATTAAGGCCCTTGCAAGTGAATTTTATTATTATTCTTCTTAATTTCTTATAGTTGGATGGGAATGCAAGGATCCAACTTTCTCCCACCAATGCATGGTTCCATGGTAGATCACACATCATTAAGCATTTAGATTGTATAAGCTAAACTCATCTCTATACTAGGAACTGGCCATTCAAGATTATCAAAGGCAAGGGAATCCATTGTAATATTCCATCATGCTCTTCCTCATTATTAGGTAGGATGAACATCGAGTCATAAAAAAAGGCTCCACTTTCTTCAATCTAATAGAGTGCTTCCTTTATATTAAAGCCTCCCTAGCTTAGCATGGAGTAGCCTATTTAGGCATGCTAGCAGGTTCCCACTCTAAAAGTTTTTATGGATACAGATCTACTTATTATTAGCAACAACAACAAAAATATGAGATACACTCAATCAATGACCATGTTAAGACTTGCAATCAGGTCTTCGATATGGAAGGGCTTCATTACAATGATCATAAAGATACTTGTGTGTGAAGAATACTTTTTAAAATCTTGTTGTAATTAATTCAAATCTACAATTCTTGATAAAGATAGAAATGGAGAAGGACATCAAAATGTAGAAATTTGATACCTCTCAACAAGAAAACAAAGGAGAGAAAAGAAGGTGACTTAGCATGGGGTCCAATTAGCTCCCTCTTGATGGTGGCTCTTGCTTCCCATATAGAGTATTTATAATTGTGTATTCCAAGGCAAAGAGCCAAAAATAGTACATCCAAAAACATCCTTTTTCCCAAAGTAGGGGATTACTTTTATAAAGCCACTTTGTGCTCACTTTATCCACAATGAATTTCTCATATCATCACAAAGAAATCCACAAAGTTGAAAGCTATATCTCTAGCTCACATTCATGTATCCCTCTCTTGCATCTGAGGTTAGTAAGGCAAGCAAGAGGGATGTTACAGAGTTATATTTCTAATATTTCTTGTTGTGGAAATTATTTTATTTTAGTCAATTGGGAATATGGTAAAGTATTCCATAGGAGTGCATCAGACATGGCGAGGGTCCTAGTGGATGCTTTGTGTGGTTTAGTTGGGGATGCCTAACTAGCCTATGATTTGCCATGCTAGATGGTCGGTATCGTGGGTGATTCCATGCTAGTGTTATTGGTGTTATGTTTGACTATTGTATTTTGAGTACAATTATATTGGGATTAATTGATTTGTTGATTCGAACAATTGATTGTTAACAACTAATGTAATTGGTGGCTTGAGTACATGTGATGGAACTAGTGCGAAGGATTGGAACTAGTGCGAGGGTACCAATTGAGGTGTCACATAGTACATAGCGTATGGCCATGGGCTAATTTTGTTTTTGATTGATATTGTAAATCTAGCGCAATATATGTAATGGAAGGCATAAACTATTCTTGAATAAAGTGAGCCCAAAGTGGCTTTGTAGAAAGAATTGGATGTGATCCATTTTTGATAAAGTGAGCCCAAAGAGGCTCTGTAAAAGGAATTGAAATTCAAGGTAACCCCTAACTTTTGGGAAAGGAGGGATAATTTTAGCTTCTTGAACTTCAATGAAATATTACAAATACTCTAGATGAGGAAGCATGAGCCACCTGTCTAGAGGAGGTAGATTGGACCCCTTGCTAAGTCGCTTTCTTTTCTCTCCTCTATTTTCTTGTTCTTGGTTTTTATGGTTGTGGTGATTTATGAATTTGTGTGCATGGCTAATGTAATCTTAGTTTTCATTACATGTGATTAATTCACTTGGTTGATGTTTATTTTCTACTAGCATAGTAGTACATTGTAGTACATTATTTAGAAAAAGAAAAGCACTGGTAGAACATCGGACATGAGCACTAGTACTAGATTAATTTGTGTAGGGGATTGAATTGAAGCCACATAAAAGCTCTCTCTCTCTCTCTCTCTCACACACACACACACACACACACACACACACACGTGCGTGCGTGCATGCACAACATACCACTCCTCTCTTACCCATTTGTATTCATGGGTTAGGTTTACTGCATTTTGGACCATCTAGCATGACAAAATATCGTATATCCTCCCGCGCCCTCTAAGTTACATATGGATTCTTCAAGCATTCCTTGCATACATCCCTATATGATGCCTATCACATAGGTGCCATTTTTGGCATCTCTTAGAAGTGTTTTCCTAGTGTTACAGTAGCACTTGATTAATTAAATTAGAGGTGTTTGTGTGTGCACGCACGTTTCTTACAGAAAAGAAAAAGTAAATGTGTGTGTGTGTGTGTAGATTAAAAAGTCCCATCAATAATTGAGCTATAAAATTAATTCCATCAATTGGATAAAAAGTTAAGAAAGGGAAACATATAAAGAAAAAATGTTTGAGACATCTAAGTTGAAAAAATGAAACAACTAGAGTTTGCAAAAATTTTCAGCAATTTTTTTAAAAATAATATTGAGTTTGACATACACAATATTGGAAAAAGATGTTGAATCCTCAGGCAGTATAGGTTTTGAGGTCAGGGTCCACTTGCCTACCACCATCCAAACAAACTAGGTATTAGAACATCATAGTTATGTTTGGGTAGACAAGTAATGCCTTCTTTTCTCGGCTTGTTATCGCTTTACCTAGGAATATAGATAGCCATACAGATTCTTAGATAATTTAAAAAAAGTTTAAGTCACAAGTGGAGTAAGGAGTGAATGAGTGCATGGGTTGAGAAGGGATTAGAGGAGGTATGGGAGGATTAGTATTTGTGTGTGGGGTGGTTAAAAAGAGAGTGTAAAGGGGAGATTTCACCGGGGGGGGGCTACATAAAAGAATAATTCATAGTTGGGGAAGTATACGTGTGTGTGTGTGTGTGTGTGTATAAAGAAATAAGTGTTTGTGTGTGTGAAATACATTTACTAATCGAAATTTGTGTGTGTGTCTGTATGCATGCGTGCATATGGGCATATATCTATTTTAAAAAAAGTGTGTATACGTATGTGTGCATAGGTATCAAGGTATAGATATGTAGCAGCATTGCCTTCAAACTCACGTTGTATGTGTTGCTGGCTTTCTTAGAAATAAAAGACTTTGTTGCCCCTAGAATTCATCTCAAAGCCTAGAATTTTGTCCTTCCAACGTTTTAAGAGGTTCTCTAAATCATTTTCTTAATTTATTTCTTGTATACTTGGGGGATCCATTCATCATTGCCATTGTTTATACAAGTAACCTGACCCGTCTACGATGAGTTGGCGACCCGCTTCGCTTGGTCTCAAGGATGGGATCCTTAGGTTCCTTAAAGTTCAAGGAGTAAAATTTCAGGTTTTAATTTACAAATCTTTGTATTTGAATTTTTTTTACAAAATTATCAAATTGGATCTTTAACATTGCCTTTAGTGGAGGGAAATGTTTTCAATAACATTGCATCTCTCTCTCTCTCTCTCTCTCTCTCTCTCTCTCAATCTGAAAGTTTACAAATCTCAACATTTGTATGCTTGCAAATTTTCAAACCAAATCCCAATGAAGCCCAAATATATTTTATACCAATACTCTCTCTCTATATATATAGTGTGTGTGTGGAAATAACCCACTATATGATGGCCTCTACATGCAAGAGACATACTCTAACAATAAATATGCTCTATGAATAAGTATACTTAGTATACTTCAAATGATACATCCCTGAGCAATGTATGAATATGTGAGAATATAATATGTGCATAAGTTTCCGAAAGACAAAACCCCAAAGCCCACATGTCCCTATATCCTGAAAAGAACATAGAGGTGCCCTTGGGGAACCACACCACAAAATCCTAAGTGTATCCGTCCCCCGAAAAGTAGGTCGTAGATATGGACAAATAAACATAGAAATAGAGCCATATATGAGGTCCACCCATAAAGGGGCAACAAAATGAACTGCCCTAATAAAAAAAGCCTGCGTCATTCATGGTTGTACTCTAGAGTCTCAGAATTCCATATCACACCTATGCAAGGCAAATAAATCAAGTTAAAGAATTACAATTACTAAATGAAAAGACTTTTGCAACTCATTAGTTAGAATACTTACGTGTAGAAGAACGGATTTAAAGATGTAAGAATTGATATGTATATTCTCCATTTTTCGTGTGAAAGAAAGCATTCCATCCTACACGCTCTTCGTAATCCAAAAAGAACACATAGATCCTCTGAGGTACATTGGCCCCTGCAACTCGTCGAGTAAGGATACGATAGTATCCTTGATGCATGTACCCTCCAAAGACATGATCTTGGACTTGGAGTTCCAACAAAAAACTCAAATCGGGAATGGATCTATAAGAAAAAATAATATCAATTTTACACAATAATCCGTATAGCTGAAATCAGTCTCACTTATTGCAAAAAAAATAAAGCCACAAAAAGGATAGTTTATCCACCTAAGATAAGATGCAAACTCTAGCAAGTCAATCAGCAGCAGCTGTGGTATCATTAGAGCTGACCAATACCTGGGGCTGTGTATTTCTAAATGTCAACAAATATATATTATTAAATAGATCAGGTTAGCATTTAGCTATTAAACAAACATGTACCTCTGATATTAGCCGTTGAGTTGGTGGTAAATGTGAATGATTCATCCATCCTACCATATTGCAGCAAAGATACACAGTGTCAAAGTATATATAGAGGAGAAAACCACTGGAATCACCAAACCATAATAGTTAGAGAATATACTATGCACTTTATAATACGATAAAGATAATATGAAAGGAATTTGGTCACCAAAGAAAGTCTCAAGAGGGTTTGAAAGAAAACTAGCATACTTTAGCTTGTTGTTGTTGCCAATTACAAAACTTCCTTATATACAATGTTGGTGGTAGAAACCATGTCTCCACCATTAGCTTGGCCTCACAAGCATCACCCTGAAGGAATACCTTAATAGAATTTGATAATCAGACGTTTTGAGAAAGCCACATACAACTACCCATGACTAAACACTGGCGTCGCCAGATAAAAGCCAAGAATAGACATCGTTTGGCCATGTCAGTGTCAGTAGATGATCTGTTTCCTTGCTCCATTTGAGCCACGCTTTTGCTCTGTTAGAGGTTACCTTGAGTAGGCTATCAGTTGTTCCCTATTGGGAACGGTGGAACGGTTGGAGAGTAAATTATTCGAATATGCGAATCGAGTGGAAGCCATCAGCGATGAGCGTGTACAACTTAGCTCACCGCTTTTGGCGACAATGCATGCTTGCTCCCTCACTCACAATAGAATCAACGCCTCATAGGGAACCGGGCCACTGAACACCATAACAAAGCTTCAGGGACAAATCTCTGTCTCAGCTCAGTAATCGTCGGGTTTGGAGGTGCTCCAGCTTCAAACGTTTGTCTATCTGGTTCAGAAAGATATGCGAGATCTTCTGGAGCACTTTGACAAATCTACAAAACCCTTACATTGAACATGTTGTGCCTCAAAGTTAGTGTCTTGGAGCTCGAGCAGAGCCCTTGGCTTCTAACTCAAAGTAAAATCAAAAGCTAACCTATATTTAAATATCATTGCAAACTACTTAAACTTTTGAAGTAAATAGCTCTAAATAAGAAAATGGACAATCAACTTAACCTATTGTTATCTATCTTCCAAAAATTGATTAAAAAATACTATCTTTAAACTAAAATCAAAAGCTACCGTATGACAATTTCAAACCACTTAAATTATTGAAATAAACACTCCCAACAAGAAATGGACACTCAAAAGAAGGAAAGTTTGAGAGCTCTAGCTCACTGTTGTCTCGTTGTTTTTCCTTTCACACTGTTGTTGGCTACACGTGGGAGTGGACTTGAGGTAACCTAATCAAGATTGATTATCGTTAGCATTGGCTTATGCGCATAGTGTAAGGTATAGACCCATGGCCCACCCACCATCACATCTATGGTGCAAGCTTCCACTTGGTGTCAACAACAACATCATGATTCTTGGCATTGTGGGAGATGAGAGTAACAAGCCTTAGGTTGTAATTATCCCATATTATGTAGATAATAAGCATGAGGTGTTGCCCATTTTATATAAATGATAGGGCTAAAGACGTTATTAAAGGTATCCATGGTTAGGTTAGATGGGATAATAATCATGAGGGGATGGCCATCCTATATAAAACGATAGGACTAATGATGTTATGAAAGTGAATGGTTCACTTAGACTGATGAGCTAACCTAAGTGGATGGATAACTACCTAAGTGGCAAAGAGAGAAATCCTTAAGTCGAATTTTCAATTGTTCAATCCTCTAATTATTTCAATTGTTGATGGTTAGGTGAGATGGATAATCTAATCTTTGGATGGATGAGTTAAGTGGCACAAGAACGATTCTTTAAGGCACCACTCAACCCTCTAATTAATTCAATTGGTTGATGGTTAGTTTAGATGGATAATCCATCAGCTGGATGACGCAACTGAGGTGGGATGGACAAACCTTCCTCATAGTGAGCTTTTTAGCTCCTCAACCTCTTAATTAATTCAATTGATTGATGTTTCTTTTTAATAATATGGTAGTACAATGTAGTACATTAGTTTTTTAACAAAAAAAGTACGAGTAGGGTTCCTTCAAAGTGAGCTTGTCAACCGCTCAACCTATTCAATTGGTTGATGTTTCTTTTTTACTAGTATAATAGTAAATTTGATTAATTGATGCTTCTCTTTACTAGTATAGTAGTACAATGTAATACATAAGGTTTAAAAAAGAATAGCACTAGCTGTACATTGTGCACGAGCACTAGTACTAGATAAATTCATTTTTAGTGGAGTAGTAGGATAGAATTATAGCCACACAAAGCTCAAAATCTCTCTCTCTCTCTCTCTCTCTCTCTCTCTTGCATGCACGTGCATGCTGTGTGTGTGTGTGTGTGTGTGTGTTTCCCCCAAAAATGTGTGTGTGTTTGTACGAGATCTCACTCCTCTCTTGTTGACTATACGCAGTTATTTTCATCAGTTGGACCATGTGGCATGACATAAATCATTCTATATCCTCCCATGCCCCTTCAGATACATATGCATTCTTCAAGCATACATCCTTATATGATGCCTATCATCATGTAGGCACCATTTCTTTAGATCTCTTGGAAATGTTTTTATACAGTTTTTAGCTCGGGTGGTAATGGTTCATTAGTGGTTTCACTATGAAAAAAAAAAAGCTCACTGACACACTTACCCTTTTTAGTTCTATTGAGGCACTTACCTTGAGCCTATGCTACAAGTAGCAACTTTCGAATGCAGGCAACCGCCCGTGTAGTAGGCAAGCGCTGTACCACGGGGCTACAGGGGCATCTGCAAGTTTCATTTAAAAAAAAGAAGAAAATTGTGTGTGTATGTATGTGTGTATATGTACGAATGTAAAGATATATAAAGACATCGTCTCCTTCATGTGTGTGTGTGTGTGTTTTGTTGTTGCTGGTGAATGCCTTCCATCTCTCTTGGCCACTTACTCAACGTGACGGATGTCGATCACTCCCCCTGTGTTCAAGCTTAGTCTTGTCTCTCTCGTGAGGTGTTAGGAACATGTGGATTGAGCGAGGGCTTCTAAATGTTATGCTCCAACAACTAGGTCTGCGGGGGACCTCTTGTTGGCTACACGTGGGAGTGGACTTGAGGTAACCTAATCAAGATTGATTATCGTTAGCCTTGGCTTATGCGCATAGTGTAAGGTATAGACCCATGGCCCAACCCACCATCACATCTATGGTGCAAGCTTCCACTTGGTGTCAAGAACATCATGATTCTTGGCACTGTGGGAGATGAGAGTAACAAGCCTTAGGTTGTAATTATCCCATATTATGTAGATAATAAGCATGAGGGGTTGCCCATTTTATATAAATGATAGGGCTAAAGATGTTATTAAAGGTATCCATGGTTAGGTTAGATGGATAATAATCATGAGGGGATGGCCATCCTATATAAAATGATAGGGCCAATGATGTTATGAAAGTGAATGGTTCAGTTAGATTCATGAGCTAACCGAAGTGGATGGATAACTACCTAAGTGGCAAAGAGAGAAACCCTCAAAGTCAAATTTTCAATTGTTCAATCCTCTAATTATTTCAATTGGTTGATGGTTAGGTGAGATGGATAATCTAATCTTTGGATGGATGAGTTAAGTGGCACAAGAACGCTTCTTTAAGGCACCACTCAACCCTCTAATTAATTCAATTGGTTGATGGTTAGTTTAGATGGATAATCCATTGGATGGATGACGCAAGTGAGGTGGGATGGACAAAAACCTTCCTCATAGTGAGCTTTTCAGCTCCTCAACCTCCTAATTAATTCAAGTGATTGATGTTTCTTTTTAATAATATGGTAGTACAATGTAGTACATTAGTTTTTTAACAAAAAAAAGCACGAGTAGGGTTCCTTCAAAGTGAGCTTGTTAACCGCTCAACCTATTCAATTGGTTGATGTTTCTTTTTTACTAGTATAGTAGTAAATTTGATTAATTGATGCTTCTTTTTTACTAGTATAGTAGTACAATGTAGTACATAAGGTTTAAAAAAGAATAGCACTAGCAGTACATTATGCACGAGCACTAGTACTAGATAAATTTGTTTTTAGTGGAGTAGTGGGATAGAATTATAACTACACAAAGCTCAAAACTTCTCTCTCTCTCTCTCTCTCTCTCTCTCTCGCATGCACGTGCATGCTCTGTGTGTGTGTGTGTGTGCGTGTGTGTTTCCCCCAAAAATGTGTGTGTGTGTGTACGAGATCTCACTCCTCTCTTGTTGACTATAGGCAGTTATTTTCATTGGTTGGACCATGTGGCATGACACAAATCATTCTTTATCCTCCCATGCCCCTTGAGATACATATGCATTCTTCAAGCATACATCCTTATATGATGCCTATCATGTAGGCGCCATTTCTCTAGATCTCTTGGAAATGTTTTTATATAGTTTTTAGCTCGGGTGGTAATGGTTCATTACTTAAATTAGTGGTTTCACTATGAAAAAAAAAAAAAGCTCATTGACACACTTACCCTTTTTAGTTCTATTGAGGCACTTGCCTTGAGCCTACGCTGCAAGCAACGAGTTTCGAATGCAGGCCATTGCCCTTGTAGCAGACAAGCGCTCTACCACGGGGCTATAGGGGCATCTGCAAGTTTCATTTTTAAAAAAGAAGAAAATTGTGTGTGTATGTATGTGTGTATACGTACGAATGTAAAGATATATAAAGACATCGTCTCCTTCATGCGTGTGTGTGTGTGTGTGTGTGTGTGTTTTGTTGTTGCTGGTGAATGCCTTCCCTCTCTCTTGGCCGCTTACTCAACATGAAGGATGTCGATCACTTCCCCTATGTTCAGGCTTAGTCTTGCCTCTTTGGTGAGGTGTAAGGAACATGTGGATTGAGCAAGGGCTTTTGAATGTTGTGCTACAACAACTAGGTTGGGGGGGGACCTATGTGTGTGTGTGTGTGTGTGTACGTATTCGTACTTCAAAAAAAAGTGTGTAAGTACGTATGTATACGTAGGAGCGTATGGAAGTATAGTGGCGTCGTCTTCTTCCTCCGGTTGTGTTTTACAAAGAAAGAAAGAAAGTGTGTGTTGTTGAGTTTTTGTGGATATGGCGACGGAGGAGCTCCAGCAGCAGCGACAATGGAAGGCAGCCCAGTCCATCGCCGTTTCCGTCGATCTCATCTGCTCTGCCAAGGCCCAGCTTCGTTTGCTAGCCTCCGTCGATCGCCACCCTTGCCTCTCCGCCCCAGGTCCCGCTCTCACTCGCGCCATCCACAGGTACCTCCGTTCGCTCGTTGCTCGCATCCATCCACCGTGCATTTCAATTCTTCCAAGCTCATGCGATCGTCGTCTCTACCTTCTGTGGACTAGAACCAAGTCGTCTTGAATTCGCCGGCTTGCACGAGTTCCTTAGATCGCCAATTAGATCGAATTTCGTCCCCGCAAACTTTGCAATTTCCCGCCTGCAAACTTAATTTTCCTCGGAGGAAAATTGGCTCTTGCTTTGTGTCTTAATTCCTTACGTTTCCCTGCCTTTCCTAGCCGTTTGAATCTTTCAGCACTCCTCGTCTCCAGCTTTCGTATCGGGTGTAGAGAAGGTCAATATGTGTGAACCGGTCGGGATATTGATTGCAAACTGCAAGCAGTACTAAACCAGTAACCGCAGGTACGAGAATTGTTGGCTCCCCTTGCTCGCCGAGCATGGCCCCTGCACCGGCACAGGACTTCCGCTTATTCCGCCTTTGGACTGCGCTTGGATTTGGCATTGCCACAAGCTCAATCCAGTGAGTTGAATTATGCCTTGATAACTTCGTTACAACGGCACTTGTAATTACGTTATAGTGATTCTGATGCAACTGCCTCGTCTGCAGGTCCAGTACATTAAGGATTGTAAGTCTCACTACGGCAAGCTCCTTGACGTGCCTCTCATCCCTAGCGTTGATGACGATGAGGCTGCGAAATTCACACAGCAATTGTGGGATTCTCAATATCCCCAAGAGGGATACGATCGAATCTTCGAGAATGCGCCCTCACGGCCTGTTGACTTGATTTCGGGGCAAATTCCAAAATTTGGTGATGGAGGTTCGAGGAAGATAAATTACAATCTAGAGGAGGCTGTTGCGAGGCAACGATCGTTTTACTATCAGGTATTACCCCCCCACACCTGACTTACAGCCTGTGGAACAGACTTGATGAGACAGACCTCACCAAGACTGCATTTCGCATCACTTTGGCAGGTTTCGAGGACACACATGGGAGATGAAAGCTTCCTCAATGTTGCTTTACAGCGATATAAAGGCTATCTTTATTTATTCAAGCTATCGAATCTTAAAGTCTTCTTGGTGCCCACTTATGATATCGACTTGATGTGGCATTCACATCAAAGTAGTCCCGGGGCTTACAGAAAAGACATGCTTGAGCTGCTTGGAAAGATGCTCAATCATGATGACACGGATTCAGACAGAACGGAAGGTAAGAAATTGGACGTGGGTTTCAATCAAACTCGAGAATATTGGCAGCAGAACTTTGGGACTCTGTATGAAAGAGCTGGAGTTATGTACAGGGGAGAGCCCCCAAACCCCTTACCTCCCTTTATCCACACAGAGGACGTTTACGCAGCAGGGATGGCAACTGAGGCTCTGCTTGAACAACCATATATGGAGCTTGGAACTCGAAAGACCATGCAAGTAGGTGGCTGGCATTCATGTCTATGTCTCTGTTGAGATTGGACTTAAAAACTGACAAGAGACTTGTCTTCTTGTAGGTCTTTGTGGCAGTAATTGGGGCCAAAAATGTGCCCGTGCCCTCCAGGCACAAGGGCAGTCTAGCAGTGCAGTTACTGTTTCAGAAAAAGTGCGGTGGTCTCAGAATAAAGACACCCTGGGTCGAAGCATCCTCAAATCCTGAGTGGAGATGTTTTTGGAGTTTTCAATGTGAAAGCTCTACTGAAGGTTTGCGGTTAGAGCTTCGGTCACAGACTTGGAACTGCCTCAACTTCCTTTCAGGGTCTAAAGTTGTTGGTGATGTGGTGGTTTTATGGCAAACTCTTCTGAGCTCACCCTCTCTCTCATGGGATGGATGGATTCCCTTATGTATGAGATCAAAAACTTCTCTTGATTTCAAGCCTGCTTCCTTGCAGATCTCTGTCTCAATAACCCCCCCTGTCAGTGCACCATACTTGCTTCGAATGGGTAAATCTCTTCTGACAGACGATGAAAAACACATAATTTCATGCACACCTGGGTATTGGCTCAGCAGGACTGTTTTTGACCATGCCAACAGGGAAGCATTTATCATTCGTACATGGTAAGCTTTATCTGCTTTCTTTCATACGATGGAAGACTTGGTTTACTTTCCTTCATAGCTTTCAACCTTGTTATTGCTTGTGCTTGTTGTTCCACTAAATTCCCCATGGATTTTTGGAATGTATCAGTGGGATTCGTGGAGCAAACATATATTCCCCATCCATGATTCAAGTTCATCAGGGCACTTGGAAGCACAGTACTGCTACCTCAGAGAAGGGCGTCATCTCTGGTAGGAGCAACTTCTGACATCTCAACATTAATAATAAGATCCATATTTAAACGTAGTATGGCTTTGTTGGTCTTCTGCGGCTTGCAACGGGCTGCTCATACTATTCATAGGAGGTGGTTGTCTGCCATCTGATCCACTTTCTGGAGGTACTGTGCTAACCATGTCATGCCTAGAATTTCCAGCAAAGTGGCTTCCTGGGAAAAATGAAGGTCGTAGTCTCTTTCACTGCCATAAAGCTAGTGATGAAACGTTTGTGTATGTTCTTACCCTCAGTCCAGGCTAGTGGTGCAAGACTTCCTACCCATACTTTCCATTCCGGCAGTGATTTGCTATACTCTCTGACGACAAGGTGACTCTGGATCTTCATTTTCCTAAGTGGATAGCTGGACTCGTCAAGCTGTCTGGTCTGCTGGAAGTTGGGGATTGGCAATCAGCTAGCCATCTTGAGGTCAACCTTCTGAGTTGGCGAACTACAGTACTTAATTAAATCACGGAGCTTCCTCAATTTGAGAGGAACTGCCTCGTTCAGTTTTGATGTAGACTATGAGAGCTGTACTTTGATGCCATGTTGGAAAACACAGTAGCAGAATTCTTTGATACCATGTGGGAATTGACCACGACAAACCAACGGCCCCAAAATGAAGCACAGTGAAAATGCTTTTTCTTCGTGGGACAGCTCATACGATGAAAGCCTCTTTCTGGTCCACATGGGCAGCACATGAGCTGTCATGTGGACAGCACAAGAGACCTTGTGTAGGAGAGATGGCGGGGGCATGTAGCCCTGGATCTGGCCTGGCAAGACAGAACGTCAGAACAGGTGTATGGGCTGGAACAGGCCCCGAATAGAGGTGCACAGGTGGTGCTGACATCACCAAGCATACGGAGCAAGGTACAAGGCTGTTCAGACCTGGGACAGGTGGTGCTGACATCTGCAACTGTACGGAGCAGGGTACAAGGCTGTACGGGGCTGGATGAGGCCTGTTGGAGCAGCAAAGGAGGCTGCTATGAGGCAGGGACCTGCCTTTGTATAGGGCTGGGCCCTTGCCTTGATTGGAGGGCCAAGCCCCTAGAAGAGTGGGCCATAAAGGCCCCGGTTTGTGAGCCCTAATAGGGCTGGACCACCAGCCACAGACTGGTTGGTCAGTCTGGTCGGCCAGAATGGGGCTGGCTGGTCCGTTTTTGTCAGGGGGGCCTATAAAAGGAGGGTCTCGAGGCCCTCATTTGATATCTTCTGGAGGAGCAAACCTGCAGCGGACAGGAGGAGCAGTTAAGGCATTCTTGGACCTAGTCCCAGAAGGTGAAGAAGACCTACAGAGAGCTGCAGACTGAGCTAGCAAGGTGCTGCCCACCTAGGCTGATTCACAGGCACTAAGGTGGAGAAGGACACTCTAGACAGAGAGTCTACATTTGCTTGAGGTGGAGCACGCGGACTCAGAGATCTAGAAGTGCTTGACATCTAGTAGGAGAACCTGTTGGTATTGTATCCTGTCCTACTTTGTGGACAGACGGAAATATAAAATGTTGCTTCTATATTTGTCTCTGAGCATTGTCTATTTACTGGGTTGCACATCTATGCACATTAAGTAAAGAAGTTTGTGATTCCACACCCTTACACCACACTGTGAGAGCTCCTGGGCAATACTATCAGTCTTCCGCTGTGCATACCTTCTGTTGGGTAATTTCTAACAGGTATAAGCTAACCCTGGTGAGCTAGGGACGTGTGTGTGTGTGTGTGTGAGAGAGAGAGAGAGAGAGAGAGAGAGAGAGAGAGATCCATTCATGTTTTCATGATCTCTCATATCAAATTTTATGCTTGTGAAAAACACATGTTACTCTTCAAGATTGCAAAATCACTGGTTATTTATTCATGATTGACAGCTAGGAAATTGGGTAGTGCAAAACAGCTTCTGGAGAGTAGTGACCGCAAATTCACTACTATGAGGAAGTGGAGTATGTTTGAAAATGCAGCACTTCTTGTTGTCACAAAAAATGCTGAGGATCCAAAGTGGGTTCTGCATCCTGACGTTCAGTTTACCGGCAATATCGGCTATCCAGTAAGCCATGCTCTGGCTTTATGTACCAATTTTCTTTATCCTGAACATCAGCTGGACATTTTACTGTGTTATCATGGCCTATGAGAAATCCTAGTGATATTCGATATGTGGCTTTTGAAAGCATGAAAGACATTGTGATCTGGGCATATGTGCTGACTGGTGAGTGTGGCTTTTCACAGGTGAGACTATTGTGTGGTAGAAAGCTACAGTATGAACAAGCAGGTGCCACAATGGATGATGAGGCAGGGTTTATAACTCTCATTCGGTATAGTACGGATGCTTGCCTTGGCAAGGCCACTGCTATTTTCAATTGGAAATCAGGTGCCATAGAGGTACTTGTACTGCTGACCTTAAAAATGGCTTTTTTGTTTCGGGTGGGTAAAGATTAGAGCCATGAATTCCAGCTCAAAGGTGAAACATTATCCCTGTTAAATAAAATTATAGCTTATAAAATCTGATGTGCAGGTCTCACCAGAAGAGAGTATAATGTTTGTCTTGCTACTTTCTGCAACTATATCAGCATCCGTTTTAGATATGCAAGGAGTGCAAAGGGCGGGGAAGAAAAAACATTCTGCAAAAATAACCAGAAGGTTTACCAGCACAGATGAATGGGGTAAGTTGCAATCTAATAATCTTTTTGTTATCCCTTTGACAATAAGAATTCAGAAGTCAGGAAGGAACTTATTCTGTTTGAAATCAGCCCATGTTAATATCAAAATTTGCACAGCCAGGTTTTCAAGAAATCTAAACAGGCTGACCTGATTTTTCACCAAGATTAATTGTATGCCACAATTGAGTATATGCAATGACACAGTAATTGGTGTGTTTTGTAATGGTAGTCTTAGATCAGGGGGTGGCGTAGTGGGCAGTCTACCTCTGCAAAGTCTATCCATGAATTTATGACATTTGCAACTGTCCTCCATGTTCTTTTGCCGTCAGGTTTTCACTCAAAGAGCAAATAACTTTTCTTGGTCTGCTGGTGCTTTGCAGAATTCAACTGTATTCGACCGATGCAGTTTCTGTGTGTTTATTATTTCTCAATTCTCGTTTTTTCAATCTGAACACTTGACATGTTCAAGTACCATCATTTTGCTCCTCAAGGATCACAGAAAGAGAGAAAAATTTTTTGGCATTGCTTTTGTTTTTCTTTATCTTCTCCCCCCTTTGACATTCTTGCTCACTTTCTTCAAATAAGTTTTCCTGTGGCTCGTTTTTAAAAAGGCATTCTTGCTTTCTTCTCTTTTTTGTCAGAAGTTCTTGATTTTATCATCTGTTCCATTTTTTAATATTTCTTTACTTCCTTCTTCATTTTCTGTTTTACGTCTCTTACTCTGTCTTTTTATTGTGTCTTTTTCAGAGCTTTCTCTGTCTTATCATTACTATCACTATTCTTGCTCTATTCTCTTATTTTGTTTGTTTACATAGGTTTATTTCATGTTTCTGTTTTCTTCAATTTCTACTTGTGTTTCTTATTTAGTTGTTGTATTGAATTCTTTTTTCGTCCCTTTCTTTCTAGCTTTTGCTCGTTCTCTGTGTGTGTGTGTGTGTTTATCCTGTTACTTTTTAATTCAACATTTCTTTTGGTTTGATTTGTCACTTCAGATTTATTTAGTTGTTTGATCTTAACAGATCTATAGGGTTGCCTCTCATATTTGTTCAATTGACATCATCATCAAGCTATTAAACTCTTCACCAGGATTGTCCTTCAAATTACATATATGCTTTGGCTCATGATGACATGTGCTTTTACTTGGCATCTCTTCAAAATTAACATTCTGACTATCAAACATCTCTCTGATTATCAGATCATACAAACGATATGCTTTTTTCTCATCAGAATACACAATCAATATGCATTTCTTTCTTATTTGAGCCAAATTTTCCTCTTTTGTCCTTACAGATTTGAGCATATGCTGTTGAACCAAATCCATGGAGATGTCTCACTATGGATTTGATTTACATCCATGCCTCCTGGTCTGACACCTTTGAGTGTAGTGCTTTTGTCTTGACTAATGATATCATGAATGCAAAAAAATGCTCTAGATTGCTTATATAGTGTTGTCTTATAGTGCTTGGTGTTGAAACCAACTTCCAACCTTGTGGGAATTTGAATCTCTTTCCTCTGTTTTGATGTTGTATTTGAGGGGGTCTAAATGGCTCTTTCGGGATTTCAAATGTTCTTTTCAAAATTCTAATGAAGGCGGGAATTCTGAAACTAACCTATTTGGGTTAGGACTACTTGTTGGCCTTATTGAGCCTCCTTAACCTGCTGAACCATTTGCTTTGTAATTTTCACTAATATTGTACTTTTTCTATCAAATCAGTTTGATCTAGGTGGCCGTCTTCCCTTTTTTACCATGCCAACTTGTGTAGCCTAGAATAGCTTCTGCCTACGTAAAATAGCTACATGCTTTGCCCTTAGCAAGGTGGTAGCAGAAAAATTACAAAATATTGTACTTTTTCTATCAAATCAGTTTAATCTAGGTGGATGTCTTCCCTTTTTTACCATGCCAACTTGTGCAGCCTAGAAGAGCTGAAGCTAAATCAGGTCTGCCCACATAAAATAGCTACATGCTTTGCCCTTAGCAAGGTGGTAGCAGAATCCCTTTCAGTTGGTTCATTGGCGTAAGAATAGAATGCAGTCTCCCATAGTTGCGTAATCTGTATTTTGGTTGGATGTTGACTGATGCAATTTGAATGCAGCTTTGTGCTTACCATATACCAAGCTATGTATGACCTCTACAAATGTGGGTAAATCTGATGGTCAACTCTTTTTGTGTCTAGGTTGAACCTACTAATTTTTTAGCGTTTTCATGCCAGTTCCTGATTTGGTTCTTGTTTTGTGGGGCCTTCCCGATAGGTTCTGTTATCTTTGATGGGTGCAGCTCCTCATGTTCAAATAGCATGCTACAATATTATCCCTGGTATAGCATGAGCTCAATCCTTTGGACACAAACTTGTGGTGGAAGATCAGAATGCAGTGATCTTGGAAGTGGATGTGGTGGATGTGGAGGTGGTGGATGTGGATCGGGGTGTGGGAATAGGAAAAAATCTCAAAGCAGTGGTAGTGGTCAAGGTGGCTGTGGAGGAGGTTGTGGAGGCAGCTGTGGGAATGGGAATAAAGTTTGGACACGAACTTGTGGTGGAAGATCAGAATGCAGTGCTCTTGGAAGTGGATGTGGAGGATGTGGAGGTGGTGGATGTGGATCGGGGTGTGGGAATAGGAATAAATCTCAAAGCAGTGGTAGTGGTCAAGGTGGCTGTGGAGGAGGAGGTTGTGGAGGGAGCTGTGGGAATGGGAATAAAGTTTGAAGCAGTGGTAGCGTTCATGGGGCTTGTGGAGGGGGCTGTGGAAGTGGCTGTGGAGCTGAAAGATAGTTTGAAAAACATTGTACAGGTTCGCTCTTCCAGTGAACACACATCCAGGTCCCCTTGTGGTGGGGGACTGTGGAATTGGCTGTGGAGCTGAAAGATAGTTTGAAAAACATTGTACAGGTTCGCTCTTCCAATACACACACATCCAGGTCCCCTGGTTTCAGATTTTATCAATTAGTGAGGACCTCGATTCTGGAATCAACTATAAATGCCTAGGAGGCATGAAAGTGTTATTAGCTTTCACTAAAAATGTACTAATTTGCCAGGAATTACGTATCTTCTGATTCAGTCACATTTTCATCACTCTTACATTGATCAATATAAACTCCATTACAAGCTCAAATTGTTCTGATGGTAACAAATCCTCCCTCGTGTATTTGCCATATCTTGATTGTAGACACTTACCATGCAAAGTGGGATAACAAATGAATTCACTGAAACTTCCATTCTTCCATTGCAAGTAGCCAATGTCCACGTCATTGGCATTCACAAGTCACACACATTGCATCATGTGTCCTAATCCAATTGACGAATTCCACTCCAACTCCTAGCCTCCCTTTTATACCCTTGCGCCCTCTGCCTCTTCCCTTTTCCTCTCCAATCCAAAGAAAAATTCTCTCAAAATTTTCCTCCCAAAAACTGCATGGGGCTCAAGAGTTTTTACATGCAATTCATCAAGTACCGTGCTTTTAAACAAACAAAAGAAAACTGTGCTTTTTCTAAGAAATGACATGCACTAATCTTGACAAGCAGTTGCAGTGAGACTACTTTTGATTAGTTTAGTGCTAGCCCAAACAACTTGTTTTGTTTGGAATCGTTAGAAGATTTGGATGTAGTAAAACAAGTTTCTAGAATCTTTTAATCAAAATCTTGACAACTGATTCTAGAAACTTGTTTGCACTAGATCCAAATCTCCTAAAACAATCCCAAATAATGAATTTGACTTTCCTTATTGGACTGTTGGAAAAGAAAGGGGTGAAGGGGAAAAGGGGTGGGGAGGAAATGTTACGGCTGGAAAGTACAGTTGCCAAGTCAGGACTCTCCCTTCACTAGATATAATGGGGTAACTAACCCGATTCTATGACAATTACAATTTCATGTTATGTGCTTCCATGTTGCTTGGCAGGTTTCCCCAAATTTGTCTAGTATTCTTATTTGTATGAGCATAGCATACATATCCTTGGTGTGGCTAGGGTATGTTGGTGTAAAGGGACAAATAAGCTAAGTTAGTGGGGTGCAAGCTAGCAAGAGCTAGAAAGGAGGACCTTGGAGGAATTCCCCTTGTGCCAAACGTGTTGATACCCTTGAAGCCTTTGCTGCTACCTACGAATTGCAGATAACAAATGAATTTGTTTGCTTGGATGTGCGTTCAGTTTGTCTATGCTTTGGGCTTTGTGAGGCAAAGTGATGTTTCTAGATAGCCTAATGAAGACCTTGGAGGAGCACCCCTTGTACTAATCATGTCGATGCTCTTGAAGTCTTTGTTAGCATTGCCTTGCAGGCAGTGATTTTCCTTTAAAATTTTTTTTAAAGTGTTCCTTCAGTTATTTTAGGCTACATTTTGCCACTCATGCAATAGCCATACTCCATTCTATTTTGAGTGATCTCTCTCTCTCTCTCTCTCTCTCTCTCTCTCTCTCTCTAAGGGCAATGCTCACGAGTACTTGTACTCACTTGTTGCTTTCTCACTGTTACCTACAAATTGCAGCTAACATATGATTTTGTTTGCTGAGTTCATTTGTGGTTGCTGCAGCCAATATTCCATCATGCTAGGAGGTTGAAAATTCTCTTGGATGTGGGTCAGCACATTGATGCTACGGCTCAAGCCATTGCAAAACCTTTTGATGTCCTCTGTGGATGCAACAACGGTGATGTGAGGGATTTTGGGTAGGGATACATTTTAGGGTTGGAAGGATCCAAGAATGTGTTCTATATAGCTAACAATAAAGTGACTTCTATCCAAGGAAAAGGCATAGTACTTGTGGATAATTTTACAAGACACGAAGGATTGGTAAATTATGTATGCTATGTTCCAAAACTCAACAAGAATCTTTTATCAATTGGACAAATGACAAATAAAAATTATAGACTTATCTTTGACATAAATGAAGCATAATCGGAGACAAATCCAAAGGACATCAACTTGTTGGAAAAGTAGTGAAAGGAGGTAGATTATTCAGAATGCTAGCAAAAGTACAGATCATCATGCAATATCAATAGATTATCAATGAGTGCAACTTTCAAAATTATGGCATAACAAAAGTTTAACAACACAGAATATGGCAATTGGAATTCCAAAACTCAACTTTCTTGGAAGTGTTTGAGAAGGATGTTTTGGAAAGTATCATAACCACATGTGGCGTACACAACTAGAGCAAGAAGTACTCTTAACTTAATACACTATGATGTATGGGGTTATGCACAAATCAGAAGTGTAAATGGGTCACTTTATTATGTAATATTCATCGATGACTATAGTACATACTGTTGGGCCTACTTTTTGAAATCAAAGTCAAAAGTGTTTGACAAATTCAAGGAATTCAAAATCGTAGTGGAAACTAAACATGCAAAAAAATCAAAGTCCTCATATCACATAGAGGAGGTGAATATATGTCTATAGAATTTATACATTTTCCAAGGATCATGGAATCAGAAGAAGATTTAATTGTGTAGATACACGTAGCAAAATGCAAGTGCAAAAAGAACTAACAGAACACTAGCAACACACAATCTTAGAGGAATGCTTAATGAATGCCAACTCAATATTGGGAAGAAGCCATCAAGATAGCCAATTACTTGTTAACAAGCTACATATAGAACCTATACAAGCTAAAATGCCATTTAAAGCATTAACTGGTTACAACCCATTATTGGGAATCTTATAGTTTTTGGATGTATTGCCTATGCTCATACACATGACAACAGCAGAAGGAAACTTGATATGAATCAACAAAAAGCGCTGTGGTTGGATTCAGTGAACAAAGTAAAACATATAAAATGTACTATCCTATTAACATGAAAACATAATCTTGAAATGTAGTATTTGATGAGAATTTAGAGAGGAAACCATCTGCATCATAGGAAATGATGGTATTTACAAAAGAAGATACTAAAGAGCTACCAAAACAAGAAAAAGAACAACAAGAGCTAAGAAGATTAACCAAAGAAGGAAACAACTAGCAAGCTTGACCTATATTTAGAAAGGGAAAGCAATCCAAGTTGAAACTACAATTTATGCTCTTATGATAACAATTATGTAAATAGAAAGCCATTATATTTTGAAGATGTAGTAATGGATGAAGAAATGAATGCATTATATAAGAACAACACTTGGAAAGTGTGTAATTTCCACCAAGAAAGAAAGCAATTGTGAACAAATGGGTTCACAAAGTTAAGTACAATCCGGATGGTATATTGAAATACATAAAGCAAGTCTTGTTACAAAAGGCTTACACAATAGTCCTGCATAACAGTATGGACAAGACTATTATAAATTTTATGCTTCAATATCCAAAATGGATTCTATCGGATATTTGGTTTCATTAGCAACCATCAACAAAAAATGGAATATGTATCAGTTACATGTTAAGCATTTCATAATGGATATTTAGATGAAGATATTTATATGCAATGACCTCAAGGATATGTTGAAACTCAAAAATCAAATCAAGTATGCATACTAAAGAATGGTTTGAAACAAGCACCAAGAAGTTGGTGTAGAAAAGTTGATAAATATTTATCTAATCTTGGATACACAAACGCTTATGCATATTTCTCTCTCTCTCTCTCTCTCTCATATGCAGATGATGTAGCATTACTTCCAAGGGATAATGTGGCACTCACACTTGCTCAAGGATGGAGGCAAAGCTGCACAAGACTAGAGTAATGGTTATCTGAATCAGAAAGAAGGATGGGGATCTATGATACGAGGGACGATATACCACAAAATATTTATTACGTTGGTGCAACCAATTGCTTTGTAGATTTGCTAGGCATGGCAACAAGGCCGCCGTACTAATACTACATGCAGAAGTAGGATGCACTTTCTCAAATTATTCAATAATAGAAAAGATAGATTCTAGATTTGTCTAGAAGCAGCAAGGGGAAAGGATGGTACAGAGGGGACCAAACGGTTGAACATATGGACTACAAAGAAAAATCAGTTGGAAAACACCGCACGAGAAGAGAGCGATCTACAAGCTATGCACCGAAACAAACGAGGTGAGCAAAGATTACATACCTATCTATTGTAGTACCTACAAACATGTTTGGATCAAGTTATACATCTATTACTTGCAACCACTGAATCATCCCCCTAGTCCCTACCAGATTGTTGGCCCTCTACTGCAAAGTTCAAGGGGAAGATAGTACCATCACACTATTGTATGTAGATGATCTCATAGAGAAGTAATGAAAACTTTATTAACTAGCTGAAAGAAGGTCTATTCTTTAGAGTTTAAAATGAAACGTCTTGGATTCATGCATTATTATCCTGGTATAGAATTCTAGAGAGATTCAGAAGGCACCTTCATGAGTCAGTACATATGTGTGGATGCACTATTGAAAAAATCCCATGTTCAAGAATGCAAAATTGTAGCTACGCCTATGGAATAGAATTTGTGATTGACAAAAGAAGAAGAAAATCCTACAGTCAATGAAAGAAACTATAGACGACTCATCGATTCATTGGTTTATCTTACAATCACTAGCTAGATATTTATTATGAAGTTAGCGCTCTAGTATAATTTATGTCAAATATCTTGGTTATCAAACAAACAACCATTAACTTTTTTGTCCTAAAAAAAAGCAGAATATAGAACTCTCACAACAGGTGTATGTGAAGATATATGGCTCAGCACAATCTTGTTAGAAACAATTTACTTTCATGAAACAACACCAAGTACTATATACTACGATAATCAATCAATACAAGCCCTAAACAATAATATATCATTCAAGGAAAAAGCATATTGATATTTAATAACATTTCATCCGTCAACAAAGAGTACTCAATGGAGTTATCGCATCACAACAATGTGCAATCAAATATAGTGTTGACATTTTCACCAAACGACTGGGAAAAGAGCTTTATGAGAAAGATTGACAAGCACTTGGTTTAAAGAGGAAGGGCATTCCCATTGAGGAAACATGACTGAACAATAATGATTAGTCCTTCTTCAAATCCTAGAATCATCAGATTAAGGGAAGGCCTACTTCATGATGTTGATCATTAAGGAAGGTGTCAAAGATTATCACAACATCATGATGTTGATCTTGAAGGAAGGTGTTGAAGATTATCCCAACATCATGTGATATAATGTGGATAAGCACTAACATATAAGAGTGCTAAAAATTATAAGTACTTGGAGACCCTCTAAAGGGTTTGTATATATTCATTCCCTATAACTAATCCAATGCACAATTAGTCATTTGTGGTGTACTCTCTAGCTTGGACTCTCTCCTCATTTACTCTGTCCTCCTCTCCCTGCACATTTTAATGTGGGTTGCACAATAAAGAGTAGTGAAAATTTTGTACAATACACCATTCCCAAAGTCTCCATTTTGATGGTGGACTAATTTGTTTCTACTGTTGTGAACACTCAATTGTGTAGAAGGTACAGAAATCCATGTTCCCATCTGGTTGTTTGAGTTAAGATGGAACCAATCACCATTCATGATGCGTTAACATGCAAATGAAAAATCTTATTCCAATCTAGTTTGTAGAGTATTTGTGGCTTCATTTCCATCTCGTATATAGGACTTTTGACTATCTTGACTCGTTTAGCACTTCACTCAAACTTCATGTCTTGCCTTGTGAGCCAATGTAGGGTTTTAGATACTATCATGAATTTCTTGATGAATTGCCCATAATATACCGAAAGAAAGAACTTTCTTGATGTTGTAAGATCCCTTATTTTTTACCTTTCGCTCATGATGCTTTCACCTGAAATCATATGCCCCAATAAGATTCCTGAAAAGATATAGAATACATTTTTATATGGGTTAAGGGAGGTTTGAGTCTTCCTACATTTTTGGAATACCTCTATACGCATTCCAAGTGCTTCATGCTATACATTGAAAAGTGATGCAAAGAAGCCAAAGTTGAAGTGTGGCAATGAAGGAGAACGTACTTAGATTCAAATTATATAAGTGAAAAATTACTTTAATAATGGTTAGTATACAAGAAATGTCATATTCTCATACATTGAGTGTATAAATATAGTCATCCATCTATAAGTTTAAGTCCTTGGTTGAGACTTAATTGTAGTCCGCATCGTGGTGCAATATAAAAAATGTTGCAAAACTTTGATGCTTGCATTCTTGGACACTCTAGCATCAACTAGTTGTCATAGCCTACTAGTAGAGCCTATGCAGGACCACTGTAAGTGGTACACAAATGTCCATTAGTCTCTAAATGTGGTGGGGCATCACGTACACATCTTGAGTAGTAGGAAATGGTATTGGGGTCATGCACAAGGTGCCACATGACAAAATCTTTGAGAAAATTGTTGCAGTGTGTTGGGATTTCTCTTCAATGATGGATAATGCACATCAATCCTCATCATTGTCATCATCTCCCAATCACAAATGCCTAAATACACTTCTTTGATTGTCTCAAAGAAATGTAGTATAATGTTTTGCACATGCAAATAATTATGGATGACATTTATTGGTGCATGTATTGAACACTGTACACAAGTATGCATAAAATGTCCAAAACATGCTTACATACATGTGGATCCCTTAATTGCATATCCACATCATCACAATGTTCCCCTGGTGATGCTTTTCATCCAAATGATATATCAAATAATCAAATATATGAAGAACCAGGACCAAGTTCAATGTTCTATGGATGTCAAGAATTCTTTAGAGAGCATGAGAATGAGCCTCATTAAGAGCATAGTAAAGGAGAGAGTAGGGAGACAAATATATTAAAGTTTATGGTTGAGAGGAGAAAAGAGAAATGAAAAATGTGAAGGAACACATGGTATACACCACACGGTTGTATGGCATCATGTGAAGTGTGTCCTTTTCATCCCTCCATTGCAAATATAGCATCAAAGTGTCTTTTATATATTGCAAGAGAGTTGACCCATTGTTGTTCTTATGAAGAAGAGCATGGTAAAACTACAACACTGGCTTACCTCATCTCTTAAGATTGTTTGGAAAGCTCAAGAGAGAGTCTCATCAAGAGCATAGTCAAGATAATTTTCTTCACAAAGAATACCACAAAGGTAAGGTGAGCACGAGGGTCAAAATAAAACAGTACTTAAATCTCCACCCTTAAGGTAAGGGCATGATCAAAATAGTAGAGAGATAATGGCCTACCAATGCCATTGTAGGATTGTCACTTTAGCAAAAGTTTGATCTTTGAGCTTGCATTGTCAAATGGGCCTTATGTAAATTGTCAAACCCTTTCCATAAGCCAATAAAATATCACAATTTGGTCACAAAACCATACATTGGTAGAGGCGAGGTTTTCTTATTACCATGATTGAATTTTCAAGTTTATGTATTGAGTTAATGGTTAAGTGTTTGTTGCATGGTTTTTTGGATCATTAATCAATGAGCGAATGAATCTTCTTAGTTTTCACCAGGATTGAAAGCGACACAAGTGAAGTACTGTCTTTTCAATCAAAGTGTCACTTAAGCATGATCACTCAGTAAGGGCCTTCTACATGTTTGTTTATCGTCTTCTTGAACTCTAAATTCCTATTTTAGAACAAGGATTCCAAGACCTAACCCAATTGGAAAATATAGATGTTCAATTGGTGATATGCTTGAAGAGATATATCATTTTAAGGGATACATGGTTTCTAAAATTTTGTTGCATATAACATTATAAGAAAGAGGGCTCCTATATATGGCAACATTTGTCAATGGTAAAGTGCTTGCTTATGTATAGGGGAATCATAGGTTATAGCGGGCTCCTATATGTGACAACGTTCATCAATCGTTAGGTGTTTACTTATGTATAGGGGAATCACACATTTGAATCCTACTATGTATTGCACAAGGTTTTGAGTCTATTGGTAATTGTCTACATAGCTGCCATCAACCCAATCTCTATCACTAATGCCATGTATTATCAATCAACTACATCAAAAGTTGGCATCCTAATATTATCACCAATTAGAGATCCTATTTCAAAAGTGTTGAATCCTTGTTCTTCATGTCCTTGTTGAGGCAGCCAATAGATTTTCTTCTAGCAGTGTAACTTCTTAAGCCTCTAATCGATCCATGTCATGTCTTGTGCCTCTAGTTGATTGAGACTAGATGAATTGATCAATCAAGATCGAATCGATAACCACCTTGGACTTCAAATCGATTGAATAGATGATGTGGTACTCCATATCAATCAAATCAATTAATCGATTGATATCTAATCAAGCAAATCAATAGATGAAGTAGCACTTGGAATCAATAAAATAATGTCATCGACAGATGATGTGGTAGTTTGAATCATTTGTTGATGTGGTTGATCAATTGATAATATAGAACATTGAATTGATGATATGAAACATTGATCAAATTGATAATCTGGAACATTCAATTGATGATGTGGCACTTCAAATTGATCAAGCTTAAACTGACCAAGGTGGAGCCAATTGACATCCAATTGAGTGAATTGATTGATGATGTGGTAACTTCTCACTGATTGACACGACAGGCCTCACTTTTAGATCCATTGAGCAATCTGATCAAAAGATGATGTGCAGATTCATGTCAATTGATGATGTGGCACATCATATCAATCGATTGAGTAAATCTATTAACTTTGAGCAAAGTATGGTGAAAGTATGGCTCACAAACTTGAACATGTCAATGAAAACTGACCCTTGAAATGGAGACGAGTCTCAATTTTCATGCAATATCAAGACCCTTAGCATACATAGCCCCTTGTTCTTACAATATCAAGTTCTTTAGCATACGGAGCCCCATGTTTGTAAAATATCAAGTCCCTTAGCGTACTTAGCCCCTTGAACTCAAATGTAGGACCACTAAGCCAGACGACTATATAGGGACCAATTTAGGTTTTAGATCAATGACAAGTTAGACCCTAGATGTTTGATAACTATTTGATATAGAAGTCAAAATAAGGCTTGAACCCATCAAAAACCTTGATAAGAAAGATTATTATGCTCAATGATGTGAACCTCGATAAGCAAAGGCCTAACAACCTCCTATCAACCAGGAGCTACTTTGAGAGTTGCAATTATTGTCCTGGTAGGACTCTGAATGGTGTACGTCATTAAGATAGAGCCAAACTTTGCCTCTTTTACCCCTAAAGGAATGTTTCCCCTCCCACTTGTTTTAAGAAAAATCAAAACTAAAAACTTGCAAAATTGCTTCTACAAGAGACGATTTATCTACAATAGGTAGCCAACACCAAGAGAAGTAACTTGTGCACAATTGTCTATAAATGTTTCCCCCTCTAAATTTGCAAATGAGGAAGTCCAAGCAACAGTCTTATTTTCTTTGTTTTTTTATAAAGCCTTTGTATAGTGTGTAAGGCTTGTCTGAAATGTGGTGTGCAGTATCTAGCTTATGAAAGCTTTCATGTAATGGCTACTTGAGTGAAATTCCTCCCACAAACTTTGACATTATTTAATGATGAGAGCTGACATAATTTTGGACTTTGTGTCAAGTCTGTGAGGAAGTAAGATGGGTGTGCATCTTCGTGTTATCTAGTAACATAACTTGCATTGTTTTGAAGAAAGGCAACTATAGACTATTTTGAAATTGATTGATCATTTAGGTAGTAAAACATTCCATAATTACCAAACTTTGAAAATTGAAGTTTTGGGGAAATGATTTAGGGGTGTGCATGTGCTGGTCATGACAAGGGCACTGCAAGAGGCATATAAAAAATGTAAGAAGCAATATGGCTATTAATAAGAGCCAGTTGTGCAATGACTCTTTGAGTTTGATCTCTTTATTAAGTAGTATTGTGGTGTTTTTCGTTTGCAAATTGAGCATTCACCATTTAGGAGGCATGATGTACATCTAGCATGACGTGTTTAAGCTTATGCAATCCTTAGCATTGACTCATGTGTCATGGGGATCTTGGAAGGAACACCATTGGAGTGCTCCACTCAAAGCCACCCTTTGAGAGAAGTAATGCATGCAGAAGCCATCCACAAATGTCACCTTTGTGGCTCTCGGGTTGTTCCAATTGTGACTTTACAAGAAGGAAAGGGGATGGAAGAGGGGAATGAGAAGGGGAGGGGAGATGGGGATGAGAGGAGATGAAGGGAGATGGAGTAGCAATCACAAGAGGCAAGAGAAGGAACTGAGAATACAACTCATGGAAAAGAGAAAAGAGCTTGTTTTCCTCAAACTTTGCATACAACAACTGAAGACCAACATTAACAATCTTCCCTTTTAAAGATGCCACCTTTTGAAAGGAGGGCCAACCCTATGCTCTCTTTCTATTCTTAACATTCCTATTCTATTACAACTCTGTGGGTGTAATTAGCTCCAAGGAAACTCCTAATACTATCTACACATCGCAATTACATCAGAATATATCAAAATGTAGTGATATTAGCCAATATGGTTAACATGCCCTCCTTTCTGATGTTGATCCATTATTGGATCAAGATCCATGCAAAACTCCAGAAGATAGTGTAGCTTGCATGACACTGTGCCAATCGAGTAGTCTTTGCGAGATGTGACAAAAAGGATGATGGGGCTCCCAAAATCTGATGTCATGCATGTCCTTGAACATCATGATGTGATGAGCATGCAGATTTTAGACTGTGAGGTACATGTAGAGCATTTGTTTGAAGGTCGCTCTCATATTATCGAGGTTGAACACTAGTTCGAAGTAGAGATTTAGGTGCCACTCTTCCACTATCACGACACGTTTAGGGATGTCTCATAACAAAATTATTATAAGCCGAAAGAAGTGTACAGAGGTGACCACTACTACTAGGTGGAGGCCCAAAATCTTTTGAAAGTTGGAAAACAAATTTGTATTTTTTGTAGAGCACCAGGTACTTTTATATCTAATAAACAAGCCACACATGACAGGGTACATCATGCGGTGGGTGTTAATATTATTGAAATATGATTTCACCATTACTATTTGCAAGGGCAAGATCCACATCTTAGTAGATCATATGTCTCCAGAGAGCCACCAGTTAACATTGGTGATGATCTTTTAGATGCTACATTATTCCTCATTGATTTAATATCTGAATGGACATAGGAGATCGATCATTTCTTGGCCAATGGGTTTCTGCAACATAAAGCCCTTAATAAGGAAAAGACATAAAAAGTCATCAAGGATGTAGCACCATACCAATTGATTGTTGATAAGCTATACCGAATGGGGAAAGATGGTATTACACATCACTATGTCTGAGAGGATGAGTTTCTAGATGTGTTACAGGAAGCGCATTCTAGGATAGTAGATGGTCATTTTGAAGTTGAAATCATTTCCTACAAGGTATTATAAGTAGGCCTATGGTGGACTACTCTTTTTGTGGATGAGGCTGAAATTGTTAACACTATGACTTTGTCAAAGAGCAGTTATACCTTAATAGAAGGACTATATGCTCCTCATCGGTGTACTTATTGTTGCTAATCAGCATTTTGAAACATGGGATATTGATTTTGTTGGTTCTATAAGTCTAGCAACCAAAGGTACACAAATGTGGTATATAATTGTCACGATGGACTACTTTACCAAGTGTGCCAAAGCTAAGGCAACACAAAAAGTCGATGCTAGGGTAGGGAAGATGGAGATAAACTCTGTTGGAGATCGACCTTCAAATACCTCTATCTTAGGAAACTCTAAGATTGGAGATGGAACTAGGCAGTGAAGTATTTTTCTCAATGAAGACATGCATCTAGAGTTGATAGATTGCTTGTCAACACATGCACTCGTAGGCTTCCTTCCTTGGTCTAGACGCCCTACTATTTTTCTTGAAAAATGGATTAGATCGAATTGGGGGAGAAGAGAAATTGTCATCATGAGTGTGAGATTATTGAGAAAGTGCTTCTATTTCTTCCTTTTTGAGCAAGAAGAGACAGCTTATGATGCTTTGCATCAGGCCCTTTGGACAATTAGGAATCAACCTCTTTATCTAAAGTATTGGTCCAAGGATTTCAAATGCGCCTAGATCAAACCTCTACTCCGGTGTGGGTCAAACTACCTGACTTACCCTTCTCTCTTGTTCCTCAAGCTACAAACCTATGTAGAAGTCTAGGAGAGGGGATGGGTGTAGAAAAGGAACACCTCAATAATCCTAGAGGCAACCCACAAGTTTTCTCTACAAGACCTTTCTTTCTCTACAACAACAATGTCAAGTTAACAATTGTATACTGTATTGTGTCATACTTTTCTCCCAATGGTAAATACATGACCTTTGTTTCTTTTTTTCTATTTTCTTCCTTTTTTCTTTTTTCGGTGGTCAATCCTGCAAAATAAGACCAGTTACAAAAATTGGCCATCACGAAGGGGCTAGCGCCCATGGCCTACCCTGCTAAAGTAGTAAAAGAGCATCATCACAACAAACTAGCAACATCCTGAAGGATACAACCCACCAGCTCTGGTCTTTCTTAGTAGCCAACATGCCCACATCCCACACATTCTCCTTGCATTCATTCAACAACAGACGTGGCCTCTGCATTAGACACAGAGATCCCCTTAACACTAGTCGATTCTCAGACCAGATCGCCAGTAACACTAAAGCTTGCAAGAATGGCCAATAGCACATTAGCCTCAAGGGGAACCGAACTGATTCCCCCAACAAGGCAGGGCGCCAATTCGCACCCAAAGAAAAGCCACCCTGCCATACGAATAGTAGACTCCCATGAATTAATTTTGTAGGGTTTGTTGTAGGAATACCGCATCTATCCTTTACTCCCTACACATATTAATGTGTATAGTCTTTAATAAGACATGTCTTTACAATTTACATTTCACACACAAGTTCACACACAAGCTAGAAATATAATTTGAGTTTAATAACCTTTACTAAAAATTCCTCCCTCACTCCAAAAATCCTAGCATTCCACTAAGCAGGCCAAGTTTGTCGCCTTTGGATGTCCTCTATTGCATGTGACCCAATGTCCACCAAAGTTCCTCTTACATTCTTCATGTGTTACCTCAAGAGAAAGTGCATTTTCCTATTTGTAGACACTTTTGTCTGTGTTATACTTTTTTCACAATGGCAAATATATGACCTTTCTTTCTCTACAACAACAATGTCAAGTTAACAATTGTACACCCTATTGCAATGGTAAATACAAGACCTTTCTTTCTCTCAAACAACAATGTCAAGTTAACAATTGTACACCCTATTGTGTCATACTTTTCTCCCAATGGTAAATGTGGGGATTAAAGGTCACTGTGCCTTTACCTCGGTTATGTACAATACTCAAACACATATATAAATGAATGAAAAAGAAGATTAGGGTGGTTTTGCACCCACCAAAACTTGTGTGGCTCTCTCTCTCTCTCCCTCTCTCTCCCTCTTCTATTCTTGCTTCTGTTGAGAGCACTCTCAACTAGTATCAGAGCTCGGGTGATCTAGCTGAGCGTGTATGAATGCTTGGAAGCTCAGCAGCTCTGTGGGAGGAAAGAGAAGCTCTGTGGGAAGCTTTGTTGGCGACTTTACTTGCATCCGAGTGTGCAGAGACCTTGGAGGAACCTTTGGAAAAGTCACTTTGGCTTTGCGAAGTGGTTTTGAGAGCTTGTTAAGTGTTTTCAAAGAAAAAAGTCGTTTTTTGAGCTTTTCCCTGTTCCGTTCGATGACAGAGACTCCGTATTAACTTGTAGAGGCAACTATTGCTTGCTTTTGGTGTCCACTTCACTTCAGGAGCTTGGAAACACCTTCATTCTTGAATCTGGGATCATTTCATTGGATTTATGACTCACTGTGTCAGTTTTTGCCTTTTTTGCCCGGGTGTTGGAACTCAAGTTTGGAGCAACCATTTGCAGATCTGTCAGTTCCGGTGGACTCATGAGGTACTCAAGTTTGGAGCAACCATTTGCAAATTTGTCAGTTCCGGTGGACTCAGGAGGTCCTAAAACTTCTATGTTGCTCATCATTCGCACTTCTGTGGAGTTTACAAACAGCTCTGTTTCCAAAAACGTTTTTTAGTCCGTGTGTTGGACCCAGTGATTGAGACCACGATTTCCAAAACCATCTGTCCCATTGCGTTCCGGATGCCCAAAAACCCCTACCTGTCAGTTCTTGCGCAATTCGGTGGAGGATTTTCAGAGTTATAGATCTCTGTGTGTTCGATTTCGTCTCTCTATTATGCATTTTTCATTCTAAGGTTTTGAAACCTTAGATTTATGCCACATGGCAGTGGATAAGTGTTGACTCCCATTTCTCACTCATCGGTTGGGATTTTGGAGTTCTGGTAGAAGAGAGACATATGTAGATTTTCTTACTGATTCCGATTATGCAATGGCGCCCATGTTTTGAGGCATCTCAGGTTCTATTTTCAGTAGCAGTCATTACCGTGGGACTATGATTTCTTGAGCATACCTTATGCAAATCACTCTGGTTGCAGTTTGAGTAGTGTGCCTCATTTGTGGTGTGCATTGGGTTGCAGTGGATGATTTATAGGCCATTTGGATGTATTACGGTCCTTATTGGATGCGCTGATAGGCCCAAATTGCCTTGTGGGATGCTATTTTTTATGGATGCTTTGCACATGGATGTTATTTTATGCTGAGGGACAGCTTTGACACATTGCAGGTGATGCACTGATAGTGCTATGCTCTCTTGGATGAGATATTATTGATGCATATGCCAGTGGGCGGTGTTTATGCATGAGTCATTTGGCACTTATTGGCATTTTCTTTTGGGCCAGATTTGCTCATATGGATGCATAGTATATGCACATGAGTCAGATGCATCTTTTGATGCTTTGAGCTTTGAGTTTTGGTGATATTTCACTCTATTGTGGCATACACATTTGGGTGCACCTGGTATTTGGTGTGATTCTCTCTTGCAGGCACTAGCATTTGGGATTTTGTTTCATTTGCATCATGGCATCCTCTTCCATGTCTGAAAAGGAGTTTTTCAGCATTAAAAAGTTTGATGGGACAAACTTTTCTTTGTGGAAAGAACAAATAAGGGATGTGCTAATTCAAAAGAAGCAGATTAAACCCTTGGCAGGGATTGAAGCTAAGCCTGCAAATGTGTCTGAAGATGATTGGAATGAGTTGGATGCATTAGCCAAGTCTACTATTAGACTTCATCTTGCAAAGTCAGTTTATTTCACAGTAGTAAATGAGCAGACTATGGAAGATTTGTGGAAGAAACTGTGTGCCACTTATGAGAAGGAAACTGCCTCTAATAAAGTTTACCTCATGAAGAGGTTGTTTGAGCTACAGATGAAGGAAGGGGTCTCCATTGCTTCTCACTTGAATGAATTCAATATTATTTTCAGCCAGCTTCAGGCTCAGAAGATGAATTTTGATGTGGAGACTAAGGCAATATTTCTCTTATGTTCATTGCCATCCTCATGGGATACCTTCCGTACAGCTGTCAGTAACTCTGCACTTGGTGGAGTACTGAAATTTGATGATGTTGTGGGTATCTTGTTGGCCGAGGAGATTAGACGGAAGTCTATGGACGGCAATAAGCAGGATGCAGCCTTAAATGTGCAAAGGGGCAGATCACAGTTTAGGGGGAAGTCCCAAGAAAGAGGGAAGTCTCGTAGCAAATCCAGGCTATAGAACATTGAGTGTTACCACTATTGCAAGAAGGGCCATATGAAAAAGGATTGCTACAAGCTAAAAAGAGAGCAAAAGGATAAGAAAAAGAATGCAAATTGGGGTGCAAATCAAAAGGAAGAGAGTCTAAGGGAGGACAAAGGAAAAGTGAAGATCGAGGAGATCAATGCAGTCACACATGATAGTGACAATGACGTTCTCTTCATGTCTAGTTTATTTGCCGAGTTGCTTACCACTTCAGATGATGCATATTCCCAGGATTGGATTTTGGATTTCGGTGCTTCATTCCATGTTACTCCCCATAGGGAATGGTTCTCCACTTATGACAGTGGAAAGACAAGTTGTGTGCATCTTGGAAATGACTATGCATGTGACATAGTGGGAGCAGGTGACATAAAGTTTTCTTTTGCAAATGGGTCTGCATTTGTTTTGAAACATGTGAGACATATGCCTAAGCTGACCAAGAGTCTTATTTCAGTGGGTTAGCTAGATGATGCTGGTTTTCATACCACTTTTGGCTTTCAGAGTTGGAAAATTCAGAAGGGCTCTATGCTTTTGGCCAGGGGTGCCAAGTGTGGGACTTTGTATCCCTTACATGTATCAGGGGTATTTGATCATGTTGTTGCAATAACCGAGTAGCCAAGCACTTCTTTGTGGCATTGCAGGTTGGGGCACATGAGCCAGAATGGAATGAAACTCTTATGCCGTTTGGGTTATGTACCGCATTTGAGTTTCTCTGATTTTGAATTTTGTGAGCAATGTCTCTATGGGAAGCAGACTAAATCAGCCCATAAAAGAAGGGGAAAGAAAGATTTTGAAATGCTTGATTTGGTGCATTCAGACGTATGTTGTCCCATGCCTACACGGTCATTAGGCGGGGCTGAATACTATGTGAGATTCATTGATGATGCAACTAGGAAAGTGTGGGCTTATGCTATAGCCCGGAAGAGTGATGTGTTCCAGGTATTTCAGAAATGGCTGGCCTTGGTTGAGAATCAGTCAGGTAGAACGCTTAAATGCCTACTAACTGACAATGGTGGAGAGTATCTCTCTCATGACTTTCAGTATTTCTGTGATACATGTGGGATTAAGAGGGAGCTCACATCCCCTCGTACTCCAGAGCAAAATCCAGTTGCAGAAAAGATGAACCGTACCATTCTATGTGATCAATAGATCACCTAGTAAGAATTTGGATGGTGGTATTCCTGAAGAGGCATGGAGTGGCAAGAAGCCCTCTTACTCTCATTTGCGTATATTTGGGTGTGAGGCATATGCACATGTGCCGAAAGAGCTTCGAAAGAAGCTAGATCCTATGTCTAGGAAATGCATCTTTTTGGGTTATGGTGAAAGTGGAGAGATGGGCTATCGTCTCTGGGATCCAGAAGCAAAGAAGATCATATGCAGCCATGATGGAGTCTTCAATGAGAAGAAGATGCATAAGGCACCCATGAGGGATGTGGAAATGAGGAGAATCACTTTCCAAGATGTGAATCCACCGGCATATGTTGATAGACAACAAGCTGTCCATGCACCAAATGTGCAAGAAATGGTACCACCAAGTACTCCCACAGGTATACAATCAAGGGTAGATGATGGATCATTTATTGGTGGAAATGATGAGCCAAATGTGGCTGATATGCAGATGGGACAGTAAGCTAAAATGCCCTTGAGAAGATCATCTATAGTGCCTAGACCACCTGATAGGTTTGTTCCAGTGGTAGACTATGTGATGCTTACTGATTGCGGGGAGCCTTCTTGCGAGGCTATGATGCGCGAGGATCAACGCAAGTGGGAGTATGCTATGCAATCAGAGATGAGTTCACTTATGAAGAATAAGACTTGGGACTTGGTTTCTTTGCCACATGGAAAGAAAGCATTGCCATGTAAATGGGTCTACAAAATGAAGGTCACAGGTGATGATGTGCATAGGTACAAGGCCCGTTTGGTTGCTAAAGGGTTCAAGCAAGAGAAGGGTGTGGACTTTGATGAGATATTCTCTCCGGTTGTGAAGATGACCACACTTAGATGCATGCTTGGACTAGTGGCAGTAGAGGATATGGAGCTTATGCAGATGGATGTTAAGACAGCTTTCTTGCATGGGGATTTGCATGAGGAAATTTACATGGTGCAGCCGGAAGGCTTTGAAGAAAAGGGCAAAGAGCATTTAGTTTGCAAGCTGAAGAAGAGTCTCTATGGTCTTAAGCAAGCACCTAGAGAATGATATCAGAAGTTTGATGCTTTCATTCGGTCCCAAGGTTTTAGAAGGAGTGACATTGATCACTGCCTCTACACTAAAAGGGCTAAGGATAATAGCCTGATAATCTTGGCACTATATGTGGATGATATGCTATTGGCTAGCAAGAATACTTATGAGCTAGATGCATTAAAGGCCAAGTTGCACGAGGCCTTTGATATGAAGGATTTGGGATTTGCAGGTCATATTCTTGGTATGCGCATCACGCGTGATTGGAGTAGGAAACTCCTTTGGCTTTCACAAAAAGAGTATGTTACAAAAGTATTGCAGCGTTTCAATATGGAGGGGGGGAAGGCAGTGAGTACTCCATTGCCTCCATATGTGAAACTGAGTCATACAGATAGTCCCAAATCAGATGAGGAGAAGGCCATGATGGCCAAGGTTCCTTATGCATCAGCAGTTGGGAGTCTTATGTATGCTATGATAGCTACTAGACTAGACATTGCATTTGCAGTGGGACTTGTTAGCCGGTATATGGCTAATCTAGGAAAGAGGCATTGGGAGGCAGTTAAGTGCATCATGAGGTACATGAAGGGTACCAAGGAGATGTGCATCTGCTTTGGTAGAGGAGACATGCGTGTACTTGGGTACACAGATTCAGACTATGCAGGGCATGTGGATAAGGGCATGTGGATAGTAGGAGATCCACTTCCGGTTATGTGTTCACCTTTGCAGGTGGTGCAGTGTCGTGGATGTCTCGCGCACAGAAGTGCGTTGCTTTGTGTACCACAGAGGCTGAGTATGTTGCAGCCACAAAGGGTTGCAAGGAGGCTATATGGCTTGATCGGCTAGTGGGAGATTTGGGGATTCATACAGGTGTACCGACATTGCATAGTGATTCCATGAGTGCTATTCAGCTAGCACGGAATCCGGTCTTTCATGCAAAGACCAAACACATTGAGGTCACGTACCATTTTATCAGGGAGGTACTTGAGGACAAGCGCATAGAGCTTGTCAAGGTTCATACATATGATAACCCTGCAGATATGCTGACGAAGAGTCTACCTAGTCAGCGGTTTGAGTATTGTTGTGCATTGATGGGCATTGCATAGTATGCTCACTGGTTGTTCTCCCTTAAAGGCAAATTGTCCTTTAAGTGGGAGGTTATGGGGATTAAAGGTCATTGTGCCTTTACCTCGGTTATGTACAATACTCAAACACATATATAAATGAATGAAAAAGAAGATTAGGGTGGTTCTGCACCCACCAAAACTTGTGTGGCTCTCTCTCTCTCTCCCTCTCTCTCCCTCTTCCGTTCTTGCTTCCGTTGAGAGCACTCTCAGTAAATACATGACCTTCGTTTCTTTTTTTTATTTTTTTATTTATTTTCTTTTTACGATGGTCAATTCTGCAAAATAAGACCAGTTACAAAAAGTGGCCATCACAAAGGGGCTAGTGCCCGTGGCCTACCCTGCTAAAGCAATAAAAGAGCATCACCGCAACAAGCTAGCAACATCCTGAAGGATACAACCCACTAGCTGGTATTTCTTAGTAGCCAATATGCCCACACACTGCACATTCTCCTTTTATTCAACAGTAGACGTAGCCTCTACGTTAGACATAGAGACCCCCTAAACAACAGCCGATTCCTTACGGACCAGATTGCCATTAACAGTGAAGCTCGCAAGAATGGCCAACATCACATTAGCCTCGAGGGGAACCGGACTGATCCCCCAACAAGGCAGGGTGCCAGTTTGCACCCAAAGAAAAGCCATCCTTCAACCCCGCCATATGAATAGCAGACTCCATCTTCCTCCACAACTCACGTACTACAAAACAACCCCAAAATAAGTGACGGATCTTTTCCTACGCGTGTCCACATAGTGGGCATAAAGGGTTCAGTTGCATCCATCTAGCTAATCCACCTCTGACAGGGAGCCAACCATGCATAATCTTCCACAGGTTGAATTTAAACTTCCTCGAGAGAGCACTCTTCCAGATTTCAACAGCCCTCGCTCTCCACTAGGACTGCAACCTGCGGATTTTCCACAATGTGTTGAGGTCGTGAGTACACCTGCCTATTCAAGAGCTCTCGGTAACATACCCTAGCTGAAATCTTTGATAAACTATTTTTCCAACCATCCAGTGATTTTCCCACCATTGATGGGAAGGGCAAGACTTGGAAGGCCAAGATTGAGGCAAAGCAGTCACTATACTAGAAAGATAATGAGCTTACCATCCAGTGATTTTCCCACCATTGATGGGAAGGGCAAGAGTTACAAGGCTAGGATTGAGGCAAAGCAGCCACTATACTAGAAAGATAATGAGCTTCTGATGGAGTGAGACCGATCTCTTGCACCACACTGCATAATGGCTTCCAAAGGGCCTGACTGACATCCTAAAGGTTGATCCAACATCTCACACCTTTTCTATATAGATCCCTAGATCTTTGGATGTCAACCACTGCTAACAGCTTCCCTTCTATTGCTGTTGCTAAGCCCCACCGAATACTAACAGGCTGGAATCCCCTCTCAGCCCCCATCTCGTCCCTTCCATTACACGATAGGCATGCAAGACTTCCAGGCGTCCACCAATCCTGCCACAAGGTGAGAGCCTCAGATTTTTCAGTGGGAACCATGACATTAATTTGTCATACTAAGAAAGGTTAACCCAGGTTTCGGTTCTAATCCCACTCACTTTTGCCACGAAGTTTGGACCACCTCGGACCATGGAGCCGAACCTCTAAGAAGCTTAGGCAGCCATTTAGCAATGAAAGACAGATTTCTAAGTGAAATATCAGGAAGCGCTAGGCCACCAGCACTTTTTGGAGCCTTCAACAAATTCCATGGAATATAGTGCAACCTTCTCACCCTGGCATCCTCCGACCATAAGAAGGCCCTCAGCATTTTCTCAATTTCTAGCCAATGAGAGGTCCTAAATCTCCAAACTGACGCCACATAAATGGTAGAGGCAGCCAACACATGTTTTACCAGAAGGGATCTAGCATTCCACCCCAATTGAACCCCACTCCACATCTGAAGCTTCAGCTTAATCCTATCCTTCACTCAATTGAACCGTTGACGCAAAGAGAGACCAATCCCCAAAGGAGCTCCCAGGTACCGAACAATTTTCCCTTTAGGGATCCACTTTATTGGAAGAGTAGTGGCCCAGTCTGGCAAATCACCAAAGGGGACATGTAGCGCATACGTCTTATTTAGACTGCATACCAACCCCGAGGCCACACAAAAGCATTGTACGATCTGCAGTAAACAGTCCATACTCTGCTTGGATTCTTTCCCAAAGCTCAACAGATCATCTCCAAACATTTGCATACTAAATTGTTTCCCAGAAGGCAATTTGACTCTCCTCATCCTCCCCAAATCTATCAACTGTTTTATAGCACAAATCAGATGTACCGTACAAACAGCAAAGAGCAATGGAGCCAAGGGGCACCCTTGACGGATAGATCTACAAAGCTCGAACCTGCCCACCACACCACCATTGATACACAAGATAGCTTAGGCATTTCCAAAGAGCGTACCAACTTTTTTGACCAATTCAGTACCAAACCCCAAATGATTAAGAACCACTTTGATAAACTTCCACGAAATCCAATCATACGCCTTGTCAAAATCCACACCCAAAGCCATACATTTCTGACTAGAGGACACCACATAATCCAGCACCGAGGAAACATTAAGAATATTTTCTAAGATATCATGGCCTTTAATGAAACCATTCTATTCTTTATCCACAATAATCTGCATGCACACAGTCTGCACCCTAATAGCTAGAGCTTTTGCAATTAACTTATAGGAGACATTGAGCATAGTAATTGGCCTCCAATCACCAACTCTTAGCTTGTCCAAGGGGAACAGCTTCAAAAGCCCAGCGTTCATGTCCTTAGAAAGAGTACCCCTCTCTACCGAGGCATTAGCCATATTGACAAAGTCCCATTTCAAAAGATCCCAAAAATGCCTAACCAACTCAACCAAGAATCCGCCAAGACCGAGAGACTTGTCCTTCTTAATTTCTCTCAAGGCATCCTCAAATTCTTGAAGAGTGAAAGGACGAGCTAAACTGGCTCTCTAATCATCTGACACTCTCACCCTAACCGAGGCCAAAATCCTATCTAATTTCTCTTTCCAATCCCTCTCCTCGGTTGGTTTGGCCCGACCTATTGCAACAAGTTCTTTTGGAAAACTCCAGCCACTTGCCAAAAGCCAGTTACCAAATTATCACTTTCATCTTGATTCGAGGCTTGGTGCTCTTTGGTGTGTGAAAGTACTCGATTTTGTAGTTTCAAGATCGATTGAATAAGGAAATTTGAAGGATGGCAATGAAGGCTCGATTAAATGAAGAATATAAAGTAAAGTCAAATTCAATGTATGAGGGCACAAATTCAATCCTTACCATTCTTAGATAGAAGAAAAGGAACCTATAAAATTGTATGGCAAGAAAAGATTAAATGTATGTGTATCAATGTACATGTCGCATCAAAGAAAATTGCTTGCTCAACACAATACATGCAAGAAATCATGTATTCTCCCAATAAATATATAATGAAAAAATAACTCCATTACATAGGCATAGCCTAAATCTATCCATTCCATAGTTATTAGTACCCAAAAATATGGTTTTGCATCCATTCCATGTCCATATACATGTAGCATGAAACAAAAAGTAGAAGCCATCAAAGAGTAGAAACAAGTTTAAGGGTCATTCATTAAGGTTACATGTTGTATCAAACATTTTCAATAAACTTTGACAACTCATGTAATGGAAGACCTATTTCGTGGATGATTCTTTTTCAAATTAGTTCCTAGCTCATGGATCTGTTGAGATATCGAGCTCCACTCGTGATATGCCAGGGTGACTGTTGTGCATTTATGTCACCGACTTGTTAGCTGAAGATGTGATTGGTACACCGCCCATGAATAATAGCTGGATGATAGCTATCTTAATGTACTCTAGTTAGTGGGTTAGTTAGTATGCCACCTAGGCTAGCTGAGTTTGGTTAGAGACCCACATATAAAGTTCATCTATTCCTTTTGTACTAAGAGAGAGTTCTTTTGGCTTTCACAACTAAGAAGAGGAAAACTGTATTTAGCCTCCACCTTTGTGTGCATTCCCCCATTGTGTATGTGAGAAAGCTGCAAGTGAGACTCCTTACTTCCCTCCCACTCTCTTCACATGATATTAGAGCTCGGTTTGTGGTAAGGAGCTCAAGAAAGCAAACCAAGTTCGTGGTGTCTTGGTAAGAGGATCAGTTTTGCTTTCCTTTTTCGAGTTTGGGAGAAAATCTCTACAGGTAGCACAGCCGGAAAGTGCAAGAGTGCACTGTCTTAGATTGGGACGCCCTTCGTGGTGTGGCGAGAGGGTAGTATATGCCCTTCGTGGTGTGACATTATTTTTTTGATTCGAGGCCATTTCGAGGCCCGTTTTGGTAGCGAAAGTTTTCTGTAAGCACTCAGAAAGGTGCCCTGTTTTTGCTGTGCAACCACTGTTCTGCAAGTCGGTGAAAAGTTGCCGCAGAAATTGCATCGTATGCTTATGCGTAGAGATATTGAGAGTGAAAGAATCATTCTTATTACCTGTTAATGCAAAATCGTCACTAGGAAGTGACTGTGTGGTCGAATACCACTTTCGTCAGTTTTGCAGATTTGCCCTTGTGAGGCAGTTGTGCTTTTTACAGTGACAAAATATTTTTGCAGTGTTCTGTAATGGCGTCTGATGCTCTTTCACAAATAGTCACTGAAAAGCTTGACAAGAACAACTTCCCAGCATGGAAGTTTAGAATGACGAATTTCCTTAAGGAAAAAGGCTATTGGGAGTTTGTTACTAGAGCTGGCAGTTATTCCTAATGTTCCCAATCAACAGGAGTTACAGGCATTTAAAGGCTAGCATGAGAGAGCTAGGAAAGTTATGTACTGGCTGTCTATCAGTATTTCAGATTCTATGATTGTGCATATTCAGATGCAAGCACATCGAAGGAGGCATGGGATACTTTGACAAAAATATATAACACAAATACACAAGCCAAGAAAATGCAGCTCAAGCAAGAGTTGCATAATGTGCAGAGAGAAGTATGAGCATCAATGACTACCACATGAAAGTGAAGAAGATTACAGTTGCACTTGCTTCCATTGGATTGCCAGTGGAAGATGATGATTTAGTTTAAAATGTTGCAGCATAATACCTTTCTCTGTTTTTCACATAAAGTGAGAAATCTACCATGGAAATCTGAATGCCAATATTTGGGAAATTATTTTCACACCTCCATGAAGATGTTTTTCCTTCATTCTTCATTCTTCTACCTGTCATTTCTATTACAACATTAGTTTCTTGTGCCACATTTAGCAGTTAAAAGGATCCTTAGATTTTTCAAGTTATTGTCTCCTAAGATCTTTGACCCTAGACCTTACCCAATACTTTCTTGACAAAATCAAGGCATATTGAGATCATTGGAGTAGAGCATTTGGCATGTTAGTGATATAAACAAATTTCCTTCTTTTGGTTGTCAATGGATGGCCAACTCCCATGAATTAATTTTGTGGGGATTGTTGTAGGTATACAACATCTATCTTTTACTCCGTACTCGTATTAATGTGTATAGTCTTTAATAAGACATGTCTTTGCAATTTACATTTCCCACTCAAGCTAGAAATATATTTTGAGTTGAAATCTTCACTAAAAATTTCTCCCCCACTCCAAAAGTCCTAGCATTCCACTAAGCAAGCCAAGTTTGTCTCCTTTGGATGTCCTCTATTGCATGTCGCCCAATGTCCACCAATGTGCCTCTTACATTCTTCATGTGTTACCTCAAGGAAAAGTGCATTTTCCCATTTGTTGACACAACCATTGCTGTGTTATATTTTTTTCTCAATGGCAAGTACATGACCTTACTATCTCTACAACAACAATGTCAAGTTAATAATTGTACACCCTATTGCAATGGTAAATATAGGACTTGTAGACGCTTCAATTGCTCGATTATTCTTTTATCACAATAGTAAATACATGGCCTTTTTCTACAACAACAATGTCCAATTAACAATTGTACACCCCGGCGCAATGGTAAATATAAGACCTTTCTTTCTCAACAACAATGTATAATTAACAATTGTAAACCCTATTGTGTCATAATTTTCTCCCAATGGCAAATACATGACCTTAGTTTCTTTACAACAACAATGTAAAGTCATAATTGTACATTGTTATTATTGACTCCAATAGGCCTATGCTTAATTTGCCATAAAATAGGATTACATCAAAAAGTACACAAATAGGCGTGGATAGAGACTTATATAATTCTTCCACATTTCCCACCCTAGAGGCTGCATCTGAAGGGGTTCGCGCACAGGCAACTATCTCAGGTGGGCATTTGACAAGTATCTCAGGTGGGCAAACGCCCAAATCACCTAACTTGGAGACGAGGGGAAGTTCATTAGTTCCATTCGGGTAGTGGGCGCCTTAGGAGCTATCATAATCAAAAGAATTTATGCAAACAAAGGCAGTTCGTGGGATGACTAAGAGTCCCCCGCTCATGGGACATGATCGTGGCCAACAGGTCGGTTTCAGATCCCTTTCCCACTCTGGCGAATTTCATTGCCATTGCAGGTAGGACGGCCAGCCGACATATTCAGTAAATTGCTGTATCTGAAGAGCGTTGTCTGCGTCAAGCGAGCGAAGGAGGGTAGAGTCAAACTAAGACGCAGACTCTGCAAGAGAGAGATTATTCTTCAAAAATGTTTGGGAGGATTTAGTCGAAAAGGAGAGATTCTTGTTCATCTGTAGCTACTGGATGAGAGAAGTGCAATTCAGAGGATGCAAGACAGCTCGCAATATATATTTGGTTGAAGTATGGAGACTAATCTCTCAGTTCTTCCTTGCACTCGTTGAGGAAAACATTCGAACGAATGCAATGATAATTTTGCCTAGGGTGTGAATTTGGTCATTAACCTCCGCACATGCCTAACACGGGAAAATTTCCTAAGATGTAAATACCAGGTTGATAAAGCTTATCCCCAAGAGCAACTTGGCGTCGAGACTATGAGCCCAATTCCAATCAACAAGCTACCATGACATTTCCTCAACGCCATCAGCGGCCAACGGTAGCTGCTGTGAACAATAGTACGCTTCACAATACCTTGTTGGTACCATAATCCAATTGGCTTATGCTCAGGCCAACAAGCAGGAAGCGATTATAAGCGACCTGGTAAGGAGGGGGGAAGGAGTAGCAGAACGAATCTCTGAATTAATGCTACGCCAGGTTAACCATATACAATGCAGCTTCAGAATTTCCGATTGACCTAAGAATTTCATCCTTACAATTCATTGATTTATGAATTTTATGAAAGTGAGCTTTAAAAGACACTGCACTAATTATGGGATTCATCCGAAGTTTAATATAAGAAGATTGGTGAGGCAGAGTTCTGTGCTCTCCCCTGCTCTTTGCACTAGCAACCACCACTGTTAGCAGCAAACAGACATCAGGAGGTTTGAAGAAATGAGCTCTTGAATAATCATATCGTTACTCTGGTCTGTGGAGACAGTAATACTAAACAACCAGAGAGGCGACTGACATTCTGCAAGGTCTCAGGCTCATTGTGCTGAGTCAATAAATGCAGTGAGGTGAATTGCAAGAGTAATGGGACTGCGGCATTTTGTATGACCGACCACTGTTTATGTTACCTGTTGTGTCTTATCATATGTTAAAAATGTGTGTGATCGTTTCCAGGCTCGCAATGCTACGTTAGAACTACATCAAAAGAATAACTACGAAATTCCGACAAGGTGATCAACGAAAGCACAACGAGCAGATGAGAACTCGTTAACATACTTGCCTCTCTCGCGTTCCTTACACAGCCACATACAAAGGACCTTTGGCTAATTATCGTCGTGAATAGTGAACAACAAAATGAATGTGCATTATTGACGATCCAAAAAAGTAACTCACCCATATCACAATCACTCATGTCGCATCTATTCTCCTAGGAATAAACACTTACTCTTGATCTTTGCGGGCAGGGAAAGAGCTCGAGAATAAGTTTCTAGGATGCGTCCTTACTATTTCTACAGAGGCTAAACGAGAAACATATCACAAATTGCGGAAGGGAACAAAGAACCAGCTTGCATCTTCTCACATTTCCAGCAACTTCTACAATACATTCCGGAGACACATGGCACGCGGTGAGGCTCATGCCCCGGAGACGCTCTTCGCCGCACCTGTCTGCCTACGATATCTCCTGAACAGATGACGAGCCGAGAACATGGAAATGACTGCCAGCACGAGCACAGCGAAGAAACTGACTACTACAGATGCTCGGAGCAACCCACAGAAACGCCCAAACGTGCTGCAAAGGTCTGGCCAGGACGTTTTGGCAACTCCGTTTTGTGCCAGATAGGTGATCTCCGCAGCAGCGGAAGCAGCGGCAAGTAGAACATAAGCGAGCCCCTGCGACGGGAATATAGTATCAATTGAGCCCTGATTCAAAAATAAAACAGAGGAACCACAAGGAAAGGGAGATGCAAATCTACCTGGTCCAAGAGAAAGATGATCCAGGCGCCGAGTTTCCCCGTCGGGTTGGCACTCATTAGACTGGGAATGGACATAACAGCAACCGAAAGGCAATAAACAGCCACAAGTCCGTTGGAGTAGAGAAGACATCTGAACCCAAGTCGAGCAGAGGGTGAGCAAAGTATAACAAACAGTGCAACAACAGGAAGCTAGCTAGCTATGAGCAAGAGAGTAGAGAGAAATGGGAGAGGAAGGGAGGAGGAGACACTGACGTGATGCCGGAGGAGTAAGAATACTTGGCTTCCTCGGAGATATAGCGGTCACCGGCGAACTGAACGACAGACTGGTGGTCAAGGAGGAGGAGGAGGAGGCCAGAGAGGGAGAGGAGGCAAACCAGGAAGCGCAAGATGAGGGAAAGGGAGTGAGGAGGGAGGGGAGGGGGGGAAGGAAGGGAGGAGGAGGGAGGAGGGGAAGGAAAAGCAGGTTGTGGGTGGTAGCCATTAGAACTCATGATGGAGAGAAGGAGGAGGAGGAAGAGTGGATAGAGTGAGAGCTCTGAGGAAGTAGAGGTAGAGAGTGAGCGACGAGAGTTCGGAGGAGGTAGAGTAAAGAGCTCAGAGCGAGCTGTGAGAAAGTAGAAGATAATAAGGTAAGCGCAGAGATACGAGGAATGAACAATTATTGTAAGATGGTGGAAGTTGATGAAGACGATGAAGATGGAAAGGAAACTTTGGGCATTGGCAATCAATTCAGTTCAGCAGCAATCCTCGGAGCTTCCATTACATGTGCTGCTTTTCATCTCCTGCGTCTCAAGTTTTACTTTGTCGCTGAAGCTACGTTTGCTGTTTTGTTGTTGTTGTTGTTTTGGAACGTGGGTGGTTGTTGCAGGTCATGCGAAATTGTAGATTTTGTCTTCTGTCAACTCCAACGTCTGCTGCACTCTCTGTCATTGCCTCTCGTCAGCAATCCTTGCGGGGTGGTGGTGGTAGTTGTTGGCGCATTCAATCGATCACCCACCTCCCTGCTGCTCATCCTCCTCCCTCTCCGTCCTCCTTTCTTTCAAATCTTTCTCCTTCGTCCTCCTCCCCTATCCTCCTCATCTTTACGCGCTCTAACCTTCCTCCTTCGTCCTCCTCCTCCCCTATCCTTCTCATCTTTACGCGCTCCTTTAGAGCCTTTCTCACGCCCCTCGCTGTCATAAATCTTAAGAGGACGTCCTCCTGTGAGATCTTTGGGAAAGTTGCAAATTCGGAAGAGGTGTAGCCGTCAAATCATGTCATATGCAAGCGCAAATATGGTTGCCAGCAGGAAAAGTCTTCTTCTCAACATTCAAGTCGTCGCCCCTTGTTATCTAGACATACTCTTAGGATTATCTAGACATACTCTTAGGCTTCTTCAAGAATCAAGTCGCCCCTTGTTGTTATAGAGACATACTCTAATTAGCCCCTCGAATTGCTTTTGCTAAGTGGGAATTAAGAGGACACTGCTAAGTTCTAAGAGGAGAAAGAAACGGAGCATAGCATTCAATGTCTTCAACGTTTTTGTTAACCCAACTCTTTAAGGCCTTCAACCAATGGGAATGCTCAAGCATTTCGACTTCAAACTAAAGGCCTCTAGTTGGGCATGCTTAAGCAGTTGGACTTCAAGGTGCAAGCCCAGGCTACTAGTTGCCCTTTAACAAGCCCTTCAACATAGAATTCCACCATTATGCCACTGATACTAGAGCTTCACAAGGACTTCCAATCACCTAGCAACTTCAATTTCTTACTACAATAGGTATTTGGAGCCCGTAGGAACTACTCATAGGCTAGTCTAGGATTTAAGAACTTGACCAATCCTAGTTTAAAGTGCCCCCCCCATAGCACAAGGTTAAAATCTTCAATCAAGTGTGGTTCTTGCCGAAAATGTTGGCAAATCTCATTTTTTCTCTTCCTCAACCTTGTAGGAATGGATAATGCAAGTCACAACCTTGCACAACCAAGTACCCATTCCATACCACACCAGCAAAGTTACCTTCACAATAAAAGTGCTTCTTGTAGCACAATGAAGTCATCCTCCCCCCAAGCACTTTTAATGATAACTTGGATGGTGTAGTTACTTACAAGTGTCTAAGATTGCGTTAAATGTGCATTATGTACTTGTCTTCAACAAACATTGCCGTCCTCACCTAAAGCCACTTTGGCATTCCTAAAATGGAAGCACTATTAGATGAGCAATGAATCCCCTTTAACTTAGTGTCCCTAAAACGATTTATGCACTACCGTAAACTAGTGACAAATAAAAAGAAAGACGTGTAGCCTTTTTAAAAAAGACATAATAGAAACTTATATGTACAAAACTAAACGAATGTTGAAATATGCCCAAACAAAACCCAATAGGGACACTTGTAGGCAGAAGAGGCAAATCCAACTCAAGCACACTTATGAAGTAATGTCTAATAAGCCTAGTGGCACAAAATTGAGAAGGTGAGTATTACAATCAATGATTGAAGGCATTCATAATACAAGGGTAACACATCCACTAACTTTTCCTCTCATTATACATCATTAGCGCATGAATGGACATCCACTAACTTTTCCTTTCATTATACATCACCCATGAAAAATCATTATTCATTAGTGTGGCATTACACATTTGCCAATGTTGCATTGGAAGCCAATAAAGGCCTGAATGCTAATGCCTTTTCAAAGGGGAGTGGTTGTCTTCAAAAGAATTCATTCTACAACCACAAAGTTCCCCTTTATAATTACAACCTATTATTTTCTCATTGGAAATGATCCTATTCTTGTATGGAGAACTCTAGAGTAGTAACCAACTTATATGTACTTGAGTAGACATTAGGCAACAAAACCCAAAATTCCGAGTACATTATGCTTCTTGCATCTTTGACACACAAGCAATATGGGTTGTCATCACATTGTCATCTTTGGTGCTTTTTCCTGGAAGTTTAAATCATTAAAATGTGACTTTAGTGGCATTGGTGACTAATAGATCACCTAGTGGAAAAGCAAAACATCCAAGTTGACCTTCAGCATGGAGGTTGTAAGTTAATTGTCATTCAAGAATAGGATGAAAACCTTGGATGGAATACATCTAAATGTTAAAGGTCGCTCGGATATTGTTCAAACTAAGAGAAAGTTGCTAGAACCCATTTGAACAAGTGAGATAATGTCACTATAGTAAATCCAATAAGGAATTTGTAAGGTCTACTTCATTGAAAAAAAACACAATAAGAGAAATTCATGTGAGACTCAATTTTTGTTCTTTATATTACAAAACCAAAGTCTTGTACTTCACACAAAAAGCTCTATTGGTTTGTATTCAAATGTCACATGAAGTACACATACATTTCAAGAACTTCTTGTGCCATACTAAGCTCCAAACATATGAAACCTTTTATAATTGCACATTGACAAAAATATAAGGAACATACAAGATCAATGTAAATAATTCATGATACTTCTAACTTTTTGTTGTAGTTCTATTTATCAAATTATAACAGTATGTACTTATAAAGTATAACTATGTGGGCAAGGTGATAACAAGATATGGGCATAGGCCTTCTAGCTATTGAAAGAAGTGGTGAAAGTGGGAGAGAAGAGGAGAGGCACCCTCTACATACCAAGATACTATACAAATGTAGATTGAACAAAATGAACATTAGAATGATATATACATAACCCTAACCTAAATAACCCTAATGGTCTCTTCACACTTAGCCTATACATTTGGGACATCTCCATTTTATCATTATTATGTATGCTGTGTATGCACATAGTGCAATTTACCTTCTCAATACCCCCTCTAAAATTGCAATTCTTCATAAGAAGAGAATGGAGTTGCATCATTTTTTAGTTTTGATTAAGAAAAATTAAAACTAAAAACTAGCAAAATTGCATCTAGAAGAGGATTTATCTACAATAGGTAGCCAATACCAAGAGAAGTAAATCTACTAACTTGTGAGCAACTGTCTATAAATGTTTCCCCCTCTAAATATGCAAATGAGGAAGTCCAAGCAACAGTCTTATTCTCTTTGTCTTTTTATAAAACCTTTGTGTAAAGTGTAAGGTTTGTCAGAAATATGGTGTGGAGTAGCTAGCTTATGAAAGCTTTCATCTAATGGCTACCTGAGTGAAATTCCTCCCACAAACTTTGACATTATTTAATGATGAGAGCTGACATAATTTTGGACTTTGTGTCAAGTCTGTGAGGAAGTAAGATGGGTGTGCATCTTTGTATTATCTAGTAACATAACTTGCATTGTTTCGAAGAAAGGCAACTATAGAGTGTTTTGAAATTGATTGATCATCTTGGTAATAAAACATTGCATAATTACCAAACTTTGAAAATTGAAGTTTTGGGAAAATGATTTAGGGGTGAAGTGCATGTGATGGTCATGACAAGGGCATTGCAAGAGGCATATAAAAAATGTGGGAAGCAATATCGCTATTAATAAGAGCCAGTTGTGCAATGACTCTTTGAGCTTGATCTGTTTATTAAGTAGCATTGTGGTGTTTTTCGTTTGCAAATTGATCATTCACCATTTAGGAAGCATGATGTACATCTAGCAAGACAAGCTTAAGTTTGTGTTGTCCTTAGCATTGACTCATGTGTCATGGGGATCTTGGAAGGAATGCCATTGGAGTGCTCCACTCCAAGCCACCCTTTGAGAGAAGCAATGCGTGCAGAAGCCATCCACAAATGTCACCTTTGTGGCTCTCGGGTTGTTCCAATTGTGACTTTACAAGAAGGAAAGGGGATGGGAGAGGGGAATGAAGGGAATGAGAAGGAGAGGGGAGATGGGGACGAGAGGACATGAAGGGGGATAGAGTAGCAATCACAAGAGGCAAGAGAAGGAACCGAGAACACAACTCATGGAAAAGAGAAGAGAACTTGTTTTCCTCAAACTTTGCATACAACAACTAAAGACCAACGTTAACAATCTTCCCTTTTATACATGCCACCTTTTGAAAGCACGCCCAACCCTATGCTCTCTTTCTACTCTTAACATTCCTATTCTACTACAACTTCATGGGTGTAATTGGCTCCAAGGAAGCTCCTAATACTATCTATGCTACGCAATTACATTTGAATATATCAAAATGTGGTGATATTAACCAATATGGCTAACATGCCCCCCTTTCTAATGTTGATCCATTCTTGGATTAAGGTCCATGCAAAACTCCAGAAGATAGTGTAGCTTGCATGACATTGTGCCAAACCAGTAGTCTTTGCGAGATGTGACAAAAAGGATGATGGGGCTCCCAAAATCTGGTGCCATGCATGTCCTTGAACTTCCTGATGTGATGAGCATGCAGATTTTAGACTCTGAGGTACATGCAGAGCATTTGTTTGAAGGTCGCTCTCGTATTATCGGGGTCGAATACGAGTTCGGAGTAGAGATTGAGGTGCCACTCTTCCACTATTAGGGATGTCTCATAACAAAATTATTATAAGCCGGAAGAAGCGTATAGAGGTGACAACTCTTGCATCCAAGATATCTGCATATATGTTGTCAAACTATTCCAACAGATGGACAAGTTTGAGAGTCATCACGACCTTCAAGAAGTTGAAGTGAGGAAATTTGTATTTTACATTTGAGTAACTCTCTTTCAACTTTTGAAAGATGCCCCATTTCCACCTACGTCTGATAGGCATATAAATAGGATGGATTCAATGACCTTGGCTAGCTAAATAATAAACTACTAAAAAATTATTGCTTCAAAAATGGTATACACCATGTGGACTACAAGCCAGCATCGTTATCTGTGATGGAGACTTTTGAGATATCAGGCACCTCATAGCTGCCTTGAGATCTTGGCGGTGTTTCACTCTCCTTTTCTTAAAGCTCCCTTGTATGAATTTAGTCAAAGATCTTACCTCCAAATATCTATCATGTGGAGGTTGAAGGTAGGGAGCTCGCCTTTCTAGTGGCTTAAATCTGTTATGTCATTGAAAGCTTGGAATGAGTGTGTGCCAGGTTTGATCTAATGGAGTTGGTGGGCTTTTCATCACCATGGATGGGGAAGATATCCTTGTTCTCTTGGAGCAGAGGGTCTGGCAGAGGCATTGGTAGGTGCTCTTCAGAGAATAGAGCTAGTCGGAAGATGTTGTGAAGTAGTGTAGTGTCAATGTCCACCTGAGATATTGAAGTCGATGGCCTTGACAACTCATCCGTGGATCCTATGTGTGTGTGTTGTGGATGTGATGTGTCAGTGGGTGTGTTTGTCATGGTGGTGTAAGAAGAAGTGTTAGGGGGAGGGTTAGAGACGATGTACTATGAGCGGACAGATTAAATGGGTTTACCTTAGTATGTGCATAAGGGAGAAGACTTAGGACAATTTGGACTTGGGGGAGTGTTAGTATCTTCCGAGGTAGGAGGTTTTGTACATGCAAAAATGGCCAGTTGGGTATCCTCCTCTACCTCGAATAGGTTTTCAAGGTAGGTGAGCTGCGTGGTTCAAATGCATTGGAACCCATTTGATGCATAGTTTGCCATGTGGCTTCCACTACCCTATTATACGAAATTATAATGCTGTTAGGTTTAAAATGGTTGACAATGTTTTAGAGCAAATAGTCTCTCATTCGTATAGCTTGCACTGTTGTAACCACCCAAGACCTTTAGCCAAGGAATGTGGACTATAAGGCTCAAGACTCTATGTTAGCAGGGTTAGTACCCTCCAAAATATCTTATTCTGTGGGGAAAAGTGAAGATTCTTGCAGGATATGACACCACCCTCTAAAATTCAAAATTATAGGGTGTAGAGGGAGTAGGGAAATGTTTGTTTCCTGTTGAAAAATTACGTCTTTATGAAGAAGCCCATGGCAATGATTGGGTGAGTATATCTGGAGTGGTGTCGGGGGAGGGTTATAATAGTGTCTAGGGGGAGTGGATTAGTGAGGTCAATATGATCTTGTACAAAGGTGACGATGAGTGTTGTGATGTGATAGTGGAATGGGGCTTCTACTGTGTGTGGGTGCAAGAAGTGTGTGACTAATTGTGTAGGTGCTACTAGGAGCCTATCAAACTCCTCTTCTCATCTATTGTCCATTCTTGATTGGAGCATGGGCTTTGTTGAGCTTGCTTTAGGCATAGTTGGAGGTACCAATTACGTTCTCAATCATTGTTTTCGAGAGCATAGAGTGGCTTGATTTTGTTAAATATCAATGCTCCACTCTCGTGTAACTACGCGGGAACCAGCTAACTCTACTTGTAAGCCCCCCATATGAGGAGAAGGCATTTGAGTAGCTCGGTTATCCGATAGGTCCTGGTTTGGACACCAGAGATGGGGGCCATGTGTGGCCTGATGGCTGGACAGCTTCTGATAGAGTTGGCACACCACTAACTAGGCTACATGCAAGTGTGGGAAGGCATCCCTTGACTAACCGCACTGAGGGTAGATGGAGCATTTTTCGGGGCAGCCCACTCTCGGGTTGCGGGGCCCGTTTGGAGCCTAAGATGATCCGGGATGGTTGTGGGCCGAACGGACACCATAGGTTAGTTGCTCTGTTTTGCGCACCGGTTCTATCATATGGTCGGTGGCCTATTTCGGGACCGACCCCCAGTCGACCGTTTTGGGCGGACTGGGTCGGCCACCCAATTAAGCCTAACCGACTATGACTGGTGGCTATATAAGAGCAAGCTCGTGAAGCCCATTTCATCACTGGCTACAGCAACCCTGATTCCTTAGCATCCAACCTCGGTCTTCTACTGTTTCTGGCACGCCATCGAAGCTTCTTTCATAAGAGCGCATGGCTGGGAGGCAACGCCATCTATTGTATCAGTTCTACAGTAATCAAATTTTTGATTCTCCATACTATCTTGTTTTCTCTCTTGCGTACGAGATCCTGTTATCTGTTGAGCACAGACGTTGTATTATTTTCTTACATGGTATCAGAGCCTAGACTCTAGCAAGAAGATTTGGTAGTGTGTTTCTATTTGTGAGTAGATTGTGAGAGATGGCCCAGCCCGCAAGACTGCGAATCCCACCGTTCGGCGAAAGCGGAAAGTTGGACGGCTCTAACTATCCTCTCTGGAAGTTCAAGATGAAGACCATCCTAAGCACATATGAGCTTTGGGACATTGCTACTGGGGTGGACGTGAGGCTGGCGGATCCAGCCAATGTAGGACAACAGATAGTACCAATTGCGGATGAGATTCTCGCGTGGACAAGAAGAAATGCAGATGCGCTGTGTTCTATTGTCTACAATGTTAGTGATTCCGTCATGGCATTAATTCAACATGTCACCACAGTGGAGGAGGCATGGACGATCTTGAAAAATCAGTACGAGACCACGAATCAGATGCGAATTCAGAATCTAGAGACTCAACTCGCGAACGAGAAGTTGTCTGAGTCTGAAGCGGCAGAGAAGTTCATCACTAGGGTGAAGAATCTGCGCGATCAGATGACTGCGATTGGCATCACCATCACCAGTGAGAATCTAGCATGAAGGTGCATACGGATTCTCCCACCAAAGTACGACGGTCTTATTATGGCGCTGAATACGCAAAACAGAAATCCGCCCCTCAACTTCGAGGATTTCAGCGCGATGCTTCTGGAGGAGGAGATGCGTCAAAAGACGAGGACTGGAGAAGATTTGGCTTTATGGACCGAATCAAAGAAAGGTAAGGGTAAGGACTCTGGTAACCCATCTTCTTCTGATGATAAAAAGAGAAAGAAGAAGATCAAGTGCTTCTATTGCAACAAGACAGGGCACAAGCAGAATGAGTGCTGAAAGAAGATTGCAGATGAGAAGAACAGAGTAAAGAAAGAGTCCAGCAATAGCGCACAGGCAGTACCTATAGAGCTGTTCATAGCAATTGAGGAGATTTGCACGGAGGCAATTCATGTACCTACGGATGAACCTTGGATCATTGACAGTGGTGCATCGCGCCACATGACCAGTCGGAAGGATTGGTATACCTCTCTACAGTCGGTAGGGAATGACATCATGGTAGCAGTCGGCAATGATGCAAAATGTCCAGCAAAAGGAAAAGGTACGATTGCTCTCAAGTCTGATGGAGTTGTAAAACAGTTGTCCGATGTTCTTTATGTGCCAGATATCAAGAGGAACTTGTTGTCCGTTTCTGCGATCACGGATCGGGACCTCAAAGTTCAATTCGATAAGAATGGTGCACAGATCCTGGATCTTCAAGAAAAGGTCATTGGTAAAGGTACACGGCACAACAACATTTACAAACTCTCAGCTTTCAGTGCTCGAGCGGATGTGAAGAACACTAAGCTGTGGCATGAGAGGTTTGGTCATCTAAACCTTAGTTCTTTGAAGGAGATGCATAAATGTGGAATGATTGCAAACCTACCAGAAATTTCAGATCTGCCTGATGTATGTGAAGCTTGCATGATGGGCAAGTAGCATCGGCAGCCCTTTCCTAAAGAGGCCAGCAGGGCAAAGGCTCCTCTAGAGCTCGTTCACACGGACCTCTGCGGAAAGATGGAGATGGAAGCTTTGGGTGGTTCCTTCTACTTCATGACGCTGATCGACGACTACAGTAGAAGGATATGGATATACTTCCTGAAGACGAAAGACGAGGCTTTCAGTAGGTTCAAGGAATGGCATGTAATGGTCAAGAAAGAATCGGGGAGGAAGGTGAAGAAGCTGAGATCAGACAGAGATGGAGAGTTCACATCGACTGAATTCGAAAGTTATTGCAAAATTCACAGAATCAAGAGGCAGAAACGCCCGCCACATACATCACAGCAAAATGGAGTAGCAAAACGCAAGATGCATGTCATCTGCGAAATGGGCCGGAGTATGATGAAAGGGAAAGATTTGCCAAAGACTTTCTGGGCTGAAGCATGTAACACTGCAGTTTACATCCTCAATCGTAGCTACACGAAGGCTGTGAATGGGATGACTCCACTGCAGGCCTTTTCTGGTAAGAAACCTTCAGCTGCACAGTTCAGAGTTTTTGGATGTGACTGTTTTGTGTATGTCCCCGATGCTACCAGGACCAAATGGGAACCGAAGAGCCGGAAGTGTATTTTCTTGGGCTATAGTGAAGAGGCGAAGGGTTAACGTCTCTATAACCCTATTACCAAGAAGGTAATTGTAAGTCACGATGTGGTTTTCTCAGAACAGCCGCATCAATTGGAGGAGGATGCTTTCTTCCCATACAACCAGGACCAGGATATCCATCCAGTACCGCCACCAACAGCAGACCGAACTTTCCCAACGGTGCTTGGGAGGATTCAAGACAAAGAAGCTAAAGAAGAGCCTGTAGAACCACAACGACAACGGCCATTCTCGAAGTGGGTAAAGCAGCTTTTGGATGGCAGAGAACCTCCAGTCATTGAGGAGGAACCATCCGAACACCGCCGGTCCAAGAGATTAGAGGAGCAAAGAAGGGCACAGGAACACTTGGTTAACTATGCTTTGATGACATAAGTGATCCGTGGTGATGAACCCAAGTGTCTTGAAGAGGCACAGGGCGATGATAGGTGGATGGAGGCTATGCAGTTGCAGTATGGCTCCATAATGAAGAACAACACTTGGGACCTTGTAGATCGACCGCCAAAATGCAAGGTAATCGGAACCAAGTGGGTGTACAAGACCAAGTACAAGTCCGACGGCACATTGGATAAGTACAAGGCTCGACTCATGGCAAAAGGATTTGCACAGGTACATGGTTTTGATTATCAAGATACTTTTACTCCCACAGCTTGACTAACCACAATTCGCAGTGTTTTGGCTTTAGCTGCCCAGGGAAGTTGGCCCGTGTTTCAGATAGATGTGAAATCCGCCTTTCTGAATGGAGATCTCAAGGAGGAGGTATACATGGAACAACCACCAGGTTTTGAGATCCCCGGTTCGGTAGGTAAAGTCTGCAAACTAAAGAAGGCACTTTACGGGCTGAAACAGGCCCCACGGGCATGGTACCAGTGAATTGATGCCTACTTTTTGCAAAATGGGTTCAGGAGGAGCCCATCTGATGCAAATTTGTATAGGCAGATGTATGATCGTGGTCCTTTATGTGGATGACCTTGTCATAGCAGGGAACCATGAAGAGAAGATCTCGCAGACGAAGCATTTGCTAGGAAGAGAGTTTGAAATAACAGACCTCGGACTGATGCATATTTGTTTGGGGATTGAAGTTTGGCAGGAGCTGAAATAGATCTTCATTTCACAGCTGAAGTATGCTGGAGAGATACTGAAGGCATTTGGCATGGCTGAGTGCAAGACAGTTGGTACCATATGGAGGTTGACGTGAAGCTCTCAAACGAGGATTCATCACCACTGGTGGACAAAGTGAAGTACAGAAGGCTTGTGGGCAGCTTGATCTACCTATGCAACACACGGCCGGACATCAGCTTTGCGACTGGTGTACTTAGCAAGTTTTCCAATAAGCCCCGGGAGAACCATTGGAGGGCAGGGATGCGGGTGCTGAAATACATCAAAGGCACACTTGATTATGGCATCACCTATACCAAGGGCAACATCTTGACCAGATTCTGTGACTTGGATTGGGCAGGAGATGTGGACAGCAGGAGATCAGTGACAAGGTACTGTTTCTCACTTGGATCTGGAGTTGTGTCATGGGTCAGCAAGAAGCAACCCACAGTTGCTCTTTCTTCTACCGAGGCCGAGTACAAATTTGCATGCTTTGCTTCTTGCGAGGCAGTGTGGTTGAGGAGGATTTTGGGGGACATGGGTGGAGTGCAGAACAAGCCTACGCATTTATCATGTGACAATCAGAGTTGCATGGCGATTGCAAAGAACCCAGTGTTCCACGCTCACACAAAACACATTGAGATTCAATATCACTTTGTACGTGAGCTGATCATGGATGGAGAGGTCGACTTGGTGTACTGTCTGACTACAGAGAATGCTGCAGACATCTTCATGAAGGCTCTTGGAAGAGACTTGCTGGAGAGGCATCTTCATCGACTTGGCATTGGGCCGAAAAAGTAAGTTCACTTGCGGGTGGACATTGAGGGGGGGTGTTAGATATCAATGCTCCACTCTCGTGTAACTACACGGGAACCAGCTAACTCTACTTGTAAGCCCCCCATATGAGGAGAAGGCATTTGAGTAGCTTGGTTATCCAGTAGGTCCTGGTTTGGACACCAGATGGGGGCCATGTGTGGCCTGATTGCTAGACGGCTTCAGATAGAGTTGGCACACTGCCAATTAGGCTACATGCAAGTGCGGGAAGGCATCCCTTGATTGACCGCACTGAGGGTAGACAAAGCATTTCCTGGGGCAGCCCACTCTCGAGTTGCGGGGCCCGTTTGGAGCCTAAGATGATCCCGGATGGCTGTGGGCCGAATGGAGACCGTAGGTTAGTTGCTCTGTTTTGCGCACCGGTTCTATCATATTGCCGGTGGCCTATTTCGGGACCGACCCCTAGTCGACCATTTTGGGCGAACTGGGTTAGCCACCCAATTGAGCCTAACCGACTACGACTGGTGGCTATATAAGAGCAAGCCCGTGAAGCCCATTTCATCACTGACTACAGCAACCCTGATTCCTTAGCATCCAGCCTCCGTCTTCTACTGTTTCTGGCATGCCATCGAAGCTTCTTTCACAGGAGCGCATGGTTGGGAGGCAGCGCCATCTATTGTATCAATTCTACAGTAATCAAATTTTTGATTCTCCATACTATCTTGTTTTCTCTCTTGCGTACGAGATCCTGTTATCTGTTGAGCACAGACTTTGTATTATTTTCTTACAGATTTGCCATGGCCATCTGTGTCCTGGAAAGTTATATGCTCCCTTGTGCTAGATGAGACTTCTACTCAGGAAAGCGTTGCGAGAACTTTTGCTACAAACCCATAAATTATATTTGGGAAATGGCCACTAGGATTGTGACCATGATGGGTGTAAGTGGTGCACAGTTCGGAGAATAATAATCACCCCAATTTATGGGGTGCTGTTGGGGATTGTGGAGCCGTAGTAGAAGATTTGGAGGAAGTACATTGTGGTGATTTGCTAGAACCTTAACACTCCAGCAGGTTTAATCAAAGCGATGTCCAAGATATCTTCAAAAGGGATTCATCCCGTATGTTTGCTGGACAAGAAGTCCACTAAGCCCTGCAACTTTTGGTCTAGCCCTCAGAAATTTTGGAAGGGCTCTCAAAGGACAGGAAGGTTGAAGGCCTTTTGCACTGCTTCAATGTCGAAGTGAATATATTTTTATTGATCCATGTCATCATCGATGCAGGTGATGTTGGTGTTGATGTTGTAGTTGTCCATGAATTGCGACACCACATTCAAATTTATGTAGCAGGGGGAACTTTGCTATGACCATTAATAACTAAGGGTCTTCAAGTGAGGTTGTATGTAATGATTTGTGAGTGCTCAATACTCGCTCAATAACATGCAACTCTGTGGTAGAACAACTTGAAGCCTCTATTAGACTTGTAACTATATTGAGAGTGCATTGCCACTCCCCCTAGGGAGTTGATCCATTGTTGGCCTAATGGAGAGTGGTTGGTCAGCTGAAAAGAATGTTATATGTATAGGGGAGGAGCAATAGGGGCCTCCATTTCCTTTTCATATAGATGAGGAGCAATAGGGGCCTCTATCCTTTTTGTATCTGGTCTAGCAGGGCTGATTATTGGGCTGATGATTGCTAAGGTTCCGGTCGTTGTTGAAGAAGGAAGTGGACACCATCCACCCTATGCACCAAATATTTAATAGAGCCTATATAGTCTTAAATGTACCTGCGCGAGGAAGGTGCACCAAGCTCATCGGCAAAAGGGTCCCTACTAAGGCATAAGATGTTCAAGGAAGATGCTACCTTGCACCAATTTGGTGGAGGAGAACCTATCCTATTATGGATTTGAAGAGCCACAATCGATCGGCTTTGAATCAGTCACACAACCCATAATGTAGCTGCATTGGTTGCATTCCTATCAATCAAAGTACAAATGCCCATTGCTACATTATTAAGAGGTAACCCTACTCTCTACGGGACCTGTCTGATTGGATGAATGGCCAGATAGTGGCACAAGAGCCAACAAACCCAAAAATTATCAAATTGTAGGTGGAGGCCCAAAATCTTCCAAAAGTGCCGATAAAGAGTGATGACACAAATCCATATCCTACTGTGAGAATAGTGTTAGAGCAATCTTGGACAAAGAAGTAGTTGTTAGCACTAAATAATGCTGGGAAAAGTGGGGAAAGCATAGGAATGCTAAGAGATATCGAGATAAAAAACTTGACTTTATGCACTAGGAGTGGTTCGTGGTGATGGATTTCCTACGACATCGTACTAGGTAGACCTTTCCATAACTAACCTGATTCGTACGACATGGATTTCCATAACTAACCCGATTCCTACAACATAATACTAGGTAGACCTTTCATGCATACCGCAAGACTGCTGGTCCATGACTAGAGCTCTAATAAAATATACTTACCCAAAGGTGAGCATGTCAAGAGGGTTGATCCCCAAATATGGAAGTCCCACCCTATGTCAATAAACTTGTTTGTACCTAAGTCGGATACCACTTAGTGGTCCACATTAGTTAATGTGTTCCAAGCTTGTAATGAGAAAGTCGCAGGCAAGGACCGAGATCAACATTGGTATGCTTCATTACCAAAGCTTGCGTTCTCTCGTAATTGGATGCATATACTTGTAACCATAGATGTGCTCGAAAAAAGGAAAACAGAAATTTGCAACCTCCAATCTGAAGGAGCCAGAATGATAGCTATGATTAATATGCTAAGGGCATCTAAGCAAAGGATAGGTGATGTCAACCGACCTACATATACATAGTCCAAGACCACAAATACTATTTGAGCAAGCCAAAAGGATGGCAGAATCAGATAAACATTAGGGTTTTGATGGCCCTACTTAGGTCAAAGAGTCGAATCTATCAAGAGACGACGAAGACCCTAAATTGGTTTATACCACTAATGACCCTACTAAGGCCAAAGAGGTGAATCTATCAAGAGACAATGAAGACCCTAAACCGGTCTATATCACTTATGACCTTATGCTAGAATATGAGGGAGAATTACTCTCACTCCATGAATATGAGGAATTTTTTTGCTTGGAAATATATTATTATTTGAGGATTCCCTTATAGTATTAGATAAAGATACTTGGAAGATTTCTTTATGGCTTGGAAATATTGGAAAATTTCTTTATGATTATTATTGGAAGTTCTTATGGCATGGATATAGGGTTGCATTCACAGTGGTCTTAGACATTAGTCATTTCTAATTCTTGGGAAATGTTGCCAAATTGCCTTTGAAACCCTTAAAACAACATTGGTATTGGCACCAATCTTAAGGGCACCAGATTGGGACTTGATATTTCATGTCCACATAGATGCCTTGAAGTTTGCAATAGGGTGCATATTGAGGCAACCAGGCGAGTATAATTTGGATTATCTGGTTTGTTTTGCAAGTCACCAACTTAACAAAGTTGAGATGAATTATACAAGCATAGAGCAAGAAGGCCTAGAGATGGTTTATGATGTAAATAAGATTTGCCACTACTTGTTGGCAAACAAATTTGTATTTTTTGTAGACCACCAGGTACTTTTATATCTAATGAACAAGCCACACATGACAGGGTACATCATGCGGTGGATGTTAATATTATTGAAATATGATTTCACCATTACTATTTGCAAGGGCAAGACCCACATCTTAGCAGATCATATGTCTCGGATTCCTAACAGAGACCCACCAATTAACATTGATGATGATCTTTCAGATGCTCCATTATTCCTCATTGATTTAATACTTGAATGGACAGAGGCGATTGGTCTTCTTGGCCAACGGGTTTCTGCAACATAATGCCCTTAAAAAGAAAAAGACATGAAAAGTCATCAAAGATGTAGCACCATACAATTGATTGCCGAATAGCTACACCGAATGGGGAAATATGGTATTACACATCAGTGTGTCCGAGAGGATGAGTATCTGTGTTAGAGGAAGCACATTTTGGGATAGTAGATGTTCATTTTGAAGGTGAAATCATTGCCTGCAAGGTATTATAAGTAGGGCTATGGTGGACCACTCTTTTTGTGGATGAGGCTAAAATTGTTAAACACTATGACCCTTGTCAAAGAGCAGCTACACCTCAATAGAAGGACTATATGCCCCTCACTGATGTACTTGTTCCTAATCAACCTTTTGAAAAATGGGATATTGATTTTGTTGGTTCTATAAGTCTAGCAACCAAAGGACACAAATGTGGTATATAATTGTCCGATGGACTACTTTACCAAGTGTGCTGAAGCTAAGGCAACATAAAATGTCGATGCTAGGGTAGGGAAGATGGAGAACACCAATTAAGCATATATATCAAGGTGGAAGGATATGTTGGAGGTTTGCATAAGTTTAATGAAGATGACAATTGTGGGTTTGTTGTTGTGAGATTCCCATATATATATATATATATAAACCCTAAAATTAAAACACATCATAAAATCCCCAAAAGTTTTAACATGAATGCATAGGAAAAAACCATCAAAGGAAATTACACCTCATTTTGAATGTCCATGTTTTGAAATAAGAACTAGGAAATGGCATAAAATTTAATGCTGCGCTAGTCAAACACATTGTTAACTATCTTCAAAGTTGCAAGAGGAATAAAATTCACACTATAAATGCACTTCTCTACACGTTAGCCGATCTTTTCACCATTTAAGGTAAAGTTAAAGAACTCTGACATGCCATCCTCTATGACCAATAGGTGTTGTCCCACATCCCTTAGAGTCCACTGCAATGTGATAGTGACATTCTCGACATCTCCCTGGTCAACCTTAATAGACAAACCTATGCTTGTATTGACTTCATCGTTAGAGTCAAAGGGAAGCCACCGGCCATTTGTTTTCTTCCAGTGCATGTACTGAAAAGATAAATACAAAAATTTGGCATGATATATGGTACCTAACAACCACATTGTCCCTACATGCATGACATTGAAACATATCACCCTTTTGTTCACCTAATCTGGTTACCCAATTCATCGCAAGTAAATCTTAAAGAGCATTTCATCTACATGCTTGCACTACCACATAGTTTTTGTTCTATGCATATGTATATTCTGGACACAAGAAGTAAAAATATGTAGAGGCATAAACCAAGATAAGCTTGACCATTTGGATCCAAATGTGAACTTCATGGCCATGCCCACATGCTTTGCAATCTTGTCCTTGTATCATTGCAATGTCCTTGAGTCCACCATTTTGCAATCCATGTCTTGAAGTTGTGGTGGTGCAATGATTTGCAGACAGCCATAGCTTGATGATGTCCTCATAGTGATGTATGTTGCATTATACCAATACACATTCTTCTTTTGCAAGGAGGCTGACTTCTCCCTAGCATGCATTTGCCTACCTAAATCCTCATGAATCGTAGTAAACTTGCATGTGAGTGACTCAACTGGTTCCCACTCCTCGAAGTCCGATTGGAAAACATCTACCATGAATAAGAGCTCTTATAGACCAAACACAAAATTTCCAAATGGACTCATTACACTTATAGGTGAAAAAGGTATGTAGATAGAAAGACTCATAGTGTGATGATATCCTATATTGATTGAATGATGGAGGCGGCCACATATCTTTTTCCATGTAGATGTGTTGCACCTTTGCAAGCCATCCTTTCTTCCCAAACTTGAACTTCAAGATGCAGCCCTTCCACTCATGCAAGATATCACCTCTCTTGCTCTTGGGAAGATTATGTGGACCTTTGGCCAATCCTTTCATGAATATCTAGTAATTCAAGCTATAGGTGCAAGGGATCCACTCATCCAATGCATTTTTGGTGTTATAAAGAAAAAGAGGTCACATCATTGCATTCTCTTATAGCCCTATTCCTCACCATACTTGTAAAGTTCACAACAAAAAGAATGGGACTCCTACAAAGGGCAGTGTAGCTTGGAGGGAGAGAGCATATCCAATAGAGGTAGAGGGAAGAGAGAGAGTGAGAGGTAGAGAAGGGAGAGAGCAGATCCAACATAGGTAGAGGAGAGGGAGAGGGTAGAGAGGGAGAGGGAAGAGAGAGAGAGAGAGAGAGAGAGAGAGAGAGAGAGAGAGAGGGGGGGGGGTAGGTAGGAAAGAGCAACTGCTACAAAGAGAGAGACAAAGGAGATGCTGAAGAGGATTTCTGCTATAGCATCTCATTTCTCACTTTGGATAAGCACAATTGATCTTTCCACGACATGGCCAATAATCACAACCAAGATCTCCGCAAAGCTAGTTTGCATCCACAAACACCCCAAAAGCAAAACACATGCATAGCATGGTCGCACTCAAGATAAGTCATCCACTTTAACTATTGTGGCTATCAGTACCACAGTTTTGACCCTGTGCATTAGCAAGCTATTTCTTGATTCCTTTCTGCCTCATCTCGAGGGTGCAGATGTTCTCCTGTAGCACCTCCACTTGCTCACTCACTGCAACAACTCTATCTAATGCTATTTTAGTTGCTCTTGGACCTACTAAAATTGTGTAGGAGCTTCTCTGTAGACATCTCTTAAGAGATCCACTCTTTGTTGGGTTTTAGATAGGATGGAGGATTGCTTGTCATAGCCATGGTAAGCTATTGCAGAGCCCTAGTGCAATGTGATTCCATGGACTTGTAAATTGTCCTTCCAAACTTTCACATTCTCATTGTCTCCTCCACTATGCTTACTCTCTGCCAGATCTATGTCCTTGCTTGACTTGAAGCTCTCTTGCAGCTCTTGCATCAATGCTCTAGTTTTTGCATTCTCCCTTTTTAGCTCTCTATCATCTTATCTTTATCGATGCTCCTTGTGTTCTGCAATTTGTAGAGCTATTGGTAAAGAGTCTCCTTGTTGGCTCTCTGATCTTCAAGAAAATTTTTCATATCTGCTAGCTCTTGCACCACTTTGTTCCCATCCATTCTAACGTCATCAAGCTACTAATGCAGCAACTTGATGCACTTCTCTGCTTCTTCTCTTCTATGCTTATCCATATTGGCCATTTTTTTAGTGGCCTCATCTTGCTCTCGTGCTTGCAAGGCCTTTGATTTTGCCTCCTCCACCTTGGATCCTGCACCCTCCTTAAGCATTCTCTTGCATTGCGCTATTTTTGCTACATCTGTGGCTCTCATATGTAGAAAATTTGTCTTCCTATCATATTGCTCAAAGGTTGATTTGAGGGAAGTCCCCATCCGGTGCATAACAACTCCGATTGACTGAGATGATAATTTGGATTTGTCATCCTTGCAATTCTTCAAGCTAGTCATCATGCTCTTGGAGATCGCTTTTGGCTTACTGAGCTTTGGAACATAGAGTACATCTTTTACCAATCCTTTTATACCATTGAAATTGTTCATAGGGACAATGCCTTTCCCTTGAATTAGATTCAATGTGTTATCTACAGTATATAATGTACATAACATTCTTCGGTCCTTCTAATGGTTTCATCTCTGTGAACCATTCCTGATGCTTTGTCATATGAGATGATGCACCATTATCTATGTACCAGGGACCTTCATCTACTTGATCAGCTTGATATCTGCATTCCTCTTGTGAATTGCAATCAATGTCAAGATACACTATTACCATTCTTGATGCTTTGTCATATGAGATGATGCACCACTCTCTATGTACCAGGGATTGAGTAGGGATCTTGATCTACTTGATCAACTTGATAGCTGCATTCCTCTTTTGAATTGCAATTAATGTCAAGATACATTGTTTTAGTCTTTTGCATATCCTCACTTTGCAAGATACATATTCTGAGGTTCATTGGCATAATGACTATGACTTGAATGTCCACCGTGATGATTTCCTCTTCCATGGAAATTCTATTGATCACTACTAGATTGACCTCCTTGGTCACACTACTTCTTGTGGAAATATCTTTCATAGTTTCCAAACTTATGATAGTAGTTGCATTAAATGTTTGACACATTGGTGTATGCATTCTCTCTTCCTTGAAATCTCCCTCTGTTGGAATGATTTCCTCTTGGACTCTGATGCTGATGCTATTGTGGATGCAGATGCTAGTTTTGAGGCTAATAATCACCTCTTTGAGATGTTCTACCTTTGCCTCTGCCTTTACTCTATTTGAAGCTATGAATGCTTGATCATCAGAATGACCTTTGTGTGCTTGAATAGCCTGAGGCCTAAGTTCTTCACCAAGTAACACTAACTGTAATTCTTCCAATGTTGGAATAATAGTCCATTCAGGATGACTTGAACCATCCTTTGATTAAGTGAGCATGACCAGTTTCATTGCTGTTGTGGAAAATATGGTTGATTTGTTTTCTCAATGCAAGAATCTGGGATGTGGTCTTGGACTCATAAAGAGCTACAAACATATCCCATGCTTCTTTGGATGTCTTCACTGTGTTGAGCTATCCAAGCATGAATTCTATTTGATCTAATGATAGGCATATTTGTCTTTAATGTCCCATTCTTCCTATGCTTGAGAAATGTTAGGATCTACTACAGGTGTGGATACCATTAATGTAGGTGTAGACCCTGCTACTTGTGTTGCGACAATGGTGGGAGGTGTTGTTGACCCGTTAGATGGTCTAGGTGTAGACCCATCTACATACTCCCATTTGTCTTAAAGTACGATAATGGTCTCCATTTGGTATTTCCATGTGCCATAATTGGAGTTAAGTGCAAGGTAGCCTCCATCGACATAAGGGAACGTCATCTCCAATAGCACAAGCAGCTTCCACATATCAATGCTGGCCTCCACTCCACGATGCTCAAACTTCAAAACCCTACAATGATTCACGCCGTGGTTCAAGCGACCAAACAGAGCCCTTTAGTACAAAATGTCACAATAAAAATGTGAGGGACAAATTATACATAAGAAGTATTGTCGATGTCAAAACTATGAATTAGTAGCATTTACATCGACGGCTTCATCTTGAGCCAAGTCTTGTGCACCAAATATGTCTATCTCAAGGTTTACATATAATTGATCACCTACATCATCATCCCCTATTGTATGTCTACCTAACACTGGATCCTCTAGCTCATCAGCCTCTAGTTCTTCCTCTTTTCCCCAAAGTCGTGATCTCCACCTTCCTCCATTACAGTGTCATTATTGTCACCTTCTTCGTGGCCCATATCTCATCTTCATTCTCTTCCCTAGATCCATTGGCATCATTATTTGGATCTTCTGTCATTATCTTCTCTACGCCTATGTCCAAGCTCAACCCACAAGTAGCCAACGCCTCAGTTAGAACGTCAAAGGTAGCTATAATGCCACACCACAACATCTTGGCGACTCGCAAGCTAGCTACATGAGGCAAAATGGCCCCCATGGCTCAGCTTTAAGGATGCGTAGCAATGCAAGGATCTCACAACGCCAAGCATGACCTCTAAAGAGTGCCCACATAGCTTTGACACAATTATACAGCAACTTCTAGTAATTACATGGTAATGCCTGAGGTATCCTCAATGAACGAGGGCAATAGTCCCAACTCGGCTAACGGTGCCCCAATGACCTACAAGTAATGCCTTTCTCTATGCTCCACAGCCGACCTCCATAAATGACCAAGCATGTCAGGCATCTACTACAAGCTCTACAAAACACTAGAACTAGACAACTCCAACAACAGGACAGCTACGATGATGCCCCAATGAAATTTTCTAAGTTGATGGAACATGATGGAATCTTAAATGATTTGATGAAGCATAGTTGTGGGCTGCCTTGTCACGATGGTGGCATGTCATTTGAATGTGTTGTGGTGTTGGTCACCTAGGTCGATCAGGCCTCAGCTCACCACCTCTCACTGACCATTTGTTAACATGGAAAAGCCACACAAACTTTTGTCGGGGCAACCACGTACCATATAAGCACCTCTTGTTTGGAATGCCACTTATCTACTTTGATGATTGCTCACTAATAGCTATGCCTATGTATAGTTGGATTGAGACAGGGCTAAGAACATCTTGGACTGCAAGTCCATGTTCCACGTTTAGCTTGGTATTCCATTGCTCAGGATTTAATCCCAAACCTACTCCATCCAGTTCTGAGCATTATTCCTGTCAAACGAGCTCTATATCAATGAGATTGTGCTATTGCTCTACTACCAGAACTTACAAAGTTGATGTTGATAAGGCCGGCTCTTCCCTATTGCATTTTCATGTGCCATGCTGAGATCCATGATGGGATATCATGGAGGCTCTCTTGGATTATTGTCTAACGATTGAATGAGACAATATGAGAACCCGTGGATTCTACTATGTGATTACACTGCATTTGGACCTCCAGTTGTTAGCAGGATTGAAAAGCTTTTGAATAGCATGTAGACTTTTACGTGAACTTGTACTATAGCCCTCACGACCTCCACTGATATCTTATTGTCGAAGGTTACTCTCTGTCATATAAAAACCAGTAGACTTGCAAACCGTTCTGACTCTCTAGAAACACCCTTTCACCAGACAAGCTGGCCTCTGGCAACAAGCAAACGATCCTTCAGCATCGACTAACTTAGCAGCTAGGAATATTATTAGCTCAAGATGTCTACTGCCAACAAATGGAGGTGCACGGTTTGCCATTCGCTAGAAGGTGTGTAGTTTGAGAGAATATCCGAGGTCTGGTTGCCAAAGTGTGTGACAATGTCCCACACTGTTTTGCATAGAGCTAGGCTCCAGAGACCACTAGGAAGGCAATATTCACTTCAGCATCGAGGCTTCTTCTTTGCATGTAGAAAGTCATCACGTTAAGGCATCAAGATAGTCTAATTTATCTTCTAATTCCTTGATTGAGGAGTTTAGTCTGTTGAGAAAACTAAGCAAAAAGCTTAGTCGACTTACATAGGTGAACATCATTTTCACACAATGATGAATGTGGTCATAGGAGAACCTTCCCAAGGTTAAAAAACTAGAAATTGGCAATGCACTACAGGTAGTCCATATGATACCACGGGTAGATGAAAACTTTTCGATCAATAGAAGTACCACTACTGCTATCGAAAGCCATACGTACTAATAGTTAACTTGTTGGGAAATTGGACCACCATTACTAATAATGTTCTTGACAATAATGGGTCTAGTACCACCAATAATGGTAATATTGCCATCAGTAATAAACCTATTATTGGCATTAATGGTACTATTATTGATGGTAGAAATCTATTGGGGAATTTTTTATGCCTTGGATTTGAAAGGTAATTTCTTATCTTAAGCCTTGCCCTAGGACCTAGCTAGAGAGTGGTTCTTCATCCCTGCACTCCAAGGTAGGGGATACATGGGACGTGTTAGGAGTAGGTGCTTGGACCTCAAAGAGAGGTACTTTTTGGCACTTTTTAAATTTTCATGCCTTGATTGGCATGCAAATGTCATTGGTTGTTTAATAACATGACTACCTTCTTGAATTTATACAAATGGATGCAAGAAAAATGATTCTAAAAGATTCCCTCTACCAATAATTGCAAGTAAACTATACAAGATAGGCAAAGATCAAATCCTAAGATGTATTATGCTACATGAGATCAAATCCTAAGATGCATCGTGCTATCATAGGATGTCATCACATCAAGAAAAGCCCTCTTGGCACTAGATATTGGTGGCCAACACTTTGGAAGAATACCTATGACTATGTAAAGAGGTATGATGTATTCAGTGTAGAGAAACTAAGGCATTATTTACTCGACAATCCTTTTGTATTCTATGTGGATCATCAAGCATTGCTTTATCTTATCAACAAGACTATTATTCAAGGACGTCTTGTATGTTGGATGATTCTTCTTCAGATTTCAACTTTAAGATCATTCATAGACCCGGGAAAACCATGTAGGAGTTGATTGTTTATCCATATTACCTGCACTCGTCGAGGATACACAAGGGGTCATTACTGAATTGCCAGATGTTGAACTCTTTGCAGTGACTATTGCGAGCCTGAGTATGCTGAGTTGATGGATTATTTGTCTAAGGGCACATTTCCTGATACAATGTCTCGGAATAAGTGCAGACAACTTGAAGGCTTGGAAATACACTTTGATCCGTGGACATCTCTATCATTCGTGTACAGATAGATTTCTTCGCAGATGGGTTATGCCACACAAGCGAGCAGTTGTGTTGCAAGAAGCTCACTCGGATCCATCATAAGGACATTTCCAAGGGGAGTTAATTGCCAAAAAAGTCTTATAGGTAGGGTTATGTTGGGAAACCTTGTTCAAAGATGCTCAAACTAAGTGTATGCATTGTGACATCAGTGAATGCACTGGACGGTTATTGGCCAATCAATCTATGACATTACAACCTACTCGTCCATGGGAAGCCTTTCAGAGATGGGGCTTAGATTTTGTTGGTCCTTTCAAGCCTACCAGGTTTCATAGAATAAATACATCATTGTTGCCACCACTGACTATGCTACTAAGTGGGCAAAAGCTAAGGAACCCTGAGATAACTCGGCTCAGAACACTGCTAAGTTCATTTTTAAAAATACCATCTGCAAATAGGATGCCCTTTGCAGCTTGTCAGTGAATCATGCTACACATTTCCTTAATGATGTGGTATAGTTGCTTAAGACTGAATTCAAAATTATCCATACAATTTCCACCACACTTACTATCCTCATGGCAATGGGGAAGCCGAGTCAACAAATAAAACAGTTAAGCTCATCCTCACAAAGACAGTGCAATCGGCTAAGGGTGAATGGGATACTAAACTTCAACCCACTCCGTGGGCACATCGAACTACTTATAAGGCCACTACAAATCTTACACCTTTTTATATGGCCTTCGGTTTGGAAGCAATTGTTCCCTTAGAATTTATTGTTTTGAGTCTTTGTATTGCTACCGAGCATCACTTGGATAGGATGGAATTGTCTCTACCGGTTAGCTGAAGTCTTTCCCAATGGGACAATTCAACTTGAAGATTTGCAAGGGAATGTATTCTCTGAGTTGTATAATGGGAGTAAGACAAAAATGGAGAGCGTCAATGGACTAGAATCACAGTGTCCAGATGTGCAAATGGAACTTCAATGGAGACTGGCAAAATGTGAGCTATGCACCAAATCTCCAAATCAATAAGGGGCACTAGCCCAAAATACAATGCAGCAACTACTAGAGTACAGATAGGTCATTAGATGGGCTTCGCTCTGATATAAGTTTCAAAAGAAACAAAAAAGCGTCGGAAAGATATGGGCAGTTTACTGGACGGGGGTAAAAACTGTATGAAAAAGAAACAGTCACACACAAAGAGTCATAGAATTTTGATCTAAAATCTAATACAATATCTAAAGACATACGATGATGCTCCTTGAAAATAGCTTCACATTGATATAAGTTTTGTCCAAATCGGACCATCGAGCAAAAAGTTATGAGCAAAATACTGACAGGGGGTCAAACTATCATGAAAAACACCTACTCCTTCTACTGGTGCCGACTTGGGAGAATACTACCTCCATGCTTAGACTTCATCAACGATCCAAGTCCCATAGAGTCACCTAGGAGGGAAGGAAGAGATCCCTTTGTGACTTGACAACACTTTTGAGCACTTTGGAAGAGAAAACAATGGGAAAAGGGAAGAGACACTCAAGAGAGAGAACCTGAAGTGACCTTCATTACCAATAGAGTGAGACTCCACTCCAATGGAACTCAGAATACTACAAACACAAGGGAGAAGAAGAGGTTTCATACGTACAAGAGGGAGTGGAAGCTCCAAGACTACTCATAGAGAGAGAATAAACTAGAGAGAGATGGACTCAAGAGTCTACATGAAAGAATATCTACAAGAGAGAGAGAAGGCTCATGGAAGAGACTTGAGGAGACTAGAGCTATAGAAACATGAGGCCTAATGGTGGAAGAGATGATGAACAAGGGAGAGGAGGGCTCCTTTTATAGAGATTTTGTCACCCTCCTTCACCCATTTACAATTGCTGCCTATAGATTCCTTTCCCCATTAATCACATAAGCCCATATGTCACCATCCATGTCCTTTTTGGCTACTCTTGCCATGTGTCCCATCAAAAGATGCTCAAGACTTTTAAAATATTGAGAAAGTCAAGAGTCTCCCCACATGGAGCCCATAGAGACCCTCTCTTTTCCATATGTTCAGATCCTCTTTATTCCACATAGGAATTCTAGAAGGATTCCTCTTGACTCCACACTCCTCCACATGCCTTCCACACGCTTGGCATGTGGCCTCTCTTATATTATTGGAACACATGGACATGAGCCCACCTCTTTATATGACTCACTCTTCCTATTTTCTAAAAACCCCATAATATCCCATACACAAATAACTCTCACCCCATACCAAGGTATTTATCATTCATACACATGGTATGTACAATGATCCATTCCACTCATCCTTTCAATCCCATACAATATGTTAGAAAATAGAATTAAGTGAGAGCCGCTAGGCTATCACTTGATACTCAAACTCTTATCAAACATAGAAGAAAACAATACCAATGCCAAATAAAATATATCCATTTTTGGCATCACAGTATCTCTTGAATTAACTTCTAGAGCTAGAAACAATGGTTTTTCTAAGTTTATTAAACAAGGTTTACTTGTGTGTATTCAGTTTCAACATTTCAAAACATGTAAGTTCTCAATTGTCAAAACTGAAATGCATGTAATGTGCTCTCTAAAATAATGTTAAAGTAGAATATCAAATAGTTTTTGGCATTATGGCCATTAATAAATACATTAAATATCAGGCTTTGTAAATACATTAAAACTCAATCTTTGTAAGTACTATGATCAGTCCTATATATATTTTTGTTTAACTCATCTATTAAGCTTTGCAACATTAGCTTGATCAGCTAGCAATTGCACCCTTAACATTGCTATGTATGGCCTCTATCCCCGAAAATATCCACACAAATTTGTCTTTTATTAAGCATGGTTTTGGAATGTTATGTCATTCATGATGACCTAATAGAGGAAACATTTTTCTTTCCCATATTAGCCAAATAGTTACATTCTACACAACTCTATCTTGCATTGAACATGTTTTTCAATTGTCGTGCAATCTATCAATTGACACATAGATTGCACTATAGAGATAGGGTATAGGGTACCCTAGCCCCAACCCTTAGGGGTGAACATCTATATATTTTAGTTTCTTTAAGTATAACTTAGTGTGTAGTTAGTCATTTGGTATGCACTTCATTCTCTCTTCGCCCAATCCTGAAATATTATATCAGAGGGACTCATGCTCTATTTTGTGTATAGAGAGTGAAAGCCCTTGCTCTTATAAGGCACACACCCATCAAGAACAAGCCCTCCCCTTGAGGCATCTACATTCTTTGTTTGAGCTCACCTTGTAGAGCTCTTCCTTCTCACTTTGCAAGACACCAAGAAGTAGGCAGATAAAATGATGCAAAATAACCTACCTAGACCTATAGCAACACTATAAGCAACATTGAACATATAGATACAAGACAACAAGAAGCAGTTAAAAGAAAATGATGAAAAATAGCCTACCTAGACCTATAGAAATCTCTCTCAAGTGGACAAAAATTTTATCACTCAATAGAAGTGAATGGAATGTGCTCAACCAACCTCTCAACCTCTCACACTCTCTAACACATATTGTGATGCCTTAGTGGAAGGCAAGGGAGCTTTGATACCATGAACAAATACGGAGAGAGAAGAGGAGAAGAGAGGACACAACTAGAGAGCACACCACAAATGACTAATTGGATTTAGGGTTAGGGTTAGGGTTTTCAACCCTTTCCTTTTTAGCACTATTTTGGTTAGTGCTATGCACAATATCGAACAAGACGTTGAGATGAATCCTCAACAAGGTAGATAGTGGACAAGATATAAAACAGAAAGGCAAGTTGTTCTGGCCAATATATGTGCACTTCCTCAGTCATCGTCAACATTAACCTTTCCCAAGTACTATGCTGAGCTCCTCCATTTGATTGAGAAGCTCCTTTGTTTGATCAAGAAGCTCCTTTGAGAAGCTTCTTTGTTTGATTGAGAAGCTCCTTCTAGTAGTTGGTTTTAAATCCACGGTAATGTGGCATCTTTTACAAGTCTCCTAGAATCTTATTACGCAAGCAGTACGTCGGGTGAAACATACAATGTCACCAAGCGACCTCCAAATATCTAAGCCTGTCTGTAACAAAGAGATTGAGGTGCTACCCCTCTCTTGAGCATCAGGCAATGCTCCAGACCTACGCTTTGCTGAGCTTGAAAGAGCCACAACCGAAGTTGGCTCAAGCTAAAGAGCTTCCAAGTAAAGCTGAAACAACTGAGGTGTATCTGCCAGATCACCCTTTTCGAGCTATTTTGCATACAAACCAGAGAAACTTTACCTCAGACTTTCCTTCCCTTATGTGCCAACATGCGCTCTAGAGCTAAGACATCATCAAGTTCCTCAACTCTGGCTACACACAGAAGGCATATCCTCTGGTACATCCCCCGGAAAGATTTGAGAAGATTGACATTTTAAGTATTATGAATCCTTCAAAGATCTGGTAGCTTCAAGCATTAAGCTACATCACTGATCTGTTAACATACGATACAAATCCCTACAAAAGCATCCATCTCTTGTCCCAAAGCTGGCCAAAGAAAGTCTCCACTGCTTTCAATAAAGCATCAGTACATCGATGCCCTGCAAACTGCTTGTAACACCAGAGACGACCATGCATCTGAAGGAATCCATCTGTGAAAGTATAATGCAAATGCTGCTGTCCATCAGAAAACTGATCATAACGCCTTGCAGACTCCCCATCCTCAACATACAAGTCCTTCATTGCATCCAACTCAGGACTCAACGCTCACCACAAGTGCATCTGAAAAGTCATAAGTACGAATTTGTGCACTTGGGCATTGTTGACCTGGATGTGGTTCAAGTGACTGAGAGGTAGAAGGAGGAGTGGCACATCATTAAGATAAAGTTTTGCTGGGTATCAATGCATTATACCCTTGGCCACCACTGATGCCTGCACCAAGAACAGAAGATCCCCTAAGGTCTTACTTGTTGGATGAGGAAGCCTCTCTCATTCCTACGCCTCGTGTGCCACCTAGATTAAGTCAATGACTAGGACCAGCAGCTCCAAAAAGAAAAAATATCCATCGACGATCCAAGACAAGCTGGTCGAGTCATTTATGCTAGATCCTAAGTATCCCACCCACATTGACATGGATGAAGCTAAGCCAAGGTGAAATGTTGATCTCGAGTTAACCCACACTCGACTTGAGTTCCAAGAATCCAATTATCCAAGTTAGGGCTATGGGTAACCAAGCGAAGAGTTTTTGAGTGGCCAGGGTAGGTATCAGAAGGCCATGAGGGTGGTCTAGTGTGTGTCCATGGTTTGGAGAAGTTTTTAAGAAAAATTTAGGATGTAGGTTGTTAGAACCACCTGGAAGGGAAATCAAGTACTAGAAGTTATTTAAGTAGTGAGCCCAAGAAGAGCGAACATGCTTACTCATCATCTGTATTGTGTACAAGTGAGAGTAGGAGTCTTGTTGCTCAAAGAGAGTGTCCCGTCTCTTGATCCAAGGCATAAAGTTTCTAGTGCAGCTATGGCTATTTGTATTGCCTAAAGCCCCTTTTCTATAATACAAGTACAATTGTGCATATTCCAATTATTACATTTTCTTGCATACATGCTTGTTCACCATCTTCATATGGTTTTGCCCATGTTTAGTATTTTTGTTGATGATCAGTTCTAGATCTTGAAGCACAAGTTGGAATGGTTGCCAAGAAGTCATTGGATTCCAAGAAATGGCATCTTCCTACCAAGCACTATGCATTGAACTAGTATTTAAGTACAAGACACAATGGTTAACCAAGGGGTGAGGAAAAACAACGGTCAACAATTAGATGCTGACTAGATATTTTAAGGAGACTCAATTCCAATGACACCTTTGATAGGAAAGCTTTCGATTCACAATCAAGATTAGATTTTTCAGGAGGATTTCTATATTTTGCCCCTTAAGCATCATGATGTGGTTTTGGATTCCATCAACTTAGATATCTAAACTTTACCCATTAACTTAGATATGTAAACTTTATCCATAGGGGTAAAGTGCACCGGATTGTTACAAAGAAAAGAGGGGAGACGATCCCCATTGTATCACAATGTTTCCATTGGCAAACCAACTAAATCAAGAATTTTTGCGTACATGGTTTTAATTAAAGATAGAGAACCAAACATGCGTGTTGAGTTGAATGCCCCTGATAAATAGAAATTTATGTTACTTGAAAGGACAAGGGCAACAACACGTTGCTCTAGTTGGTCAAGTGCAAGCACCTAGAGATGTCACTCCTAAGTAAAAGAAGTGGGATACAATGGATGCCCAAGAATTATCTTTGATCTCACTAAATGTAAACAGGTTCATTATCCCTCATATTAGTTCCTACTGGACTGCTAAAGCCACTTGGGATATTTTGGAAAATATTTATCAAGATTGTAATGAGTCTAGAGTCACATTTTTGCACAAAAAGCTTGATAGCATGCACATGGATGAGGGTGACTCTATGCAGGATCATGTCACCAGAATTCAAGATTTGCATGAGCAACTCTTGAATATCGATGAGGTCATTCCAATTTATAGCTTATTTCCACTACTTTAAACTCCTTGTCAGAGTCTTATCTTTCTTTTATACATCACTTAACCTTTCAATGCGAGGATCTAAGTTGCCTCACTTTTCAAGAGTTAGTAGAACTCTTGTTATAGGAGGAGCAGACGTGAAAGAATATGGCTTCATGTTCTTGTAGTGTTGGGGAGGTCTATGGTCCAATTCTTGCCTAGCCGTCCCATAATCCTGATCCCCTGCCAAGTTAGCCCGCATCCAAGGCATCCTCTTCCCATTACACTGCATCTAGATCTAGTAGCAAAAGATCTCCATCCCCTGCTTTGTAGAAACTACACTGGAAATGGAAAAGAGTCTATTTGAAGAACTATATCCTGAGAGGCACCCCTCTGTGAAAACTGTCCAGCGTAGTTTCTACTCTGTGAATATTGTGTTGGAAATGGCAAAGAGTCTATTTGAAGAACTCGATCCTGAGAGGCACCCCTGTCCGTGAAAACTATCTAGAACAACAATGAGGGTTCCAGGTGGTGTCCCTCCCACCAGGAGTTTGGAATCACTGCCTCTATCTTGGCCGCCCTGGCCCTGGCTCCTCTGAAATAGTGCCTAGTCTCGATCCTCCTCCTCCAAGGGAAGTTGCCTCCAAGTCCCGAAGGAGCACACTGGGAAACTATTCCATTGTGCCCAATCGATATGTGTCCACTTCCCCAGCATGCATCCCTCTGGATCCTAGACCTCTAGGTGCCATAACAATTGGTGGCAGTCTGTCAAACTCCTCCCTACAAGTGGGGTCATGATAAGATCAAGTGACAAATGCTTCTAGCAGACTTAGAATAGGCTTTTGATCAAGGCAAAGCCCTTTCCCATGAGAGGAGAAGGTGAGAAAATCCATCTGAAAGAAGATTGCCACAGACCACCTATATGCGAGGTGTTCCAAAGTAACCCACGATGCATTAAGAGTTTCCAGGGCTCTGAACCTAGAGTGAGACCTCACACTATCAATTTGACTAGGAGGGATCTACTCTACATCTTTGGGTCAATGATGTCGAGGCCCTAGTGGAAAAATCATTGTTTGCCATACCACTCTATCTCTAGCATTATGGGAGCCATCTAAATCTACCCAAATGATGTTGCGTACCAAACGTCATAGTTTCTCGATGCAACCTCTGTGAAAACCCCAGCAAGATGCAATGTACCAAGCTCTGGCTAGAAGTACCTAGTTCACTATTGTTGCTAGGAGTACCTAGTTTACTACTAGGGCTCTACCTGCTAGAGAGAGCTTGCCTAAGCTCCAATAAAGAAGCTTGTACCATACACCGAGGAGGCTATTTACTGCTCTATGGAGATCTCCATGCCCATCGTGTTGTCTACCCTCGTGGAATCTAGTGGAAGCCTAGGGCTGCCCTCCAATCTCAAATCTCTTGAGCCTCATCAGTGGCTATAAGAAAGACCACCAATTTGGCCCAATCGATTTTGGCACCCACAACCGTAAAGTATATAGCCAAAGCCCTCCTGGCTGCATCCAAGCTATCTGCAGAACCCTCCGCATAAGGTGATGTGTCATCTACAAACTTCGAGTCTAGCAACTCCTCCGTCGAAGAGCGAGTCTCATCCTTGTGAGGCCCCAAGCCTGTGAGCATAAGAAGCAATCACCTGGGGGGACATCTCCCCCTACCTGGAACAGCAAGCTCTATTAGAACTTAGTGGTATACTCAAGAATCTCCTGGGGATCTAAGTGCATAGTGCCATTCGGCAGGCCTTGCAATCGCTATAATTGCATCCTCGAGACCAAAGGCCTATACACTTAAAGAAATGTTTGGTCATCCTATCACCCTGTTGTACCCAGTATGATCTAGAGGTGTGATAGGAGAACTCGGTCTGATGTATCGTGGAGGTCCAGGTGTGTGCACTCACCTGTGTGCCAACCACTGTGATCCCTAGTCCTTCTCTCTGAGTTGCTCAATGGAGGCCAAGTCCCATCTCAAAGCTCTCTCCCGTACCTACACTACCCAAACAAAAAATTGAGATTGCCTAGAAGTCCAAAGAACCTTGCCTCTCTCCAAGGGTCTCTTCTGCACATCATGAAGATAAAGTGTTCCTAGGTGCTCCTCTTCACCATCGGCATCTCTACATAGGACGCTCCTCCCAACTTGTCTTTTGCATGCTCTAGATTGTTGAAGTCCCCTCAAATGATCCCAGAGTCTACATCTGGAAGAATCTCCAAAAATCTAGGCTTTGCGGCCGACACATCAGAGCATAGACATGCCTATCTTGGAGTCCCAACAGTGATCCCCATCCATACTACCCTACCCATGATCAACTCTCCCTAGCCAAAAAGAATTGCCCTACCCATGATCCCCATGCATACTTCCCTACCCATGATCAACTCTCCCTGGCCAAAAACATCCGCTAACAACGCTTATGGCACCGAAATGTAGACTCCCCGCTCCTTCCTACTGCGGGGGACCACACCTCTGGCCCAGTCTTGGCAGAAGATGGTGGCATCAGCATATGTCTGCTGCTGAAAGCATATACTCCTGAATCTAAAGAAAGTCTGATGATCTAACAATAGCTATGTCTCACTCCCATATTTTTTTAATCATCATTTTTACTTTCCTGAGATCTTGTTTTTATAGACCACACATGTGTATTCTTCTATGTGAGTTCTTGTGACAAGACTTCACATGCTACCATGTGCACATCTTCATCGGCAGTTCAGAGTACTCTCTTTTCATGGTTGATCACTGTGCATTGCCATCTTCAGTATAGCACTTGTCGCCTTCAATCTGTCTATTTTTTGACATAAGAGCTCTCATCACCTTAAGTGCAATCCATGCACCTTTAGTGCAATTTGTCACCTTCAGCATGGCTCTATCACCTTCAGTGTGATCTACCATCTTCAATACGGTCTTGGTTTGCCATCTCCAACATGACCTATGTTTACCATCTTTAGTATGGTCTTTTGTTAGCATGGTCTCTCTCTTTGACATCTTCAACATGGCCATCGATCTTCAGTATCCATCATAGTCACATCCAGTAACAAGATGTTAAAAGCTAGTGCATGGGGTAGACATCCCGCTAGTGGAGTTACGAGTCAAATGACTATCTTACCAGATCACCCTCCACCTGGTATTAAATTACCAACATGCTGTACGAGATTGATGATGCTCCGAACATCCACAAGGGTTCTCCGTATTAGATCATTCTACTCCTAACACCTTCAATGGCCTTGGAGGTAAGCCTTGGTGTGTTAGGCTATGATGCTTAGTCAATGAGGACAGATCTAGATCACATAGTCTTGTGAGTGGGAAGTGATCTCAAAACCCAATGCATGAGTATCTAGTTTCTAGGGCTTTTGAGAGCTAAAAGATGGCTCCCATTTGGTAGAATTCTGAGTTGTTTAGAGCTAGATACAAGCCATTCAAGTTCTAGAGTTAATTGAGGCCTAGGCCCAAGATGAATTAATTGTGTGCATGGGTATAGGGGTCATGGAGCACAATTTTTAAGAGACTTAATTAAAGTATTCAAATAACTCCTAAAAACTATTCTAACATAAAGTAACAAATCAAAACCTATAATTAGGAAATGAAATATTTGAAATCGTTTTTCTCAGCTTTTCATAGGTTTTTCAACCTACGTTTGGTGCTTTCTCAGCTTTTTATAGCTTTCTAGTTTCACCCAAGGTCTATATAAAGTTTGGGCTCAATTCTAAGCATCACAATTGCTCTCTCTAAAAATTTGCACCCTCTCCCTACTACTCTCTTTTGCAAATTTTCCCTCTTCCTAGTTATCCTCCTACTATCCAACTTGATGAATTTTTAGAATTTTTGCTTTAGCCTACCTTTCTTCCTTTGCAGTTCCCAAGATGCGTCATGGGAAAAGTATTCTTCACGTATTTCACTTTTATCAATCACTACACTTTTTTTAATGCCTTTTTCCCTCGCATTCAGTTCTATCTTTCGTCTTTCAAGCTACCACAAAGTGATTTTCAGATTTTTTTCACTCATAGGACTTTATATAATTGATTTTATTTATATTGAACATGTTTCCTTCAATTTCCAAAGGTTCTAAGCTCATTTAGGTTCAAAAGGCTAACTGCATCTATTGTGGGCTGTGTGTTCCACAGTCCAAGGTTTCTAAACTAACCCTAACGGGTGGAATCTGTGTTTCTTGTGTTTCAAGGATAAGTGGGACCAAGACCATTTACGCAATGTTTTCCACTTGGTATTAGGTAGGGGGCTTCAACCAATGGTTACTTTCTTGGATGATTCTCACTCATATGTACATCTGAGTTCTAGTTGAAAAAGAATATCATTGTAATAGTCCTATGTTTCAGTCTTGATTTAGAACCCTAGATTTTCTAGAGGGGGCTATGTCCCAAGATCTATACTACCATTGTAGTGAGGCTAAGCATCATTCAATATATAAAAAAAGACAAGTGGGTTTACCCAATTGGGGAGTAGCCTCATTCTCACCCAATTCAATGTCGGTTTACTTGTCTCTATTTCTTTTATGTTCCTATTGTTATGTGGTATCAATGCATTTAAAGTAGTGGTATTTTTATGTGGAATTTATAAAAGTTCTAAAATTCTTAGTTTATAAAGTTATTCGACTGGAAATCACACCTCTTTATAAGCACGACTCTGACAAGTATCAAAGCCTGATCATTCTTGTTGAAGGACTTAGTACTACTTAGAATCCAGTCCTAGGTCATTATAGGATGTTGAGAGTTGTGGTGCCATGAGCACATGTAGAGCAAAGGTATGAGCAAAGGGCAAGCTGCCACATGGCATGGAGGAGATATCCCACATGTGAGCAAGCAAATGGATGTAAGTACCCTCACCTATAAAAGGGAGGTTCATTTGAAGTAATATCAATCAAGCACTTTGCACTATCTCAAGATTCTCTTTATGAGTCCAAGCTAATCTATCTTGGAACCTAATTGACTTGAGGTACATGTTATGAGCACTCTCTTCATCATGTTTCCACATAGGTTCCATCGACCTTAGAGTGCTCCATAGATCCTAAGGCACACATGTTTTGTCATGGTATCAGAGCATAGGTTTAGCTCTCCTAGTTTAGCTCATTAGTAATTCACTAGGATTGCTTCCATTCCTAGATTAGTTGTAGGCATGTCTTAGGAGCTCATGTTTTTCTCCTAGGTTAGTTTTAGTTTTAGATTAAGCACAAATTTCCGTCCCTTGAGAGATAAAATTTCCGTCCATCCATTTCATGAGAGATTCATTGTGAGCTTGAGTGTTCCTTATTCTGTGAGAACAAGAGAGCCCGAAGCTCTCCCTAACTCATCTTTGAGAGGTTCTGAGTAGAAAGAGAGCTCCAAAAGAGAGGTTCTCCAACAGAGCTTCAAGCTCCCTAAAGCAACTACCTCTCCTCGCAAGTCATCTGCCTCTCCAAACGACCTACAGGCGAACTCTGAGAGTGCTCTCAACGGAAGCAAGAATGGAAGAAGGAGAGAGAGAGAGACAAAGAGCCACACAAGTTTTGGTGGGTGCAGAACCACCCTAATCTTCTTTTTCATTCATTTATATATGTGTTTGAGTATTGTACATAACCGGGGTTAAGGCACAGTGACCTTTAACCCCCACAACCTCCCACTTAAAGGACAATGTGCCTTTAAGAGAGAACAACTAGTGAGCATACTATCCAATGCCCATCAATACACGACAATACTCAAACCGCTGACTAGGTAGACTCTTCGTCAGCATATCTGCAGGGTTATCATCTGTATGAACCTTGACAAGCTCTATGCGCTTGTCCTCAAGTACCTCCCTGATGAAATGGTACCTGACCTCAATGTGTTTGGTCTTTGCATGAAAGACTGGATTCCGTGCTAGCTGAATAGCACTCATGGAATCACTATGCAATGTCGCTACACCTGTATGAATCCCCAAATCTCCCACTAGCCGATCAAGCCATATAGCCTCCTTGCAACCCTCTATGGCTGCAACATACTCAGCCTCTGTGGTAGACAAAGCCACGCACTTCTGTGCACGAGACATCCACGACACTGCACCACCTGCAAAGGTGAACACATAACCAGAAGTGGATCTCCTACTATCCACATGCCCTGCATAGTCTGAATCTGTGTACCCAAGTACACGCATGTCTCCTTTACCAAAGCAAATGCACATCTCCTTGGTACCCTTCATGTACCTCATGATGCACTTAACTGCCTCCCAATGCCTCTTTCCTGGATTAGCCATATACCGGCTAACAACTCCCACTGCAAATGCAATGTCTGGTCTAGTAGCTATCATAGCATACATAAGACTCCCAACTGCTGATGCATAAGGAACCTTGGCCATCATGGGCCTTTCCTCATCTGATTTGGGACTATCTGTATGACTCAGTTTCACATATGGAGGCAATGGAGTACTCACTGCCTTCCCCCCCTCCATATTGAAACACTGCAATACTTTTGTAACATACTCTTTTTGTGAAAGCCAAAGGAGTTTCCTACTCCGATCACGCGTGATGCGCATACCAAGAATATGACCTGCAAGTCCCAAATCCTTCATATCAAAGGCCTCATGCAACTTGGCCTTTAATGCATCTAGCTCATAAGTATTCTTGCTAGCCAATAGCATATCATCCACATATAGTGCTAGGATTATTAGGCTATTATCCTTAGCCCTTTTAGTGTAGAGGCAGTGATCAATTTCACTCCTTCTAAAACCCTGGGACCGAATGAAAGCATCAAACTTCTGATACCATTCTCTAGGTGCTTGCTTAAGACCATAGAGACTCTTCTTCAGCTTGCAAACTAAATGCTCTTTGCCCTTTTCTTCAAAGCCTTCCGACTGCACCATGTAAATTTCCTCATGCAAATCCCCATGCAAGAAAGCTGTCTTGACATCCATTTGCATAAGATCCATATCCTCTACTGCCACTAGTCCAAGCATGCATCTAAGTGTGGTCATCTTCACAACCGGAGAGAATATCTCATCAAAGTCCACACCCTTCTCTTGCTTGAACCCTTTAGCAACCAAACGGGCCTTGTACCTAGGCACATCATCACCTGTGACCTTCATTTTGTAGACCCATTTACATGGCAATGCTTTCTTTCCATGTGGCAAAGAAACCAAGTCCCAAGTCTTATTCTTCATAAGTGAACTCATCTCTGATTGCATAGCATACTCCCACTTGCGTTGATCCTCACGCATCATAGCCTCTCTGTAGCAAGAAGGCTCCCCGCAATCAGTAAGCATCACATAGTCTACCCCTGGAACAAACCTATCAGGCGGTTTAGACACTCTAGATGATCTTCTCAAGGGCATTTCAGCTTGCTGTCCCACTTGCATATCAGCCACATTTGGCTCATCATTTCCACCAATAGATGATCCATCATCTACCCTTGATTGTATACCTGTGGGAGTACTTGGTTGTACCATTTCTTGCACATTTGGTGCATGGACAGCTTGCTGCCTATCAACATATGCAGGTGGATTCACATCCTGAAAAGTGATTCTCCTCATTTCCACATCCCTCATGGGTGCCTTATGCATCTTCTTCTCATTGAAGACCACATCATGGCTGCGTATGATCTTCTTTGCTTCTGGATCCCAGAGACGATAGCCCATCTCTCCACTTTCACCATAACCTAGAAAGATGCATTTCCTAGACTTAGGATCTAGCTTCTTTCGAAGCTCTTTTGGCACATGTGCATATGCCTCACACCCAAATATACGCAAATGAGAGTAAGAGGGCTTCTTGCCACTCCATGCCTCTTCAGGAATACCACCATCCAAACTCTTACTAGGTGATCTATTGATCACATGCACTGCAGTCTTCATTGCCTCAGCCCAAAAACCACCAGAAAGACTTGCATTGGAAAGCATGCATTGCAACCTTTCTTGAATGGTACGATTCATCTTTTCTGCAACTGGATTTTGCTCTGGAGTACGAGGGGATGTGAGCTTCCTCTTAATCCCACGTGTATCACAGAAATGCTGAAAGTCATGAGAGAGATACTCTCCACCATTGTCAGTCCGTAGGCATTTAAGCGTTCTACCTGACTGATTCTCAACCAAGGCCAGCCATTTCTGAAATACCTGGAACACATCACTCTTCCGAGCTATAGCATAAGCCCACACTTTCCTAGTTGCATCATCAATGAATGCCACATAGTATTCAGCCCCGCCTAATGACCGTGTAGGCATGGGACCACATACGTCTGAATGCACCAAATCAAGCATTTCAAACTCTTTCTTTCCCCTTCTTTTATGGGCTAATTTAGTCTGCTTCCCATAGAGACAGTGCTCACAAAATTCAAAATCAGAGAAACTCAAATGCGGTACATAACCCAAACGGCATAAGAGTTTCATTCCATTTTGGCTCATGTGCCCCAACCTGCAATGCCACAAAGAAGTGCTTGGCTGCTCGGTTATTGCAACAACATGATCAAATACCCCTGATACATGTAAGGGATATAAAGTCCCACACTTGGCACCCCTAGCCAAAAGCATAGAGCCCTTCTGAATTTTCCAACTCTGAAAGCCAAAAGTGGTGTGAAAACCAGCATCATCTAGCTGACCCACTGAAATAAGACTCTTGGTCAACTTAGGCACATGTCTCACATGTTTCAAAACAAATGCAGACCCATTTGCAAAAGAAAACTTTATGTCACCTGCTCCCACTATGTCTTATGCATAGTCATTTCCAAGATGCACACAACCTGTCTTTCCACTATCATAAGTGGAGAACCATTCCCTATGGGGAGTAACATGGAATGAAGCACCAGAATCCAAAATCCAATCCTGGGAATATGCATCATCTGAAGTGGTAAGCAACTCTGTAGATAAACTAGACATGATGAGAACATCATTGTCACTATCACATGTGACTGCATTGATCTCCTCGATCTTCACTTTTCCTTTGTCCTCCCTTGGACTCTCTTCCTTTTGATTTGCACCCCAATTCGCATTCTTTTTCTTATCCTTTTGCTCTCTTTTCAGCTTGTAGCAATCCTTTTTCATATGGCCCTTCTTGCCACAATGGTAACACTCAATGTTCCGTGCCCTGGATTTGCTACGAGACTTCCCTCTTTCTTGGGACTTCCCCCTGAACTGTGATCTGCCCCTTTGCACATTTAAGGCTGCATCCTGCTTGTTGCCATCCATAGACTTCCGTCTAATCTCCTCGGCCAACAAGCTACCCACAACATCATCAAATTTCAGTACTCCACCAGGTGCAGAGTTACTGACAGCTGTACGGAAGGTATCCCATGAGGATGGCAATGAACATAAGAGAAATATTGCCTTAGTCTCCGCATCAAAATTCATTTTCTGAGCCTGAAGCTGGCTGAAAATAATATTGAATTCATTCAAGTGAGAAGCAATGGAGACCCCTTCCTTCATCTGCAGCTCAAACAACCTCTTCATGAGGTAAACTTTATTAGAGGCAGTTTCCTTTTCATAAGTGGCACACAGTTTCTTCCACAAATCTTCAGTAGTCTGCTCATTTACTACTGTGAAATAAACTGACTCTGCAAGATGAAGTCTAATAGTAGACTTTGCTAATGCATCCAACTCATTCCAATCATCCTCAGACATATTTGCAGGCTTAGCTTCAATCCCTGCCAAGGGTTTAATCTGCTTCTTTTGAATAAGCACATCCCTTATTTGTTCTTTCCACAAAGAAAAGTTTGTCCCATCAAACTTTCTAATGCTGAAAAACTCCTTTTCAGACGTGGAAGAGGATGCCATGATGCAAATAAAGCAAAATCCCAAATGCGAGTACCTGCAAGAGAGAATCACACCAAATACCAAGTGACCCAAATGTGTATGCCACAATAGAGTGAAATATCACCAAAATTCAAAGCTCAAAGCATCAAAAGATGCATCTGACTCATGTGCATATACTATGCATCCATATGAGCAAATCTAGCCCAAAAGAAAATGCCAATAAGTGCCAAATGACTCAAGCATAAACACCGTCCACTGGCATATGCATCAATAATATCTCATCCAAGAGAGCATAGCACTATCAGTGCATCACCTGCAATGTTTCAAAGCTGTCCCTCAGCATAAAATAGCATCCATGTGCAAAGCGTCCATAAAAAATAGCATCCCACAAGGCAATTTGAGCCTATCAGCGCATCCAACAAGGACCGCAATGCATCCAAATGGCCTATAAATCATCCATTACAACACAATGCATACCACAAATGAGCGCACACTGCTCAAACTACAACCAGAGTGATCTGCATAAGGTATGCTCAAGAAATCATAGTCCCACGGTAATGAGCGCTACTGAAAATAGAACCTGAGATGCCTCAAAACATGGGCGCCATTGCATAATCGGAATCAGCAAGAAAATCTGCAAATATCTCTCTTCTGCCAGAACTCCAAAATCCCAACCGATGAGTGAGAAATGGGAGTCAACACTTATCCACTGCCATGTGGCATAAATCTAAGGTTTTAAAACCTTAGTATGAAAAATGCATAACAGAGAGACGAAATCGAATACACAGAGATCTATAACTCTGAAAATCCTCCACCGAATCGCGTAAGAACTGACAGGTAGGGGTTTTTGGGCGTCCGGAACGCAATGGGACAGACGGTTTTGGAAACCGTGGCCTCAATCACTGGGTCCAACACACGGACTGAAAAACGTTTTTGGAAACAGAGCTATCTGTAAACTCCACCGGAGTGCGAATGATGAGCAACATAGAAGTTTTAGGACCTCCTGAGTCCACCGGAACTGACAGATCTGCAAATGGTTGCTCCAAACTTGAGTTCCAACACCCGGGCAAAAAACGCAGGAACTGACACAGTGAGTCAGAAATCCACTGAAATGATCCCAGATTCAAGAATGAAGGTGTTTCCAAGCTCCTGAAGTAATGTGGACACCAAAAGCAAGCAATAGTTGCCTCTACAAGTCAATACGGAGTCTCTGTCATCGAACGGAACAGGGAAAAGCTCAAAAAACGACTTTTTCTTTCAAACCACTTAACAGGCTCTCAAAACCACTTCGTAAAGCCAAAGTGACTTTTCCAAAGGTTCCTCCAAGGTCTCTGCACACTCGGATGCAAGTAAAGTCACCCACAAAGCTTCCCACAAAGCTTCTCCTTCCTCCCACAGAGCTGCTGAGCTTCCAAGCATTCACGCACGCTCAGCTAGATCACCCGAGCTCTGATACCAGTTGAGAGTGCTCTCAACGGAAGCAAGAATGGAAGAAGGAGAGAGAGAGAGACAGAGAGCCACACAAGTTTTGGTGGGTGCAGAACCACCCTAATCTTCTTTTTCATTCATTTATATATGTGTTTGAGTATTGTACATAACCGGGGTTAAGGCACAGTGACCTTTAACCCCCACAAACTCTACAATGAAGGGCAGCCACGAACAGCCGCCATAAGCTCAAGCTTCAACCTTGCAGCAACTAGACTGGCAATGCTCCAGAGGGTCGCGACTCTAGCTTGGGCAAAATAGTAGCTACGGCAGCTGAGACAGGCCTCCTTACAACGAGCAAATTCTTCAACGCTTCTGTGTATCCAACAACCACTAGCATCCTCGTCATCCAGTAGCCTGTGATCAGTGGCTCCAACCTCCTAGCTCCAGTGAACCTGACCAGCAAGTGGCAGCAAAAGCCTCGCAAGCCAAAAAAGACCCGCCTGAGCAGCCCAGCAGCCAGCGCCAATAAGCTCCAAAGCTTGTGCTCCACCGTCTTCAACGTTGATCGACTAGCTACGGCCTCCACAGATGACTCGCCTCAGACGACTCTCCACGAGGGTGCTCTGCGACGTGCCAACACGATCGATCCTCTGCGAGCTGTCGTCGCTGCAATCTATCTGCACCTTCAAAGTCCTTATCTCTTGCAAGGTAAACCAAAAATTAACACGTGGCATTTTTGGAACCACCCCTAGTTACAGAAGTTGGTTAAGTTATTTGGTTGGCTAAGTTAAGATAACCTTGGTTAACAAGTGGATAAGATTAGTTCACCTTAATAGTGGTTAGGTTCAGTTGGACCATGGTAAAGTGAATGTAACCTTGGGTTTACCTAGTTGGGTCAAAAGTTTGCCACATCAGCATGCACAGTCAACAGTGCCTTCTAAGCACACAGCCTCTTGTTAAGCACAGTATGGAATTCAACATGTGAATCCCTGTGCCACATCATCAAAGGCCATCTTCTTCACAAAATCTTTGACAAGCCATAACTTGCAATCCAAGAAGAATTTGGACACGCTCCAAAAAGGAAAAGTGATCGTCTTCTCAAGCTCCACGTGCCTGTCATGTCAGAATCATTGTATGCAATTAGACACTGCCAATATTGAAAGAAATCAATTGGTAAGACCTTTGCAACAAATGAAAAAGCAACGCATGAATGCAAAAAGCATGCCAAAAGCACAAGTGCATGAGATGATCATAGCACAAAGCATGGCATCCACACATAAAGCATCAAGGCACATGGAAGAACAAAGCATCATGCATGAAGCGACACAAGGAAGAAGATTGCAGATTGAAGAACCAGCAGGTCAACTACGTGGAGTCATCATCAAGCCATGAGCATAATGACAGCAACAAAATGTATTGAGAAACAAAAACCTTGCCAACCTTGCCTATATGTTTGTAATCAAACTTGACCACCTGAGAGTAGCTATGAAAGCACCCAGGGGAGGTATTGACATGTAAAAGCCACACTTGACCACCTTGAGTAGCAATGCATGCACTAAGGGGAGGTGATGGATTTGTAACTCACATCTGACCACCTTGCAGTAGCCAAAGGATTATGGCACCAAGGGGAGGTGTTGAGAGTTGTGGTGCCATGAGCACATGTAGAGCAAAGGTATGAGCAAAGGGCAAGCTGCCACATGGCATGGAGGAGATATCCCACATGTGAGCAAGCAAATGGATGTAAGTACCCTCACCTATAAAAGGGAGGTTCATTTGAAGTAATATCAATCAAGCACTTTGCACTATCTCAAGATTCTCTTTATGAGTCCAAGCTAATCGATCTTGGAACCTAATTGACTTGAGGTACATGTCATGAGCACTCTCTTCATCATGTTTCCACATAGGTTCCATCCACCTTAGAGTGCTCCATAGATCCTGAGTCACACATGTTTTGTCATAGGAAAGCCCCTATGTGTGCATGATTGAGTCACATCTGTTTTTGGTCTTTCGTCATCATGGTGGCTACCAGAAATCTTAAAAGGAGGGGCAGCTAAGAAAGTAACCATGGCAGCCAAGGAGCCTATCACCACGAGCCCACAAAAGACTTCCAAGCATTCAAAGGCAATGGCAGATGTGGGCAAAGTTCCCTAGCATCCAGATTTGGAAAGAGATAAGGAAGTACAAGAACTCACACAATAAGTTGATTCCTTTAAGGCAGAATATGGAGGAAGATTAACAAAGGAGGTATGCAGACACGTCTTATATTTTTCAAGATTCAAGGATAGGTTCAGACCACAAAAGGCATGGGACAAAGGAGCATGATGAGAATCATGCCTCTAAGAATCAGCCCGGGAAGGAGGTAAGCATACAAAGTCCTTTTCCTTTTCTCAGTATGAAAAATATGTTACAGAATGGTAATGAAGATGAGGAAGGGGAATCTCAAGTTCAGAGAAGAAATAAATCTCTTCAAAAGACCCAAAAAAAAGAGAAAACACTAAGTTCAAGAGTCACCAGTATCATCAGACTCCGAGATAGAAGAAGACGCCACAAGAGCAAGCATGTAAATATCTCAGTGGCCACCGATTTTGTGACTCATAAGCTCAGCAAGTCTGATACTTTGTTCATCAGGTTTCTAAAGACCTAAAGTAAAACTCCATAGCAATATGTTTGCACTAGGTTTCCGAAAATGATTTAAAAAAATCAAGTATAATGTTTAAAAAAAATTCACGCTTTTGGTAGCCATGTAGAATAGATGTCTCTACAACTTTCAAGCTCCTTATGCTTCTTTTTCATCTCTACTGAATAATAGAGTATCATTTAATTAAAATATGCCAACAAATAAATTGTACTTTCTGGATTTTTTTGTGCGCCTCTTTATACAATGGAAAAGTATCAAATACTCATCGAGTTCCTTTAGCACCAGTAGATTGTCCCATCTTTTGCTCTTTTCCTTTTTGAAAGACAATTCAAACATTTGTGAGCCCCATCACATCGGATACTCAACCCTTCTCTCTTGTACTTGGTCTTGTGATGGTCCAATTGCTTTCTGTCTGATGCAAGATCTTGTGTTGATTTGAATCCAATGTAAAGTTTCTTTATCTTGGAAGTCCGTTCCAATGATACCTGTGCCGTTTTGTTTTGAAATCTGTTCAAATCTTTCATCATTCTCTCTCTTTTTCTCAAATTTTTTCACTAGATGAATACTTTCTTTCAAGGTATTTGGAATAAAACCCTTGATTTCATCACGAAGTTGCAGATTTCATCGATGGTAATTGCTTACATGTAACTAAAGTAAGGCTCTCATTACTATCAAGATAAGAGCAAGTATATATTGAAGTTTTGGATTATCCTACTACAAATACAAGTGGGGGATGGGCAGTATCATGCTGATTACTCTTATCAAATTTAGTTACATCAAGAGATTTTTGGATTGTCCTTTTAGGGAAGAAAAAGGGTAAAAGCCTGGACAACCTACAAATGATAAAGGGACGGCAAAAGTGAAAGCTGTCTTGGAAGTGGTTGAGGAATAAAGATGGTATACTTTTGATTTGCGAAGTTATCGGTAATCCAAACCCATGAACATTATCAGTAATTTGCAAAACGGCGAAGGAGGATCCTCCTATCTAAGACTATCGAGTGTTTCAACACTTCAATTAACAATGGCATTACATTTATCAATTTTCTTTATGCTATTATCTTTCTTTTTCAAGTCTCGTAGTAGACTCATGTTGTACGCATATGCATGGAAGTATTCTTGTTTATTAATTTAAGAAAAGAAGTCTTACAATGCAATATTCCTGTCTAACTTGTTGCTGAGTTGAGGGCAACTGGATTTTTAATGACGACGGAGGGAATGTAACAATGGCTCTGTCTCCCAGCCATATTTTTTATAATTATTTCTACTTTTTTGGGATCTCAATTTTACTAACCACACGTGTGTATTCTTCTATGTGAGTTCTTCTAACAAGACTTCACAACCCGATTGGGCATCATGTGCACATCTTCATTATTGGTTGTTCATAGTACTTTGCAAAAAAAGAGTACTCTCTTTTCATGACTGATCACCATGCATTTCTATCTCCAATATACCACTTGTCACCTTCAGTGTGACCCTTTCTGAACATCAGAGCTCTCTTCGCCTTAAGTGCTATCCATCGCCTTTAGTGCAATCTATTGCCTTCAGCACGACCAATCACCTTCAGCATGGATCACCTTCACTGTGATTTAACGTCTTTAGTAACTCTTTTAGGTTGAAAATGCTAACCGCTTTTGTGGGCTATGTGTTCCAAAGTCTAAGGTTTCTATACTAACCCTAACGAGTGGAATCTGAGTTTCCTTTGTTTCAGGGATAAGTGGGACCAAGACCATTTACACGGCTTTCTCCACCTGGTACCGGGCCAGGGACTTCCAATGGTTACTTTTGTGGATGATTCTCAGTCATATGTACATCTGAGTCCAAGTTTGAAAAGGAAGATCATTGTAATAGTCCTATATTTGAGTCTTGGTTTAGAACTTTGGATGTCCCAGAGCGGCTTTTGTCCAAAGATCTATACTACCATTGTAGTGAGGCTAAGCATCATTCAATCTAAGCTGAGTTTACCCAATTGGGGGGAGCGGCCTCATTCTCACCCAGTCGGGTGCCGGTGTACTTGTCTCTATCGCTTTTATTTTATTGTTGTTATGTGGTGTGAATGCATTTAAAGTTGTGGCATTTTTATGTGGAACTTATGAAAGCTCTAAAGTTCTAAGGTTGTTAAGTTTTTCGACTGAAAATCACGCTTCTGTGTAAGCACTACCCGACCTCCCCATCACTCCTCTCTGGAGCTCCTGGCAAAGGATCAAGTATTGTGGTTGTTGATGTGCACGATCATGAAGTCCATTGACATTTCAACTCACTATGTCCAGGTCATGTAGAAGAGGCTTGATGAAATAGAGCTCTCTTGTGAGGAGGAGCCTGCGTGGGTATATCTGACTTCTGGGACATTGAAGGGGGTCTAGATGGGGAGTAATCTGCATCTATGCACCGTCCAATCAAGGGCATAACAGTTTCCACACTAATCTTGGGGGCCCACTGCATCATGGACAACGCTACACATTGGTGTAAAGACCAATGCGTGACCTGTGAGTAGTGAATCTCTTGCCCAAGTCGGATACGCCTGTGGCGTACCCAATGTTAGGTCTCTCAAGTGAGAAATTAAGCTGGTAGTAGCCATGCTACCATGATTGAGCGAAATGGCCATCCCCTGCAAACGCCTTCACTCCTCCATCATGCTGTAAATCTACTCTTGCATCCTCCAATCGAACAAAGTAGGGGTCCATCTTTCTTTACGGGTTGTCGCATAGTCGAAACCCCAAAAAGATCGAGTGCGAGAACCAACCACTCCAATCGATCCCCCTTTGTGGTCTTGCAAAATTATAATCGTCACCTCCGAAGCAAGGGGGTAAGCATCCGGTACCTCTAGGTAGTTTCAAGGACCTATCCTCCAAAAGTCCCTAGGCAAGGGCTACCCAAGGTGAGGCACCGGTCCTGAGATCTGAGATGAGTTTGCTACAGAGGCCATCTGTGACGAGGTAGAGTCTTGTATAGGAGCAGACAACTGGCGCTGCACCATAGAGGCCGCAGCCTGAGAAAAAATGATGGGGTCTCTAATGGGCTCTTGCCTAAGGGCTTAGGATACGAGGCAAGGTGGGGGGTGAAGAAGTAGCCACTGACCCTGACTCATCAGGAGGGGGAGCCCCGAGAGGGAGGGGGAACAGTAAGGATAAGAAGAAGCCACTGACCCTGTCTCAGCGGGAGGAGGGTCTCACAACTCAACGGCTAGTGGTGAGGGTGATAGCAGCAAGAGGCGGGAGCAAGGGGAGGGGGGCCGTTGATAACTCGAGGGCCGATGGTGAGGGTGGTAGAGGTAGGAGGCAGGAGTTAGTTGTCGAGGGGAAGGGAAAACTGGTGCTTGACCCATCACGATCTTCAAGGGAGCGAAGGAACAGGTCATCGACTCTACAATCACTGGCACTACTAAATCCCTCTGTTCCTACTGTCCGGTCTGCTATTGGGGACCCTGGCTTGCTACAACCAAGGGAACTGTCTGGGCATCTGTTGGGGTCCCTGTCTCCAGGAGGCTCTCATTTCACCTCTTCCCACTTCCCCTTCAACTAGGGAGGAGCCTACTTCTCTTGCGACGACTAAGGAGTGGCCTCACTCTCTGTCCTCTTCCGCTCTGCTAGGTTTCTTCCACTTCACCCTACCCCTCCAAAAAGATTTACCCAAGGTATCTAGGACTCCATCCGCTCACGTAATCGTTGTTGCACTCCCTCTAGGCGCGTCTGTGGGGCGTCCCTGCCCTGCCCTCTCTTGCAATCCTTGCCTAGGTGTCACATCTGCCTACAATGTAAACACTGCCCTGGCATGCCTGAAACCTCCATCCTCTGTCTGAACTCTCCACTATCCAGTGTCTCCAGAAAGATATCCTCCAGGAGGATCTCCGAACACTCTACAATGAATCTAAGCTTGGGGACCCCATCGTCTATAACCAATGTCTCAATTGTCTGCTGAGGCAGCTCCAACACCATGCCAAAGGCTCTCCCAATGGAGTCAAGAATAGATCTGTACTCCTTGGGAAGCCCTGGAAATCGGAGTATCACACGGAAATGAGGGACGTGATGGGTCGACTCAAGTGAACCCATGGTACCAAGGGATAAGATAAGGGCCCAAAAGGATTGAGTTGCGCTCCACTAGTGATCAAGTAGTGTCAGGGGAACTCAACTGGAGAAGGAATACCCCTCTGTCATAGATGGTAACCTCCTAAATATGGTCTCCATCCAAAGCTAAGTTCGCCTGGATCTAATCACGAACGTGGCTCTTGGTTGGCGTGAGGCCAACTATCATGCCTACCGTTGCCCCGTCTTGTAGGGACTGTACAGCTTTCTTCACCTAATGTTTGTCTTCTAGAGAGAGGAACCTTAACGGCTTGGGAAGTCAGGGGTGTTGCCATGTGAACCCCTTTGGCCAGAGCAACGATAGATGTGTTCTTCACGAGAAACACAATGTCGTGCTGAGGAAAGAAAAGGAAAAGAGGAAAAAAGGAACCTGAATCCTCATTAAAAGCCGACTTTAAAAGGTTAGCAAAAACACAAGGGGCTCACAGCAAAAAGGAAGGCTCAAGCTTCTAGAAAACTCTACCAAAAGCGCCAAGAAGGAAAAAAAACCACAGCTCGCCAAGAAGCACTAGCCACGAGGTTGCTCCACAAGAAATGACAGTTCTAAAAGCCACCTATTGAAGCTTGCAAGGCTACTAAGATCCAAAAGAGCTTGGGGACAACTCCAAAGATTGAGCCCTCCGTAATGAGGCCAAAGAGAGCTCCTCCGAGGCACAGCTCAGAATCTAGTGCCTCTCATAAGCCAACCAAAGGAGCACTAGCCTAGAGAGAGGTCAAGCACAAGCCGTGAGCAAGCCTAAACTAGAACAGGCAAGGGCAAAGACTAGGAACTGCTCCTACCCTACATGACCTTCGAACCACCTGCGTAAGCAATGGCGACCTTCCTCAAGCTTCCTAACTCTTTAAGGGGATGAACGACCAACTACCAAGCTCTTGAGATGGCAAAACGGCCAGGCACAACTCCAAATGGGGTCTCAACAGACGCGACGGGCTAAGGAGCTGAGGGGAGGCCCTCATCCAACAAGGACGTGGTAGAATAAGCTACCCGTGGGGACGACAAAGCGACGAAAGGGAGCGGGAGAAGAAAATCAACAAGCAAAGGAAAAGGAGGGGGCGAGGGGGGCACACGGGGGAGACAGAGAGAGAGAAGGCGAGAGGGAAGCACAGCTTGATGAGCAAGGAGCAACCCTTGAGATATGATCCGAGTAATTACTTGTGCGATGATTTGCTTTTTTCTTTTTTCTTTTTTCTTTTATCTTTTGCGGGGGGCAAGGGGGGCTTCCCAAAGACTGTGACTAGTCTAGAGGAATTTGTTTGCATGCAGAAAGCTAACAATTAATGGATACAATGGTTATGTTTATTATATTAATTGTTGCAAGATTCAAGAGTGGTCTACTACCCTTGCACACGCATGTGCATGTGTGCGCTTGTGTGTGTGTAGATACCCATACATAAATACATACAAAAACACATGCACATGTGCGCGTAACGTGTCTCGGGAGCAAGGAAAGCTAAAATGAAAAGAGAGGGAGTGCCTTGAGTAAAAGGGAAAGAGGCATGGAAGATGCAGCCCCCTCCAATGGCACCGCACATCTTGGCACCATTTGGGGGGGGGCAATGCCCCTCTTGATAATAATTATCATACGATAGTGCCCTGATTAAGGTCAAGCTGAGCTTCCTAGTTCAGATGATGGGCTTGTGGCTTGCAGGAGAGAGCGTAACTTGGAACATACACACAAATGCACTTGGCTGGCGGTTGATCCCATGCATAGGTTAGTTATTGGGTATGTGATTGACATCCAATAGGTGGGAGTAATGCTGTAATAAGACTTTGGAAACTGAACTAGAAGGAGATTTTCAACGCAACTATATGTGTGAGCAACAAGCCTTCAAACTCATTATAAAAATTTACAGTGACATGAATACTTTTAAGATCCCGCAATTTTACATAATGAAATGCTAAAATACAATGGACAAAATGCCCATATGGTTGCCTGTCTGCTAAAACATTACATCAAATTGACCTCTAAAGTTCTTATGAAGCTTGGGGTATCGTAACTTTTTGCCAAATAAAGGCTCTGTCACAGGGACCCTTCATCTGTACCAAACTGACTTCTCAAAGCAGGAACAGGGATATGTTCACTACCAATGTATGTGAGTAGTGATGCGACTTCAGATGCCAGTAAGCTACCACTTCAACTTTACCTTTCTTTTATTCACACCCTCATTTGTGGTACATCTAACACTATCGTGGCCATTTTTAATGCCAAGTCATCATCTATCCCCGGTCTAATTACGGTAACCTTGGGCCAAAGGATCTGAATATATTCAACCACCATTAAATTTTTTCATTCACGCCTGTCGTAAGAGCACAGCTTAACACTGGAAAACTCATATTATATATGATAAATGACAACACATTCGCAATTTTCTTTTCTTTTCCTCTTGAATATTGAATTTCCATGCGGACCTCTTGCACAGTTCCACCCGTCTAGCTTGGCAGCCATGCGAGTCTAGTTTGTTTGCAAGGTCTATAAGACTGAACCATAGAACTAATGTCTCCATGTTTTAAAAACATACATAACGGCATACAACTCTTGTTCTTTGGGCAATTTCTTTAAGAGAGTAAGAGAGAAATCTTGCTGCTTTCAAAGTTAACAAAGCCTTTCCTCTTGATTTAACACCACTCCTACTGCATGCCCACTTGCATCCTTTTTAATAAAGGGCTTTTGAGAAGCATCCTTTTTAATAAAGGGCTTTTGAGAATCAACTATCTTTAAAACTGAAGCACTGGCTACTACCTTCTTTACAATATTAAAGCTTTCTTGATGATCTTCTCGCCATATAAAAAAGTATATTCTCGGATGTTAGCTCCATCATCGGTGTTGCTATCTAAGAGTAACCTCCATAAATCTATGCAAATCCCAAGAATGACCTCAAAGTGGTAACGCTCTTTGAAACTGGCCACTCTCATAATTTCAGCCACCTTTTAAGGATCCAATTCATCTCCATCTAGTGTTATTATATGGCCCAGATATCCCAACCTAGCCAGAAACGGTTTGATAATTTGCCTCCAAAGTGTTGAACAATGTTCTTAAATGCTTTATATTATCCTCAATATTCTTTTAAACTGAAATATCATCAATAAAATGTATTACAAAGTTGCCAATGTATGGCAGTAATAGATTATGCATCAACATGATGCAATACAAAAAACTCATAATGACCAAATCTGCTGTAGAATCAATTTTTATACACATCCTTGGCCCTTATTCTGATCTGATCAGATCAGAACTATGCATGCAAAGCATCTAACAAATCATATATTATTGCCATAGGAGATCTGTATTTAATAGTTAACTTTTTCAACCTTGATTAACAAGTTTAATACACATCCTTGGCCCTTATTCTAATCTGATCAGATCTATCTTACTGAAGATAAAAGAGTCCCATGCAAAGCATCTAACAAATCATATATTATTGCCATAGGATATCTGTATTTTATCGTTGACTTTATCACCCTTCAATAACTAATACATAGGATGAACGTATCATTTTTCTTCTTTTTCAGCCTACAGAAGAAGCAGGTCAATTATTGGGTTGAATCTACGCTGACTTCAGGTATTCTTACAGATGTCTATGTACTTGACCTTTTTAGTAAAATTCAATCTATAGAGCAGCAAATTTACAGATTTTGCCTTAAATATAAGGTCAATCTTACATTATATGTTTATATTGTGAGGTGATCCATATGGTAACCCATTCCTAAATCGATCAAAAAATTCAAGAAACATATGATTTGCTAATTTGGCAATCTTCCTATCTTGGATAGCCTTCAAGTCACATCGGTCCATCCTTTAGTGGCTCTACTGATATACTGCAAAACTTACCTGAAGTTTTTCGAACCTCAATACTCACGATTAAAGAACCTTGAAAAAGATCCTTCTAGTTTTAAAAATGGACGTTTTCGCAAAGTTGGTATATGTGTCTCTACCAATCAATGGCAAGATTCTTCCTAGAATGGCACACCATCCCAAGACTCTTAAAATCCAAACCCAAAACAAAAACTTTAATAGCAAAAGGGATAACAAAGCAAAAAACAAGAAAAAGAAATGAGAGAAAGATATACTGTCGTCTTCGGAACGCCTCGCAGGCCTATGAGACAAAGTACAATCCAAGGGCAACTCATACAAGCCACTGTGGGCTGAAGCAACGGGCTCGCTAGGGTCCTTGTCAAGTGCTATTCTAAATCCAAAACTCAAAACTACTACTCAAAATCAAAATCAAAATACATAGCCACGTGCCATGGTGGCTCTCCTATGAGCTGCAAAGATATCTCTTATCCGTGTCTGTCGGGTCACGTCTCTCGCTATGGCAAGGGGCGTGGTCTTCGTGATCCTTGTATCCAATGGGCCATGTGTGTGTGTGTGTGTGTGAGAGAGAGAGATAGTACGGTGTGTATGTGAGAGAGAGCTCCAGCTATGGCGACAATACCAGCCCCTAGCTGGCCCTGTTGGTGATCCCGACCTGTCCCTACTGCAGCCTACGGTCCGTTCATCCTCCTGCGCCTGCTCGCTGTTATCAGCCACCATTCCAGAGCACCATTTGGTCTCTTTTCCACTTCGTTTCAGCCTCCTGCAGCCCCCCGTTTGTGTGTGTGTGTGTTCCCTGCAGCTCTCCGTTTTTGTATCTGTGAGTGCGTGTGCAGCCTGTTTGTAGCCCTTACCTCTGCTCGTTGAAATTTCGTAACTTTTTCGCCATCCTGTCTGCCCTCTCCAGCCACCTTAAGCACCTCGTTACTGGTTTCCTCTCAGACCTTGTCCACGTTTCCACTGCATTGGATTCGCTGGTTGTGTGTAAGGCGTATCCCTGCAAGCTTTCTGTCGCAACAGGTTCCTATGTCCTCTTCTGTGTACGGCAGTATTCCAGCAAGCTTCTGTCGCAACAGGTCTCGTGCCCTTCTATACAAATCCTGTGCCCTGCTGCTATAGCGTCGCCGCCTTTTTCTGATTCGAATCTTCCTACTCAATCGACTAGCTTCAATGGCAGAAACAAATAAGTATTATGTCAAGAGAGCGCTCTCTCCAGAACCTAAAAGACAATCAAGGGAGACTCTGCCCCCCATAGCTCCTTCATCCAAAGATGCTTCCTATGTGTTTGACATGTTGAATGAGGAATTTCAACAAAGTAGAAGAGAATGGATAATACCTGCTCCGGAACGAACTTACAAAATGAAGTTGCCGTCTCTTGTGCATCCTCTGAAGAAGCTCTCTCAAACTGCAGTCATCATCTTCTTCCCAGGCAAAATACCCTTGGCTAATGATGTGGGACAATGGGTGAATTCCCTCCTAGGTGGATGCTATCTGGAAGGAGTCTATTTTGCCTCCCGAGGATTTTATGAAGTTCATCTCTTGGATGCCTTGACAAAACAAAAGATGCTGGAAATGTCTCCTTTATTTTTTGGTCATCAAATGGTGCACATCACGCCTTGGTCTCCTAATAAGGACTATCACAACCTCATCAAGCATCATTGCCCGGTATGGGTTGAAGTGGTTGATTTTCCAGATTACATGAGAACAGAGCTTCCTGGCTTAGCGATGACATTGGGACAAGTGATCTGTACCCCTCGTCCCACAGGTAATAAAAATCGTTTTTGCATCTTATGGGATACTGATAGACCAACCCCTCCTTCTATTGCAGTTGAGATTGAGGGTGTCAATTTGGGAAAGAAATATTTCACTTTGAAACGGGGCATTTTTGCTGGAGCTTGTTTCTTTGTTCCAAGAAAGAATATACATGATAATATCTCCAATACCCTCATCGCAATGGAATATGAAAAATATTCAGCTCAACATGTTTTGGTCATGCAGGTGGATGTGGTAAAGGCATTTGATACCATACAGTGGGATTATGTCTCTCAAATCATGTCTAAACTTGGTTTTGGGCCAAAGCTAGCTAATGTCATATATTGGCTTTACTCGGATTCCACTCCTCAATGCTTTCTAGGGAATCATTTGTCTGAGTCTTGGACTCTGGAACGATCAGTTCGACAGGGATGCCCTCTCAGTGCTTTGCTCTACGCTATTGCTTCACATCCTTTGCTTCTTTATATGGATCATCTGGTTGATACTGGACAGTTAGTGGGGCTTCAGATTCCTAGATCACCGCCTTTCATTGCACAGGCTTATGCAGATGATTCATTCTTCATGCCAAAGAATAGTCCTCTGGAGCTTTGCTTATTGATGGATACCCTTTCTGATTTTGGGTTGGCAGCTGGTCTAAAAATTAATTTTCAGAAATCAAAACTCTTGCCTCTCAAGCTTTGCGACTGGCATGCTATTCTTTGGCCCGGCCAGATTATTCATCCAGAAAACATAGTAAGACATTTGGGTTATCCAATTGGCTGGAAAATCAGAAATAAGCAACAAATGTCTTGGGTATTTAACAAAATTCAGGACAAATTAGAATATTGGAAGATCTCCACTTGGCCTTTGCATGTTCGGCTTCGAATTGTCTAGTCCATTGTTTTAGCTTATGTCCAGTTTTACCTTCCTTTATTACATTGGTCATCTCGAGATCTCTCTTCTTTTATGTCTCAAGCCATGGAGATTTTTTGGAAAACTAAGCTTCATAAAAAAGCTTTAAGGCTGCTCAAAATGGACCTGCTTTGCTCTCCAAGAATGCACGGTGGTTTGAATATTATAAACATCAAATTTCATGTGTTGGCAAGAAAGATCACTATGCTCAAGACTTTTTTTCAGCAAGAGCAGCCTTGGTCTATCATGTTGCCATTTTTATGTGGCCAGATGCGCACAAATGCTTATGGACATTGGCTAGTTGATCCATCGGAAGTAGTACTTGGCAAGCTTCAAGGTAAAATCCCTGGTTGTCCATTTTCTACTGCCTTGATTCAGGATTGGAAGAAAGTGCTCTCTCACATCAAATGGTCTCCCCATCCTGCTTCTATAGCTTCCTCGCTTCGAATGGAAAGCCTTCATTGGAGTGCTGTTTTTTACTCTCCTCTTGCTGTACAACAACCAATCAGAGCTTACAATCTCATGAAGTTGGGCATCCGGTTCATTGATGATGTGGTAGATACTCAGTGGCATATTCTCTCTTTTCCGACAGCATGCCAACACTACAATCTTGGGATGCATCATAGACCCATATGGAAAGCTATTGCAGATCTCTTACTCCCTTTGGTTCCGATTCCAACATTGGCAATAAGAGACAAGCTTCAAGATTGGCATCTTCAGTCCTCAAGTCCAGGATTATCCTCTCAGCCTTTGCATCTATTGACTTCCATACAGGCTTATCGATTGATATTACCTCCTCCATGGATTGCTCATCATGCAAATTATCTTTGGCATCTGAATAAGTCTTTAACTTGGTGGAAAGGAAAATTGAAATTGATATGGAAGTTGAAAAGGCCATTGAAGCAGCGACTCTTTCTCTGGAGATGTATTGTTGGTATTTTTCCAGTGGGAGTGAAATTAGCTCAAAGAAGGATTGCCTCTCCTCTTTGTCCAAGATGTCATCATACTCCTGAGAGTATTCAGCACTTATTGTGGTTTTGTTCATATTCCAGAGACCTTCTGGACAAGATCTCCTATTTTTTATCTCTCAGATTTCCTACACACAGGTTCTCGAGGTTTTTCTGGATGTTTGGCAGATTATCAGCTACTTTGTCACAGTATTCTCTTTTCTTCCATTGGACCAGATACTCGGCCTTATGGACCCTCTGGCTACAACGAAATCATGCATATCGGAATTCACCCCTTCAGCACCCTTATGAGTTCTTCCGGGCCTCATTGCGGCAGTCCTTATATGATGCCTTGCATGAGGAAGATTTGGATGTTTCTTGCATTCAGCTTTTCTTTTACTGTTTCTGATGGATAGGGCATTGGCTCTTTTCTCGAGCACTGCCCTGTTGTAAAATGGATGTTTCATAATATAATTTTCTTAGTTTCACAAAAAAAAAAGTGTGTGTGTGAGAGAGAGAGAGAGAACCGTGTGTGTGTGTGTGTGTGTGTGTTTTCTGAAAGGATCCAAAGAGAGTTCTAGTCTCAGGGTGTGAGAGAGAGATCCCGTGCTAGCCCTCGTGCTCCCATGCTGCAGCTGCTTGTTTCTCCCTCAGTTTGACGCCCTTGAGGTTCCGTTTGACGCCCGTTTTGTGTCCGTACGCTCTATCAGAAAATTTGGAATATATATATATATATTTTTTTTTTCGTACTGTAAAAAATCCGTACAATTTTGTCCGTACAGTCAAGAAAAATCCATACAATTTTGTCCGTACAATCGGAAAAATCAGTGCAGTTTTGCTGTCAGGGGAAAAAAATTTTGTATTGTCAAAAATCCATACGATTTTGTCCGTACATCCAGGAAAAGTCCGTACAGCCAGGAACCTGCTGTGCTTTCCTCCTTGTAAAGCGTTGCTGCTTCCAAGCCTTTTCCTTAACTCAAATGGCAGATTATTTCTATGAGAAAACCTTTCACAAAGACAAGTCCGTTTCCAACAAGAAACAAAAACAGGTGATGGATTCAGATGATTCCCTTCATGACTTTGCTGAGGCTCACCTCATTTATGAGGTTATGCATGAAGGGTTTAAAGACACCCGCAAAGGTTGGAAAGATCCACTTCCCACCACTGGCATTATGGTGGAAGTGGATGATATTTTTGATCCAGTTAACGAGTATGCAAAGCATGCCATTATAATTTTCTTCCCACGACGGATGCCAACTACAGCAGATGTTGGGAATTGGTTGACTCGAACCCTAAGTGGTTCTTATGTCAAAAAAGTTCATTATGCAACGAGGGGCTTTTTTGAGATCATCATGGCTGATGAGGAGCACCATCGGGTTTTCCTGAAGCACTCTCCGCTAGCAGATGGTCCATGTCCTGCCCTGGTCTCCCACCCGGGATTATCAGGCATTGATTCGGCATCGTTGCCATGTTTGGGTAGAAGTTGTGGATTTTCCTCAATGCTTGTCTTCTCTTCTACCTAAAATTGCAGCTTCCCTCGGTAAGGTGGTATGTCCACCGCGACCCAATGGAAATTCGAATAGCTTCTGCATTTTGTGGAATACGGATCATCCTACTCCAGCTTCATATTCGGTTACTATGAATAATGTTTCCATGGGGAGTGCCTTTTACAAGCTCAAGTGGGGGCTGTTTGCAGGTGCTTGCTTTGAATGCAAGTAATTTGGGCACACGGCTTCACAATGCCCTTCCCGAGCTCCACGGATGCCACTGCAAGCTGAAATGGTTCAGCCTTTGAATAAGAATGCAAATGTCTCTTCTATGGTAAAAAACAAAGGGGTCAAAAAGTTTTTCTCTGTTCAAGACAAAGGCAAAGCCCCGACTGTCTCAAATGGTAATGCTTCTTTTCCTGTGCCTTTGTCCTCTCCACCTCAGGGGAAGGGGGAATAAATTTTGATTGATGGATGGCAAACTCCTCGCAAAGTGATCTCCCCCAGGCGACCTTTGCCTTCTCGGACTTGGAGTGGTGCATCCTCTCATGGGAAAACACCTGCTGAAAACTCTGGTGTTGGCTTAACCTGGGCTGCTGTGACTGCAAATCGGACCTTGTTTCCTGAAGAAGAAGTTGCTGCACTTTTGTCCTCTCCTCAGGCTGATGCTTCACCCCAGGGTAGAGGCCCAAACATTGAGGTGGAAATGCAGATGTAGACAGCCCATTAGTTGCTGTACATACCTGTCCCATAACTGTAAATATGCTTGATCATCTGAAGTGTGTTACTCTCAATGTACAAGGAATGTGTGATGGTCGCAAATGGAAACTGGTCTGGATGTATATCAAGCAATTGCAGCGTGATATAGTTGCTTTGCAAGAGCATAATCAGCATATGTATGCTGGTCAAATAGGCCATTTTGCTGGTTATGATATCTTCTATGCTGGAGAGCAGTCCTTTTCTGGTGTGGCTTTTTTGGTAAAGCACGACCTTCAAACTGTTGTGGCTCTCAATGATCGCCATGGTAGATGGATTATTGTTCAATGTCTTGTTCAAGGGAAAATTTTTAAATTTGCATCGGTTTATGCCCCCCAATCTTCTCGTGATAGAGCTTTGATTTGGGCTGCCATGCATACTTATCCATGGCGACAACATGCCTTCATTTGTGGTGACTTTAATAATGCCCCTCAATCAGGTGACAACACCTCAGACCACACTCAGATGTTGGCTTCTGAAACACAGGCATGGTCTAATTTTTTGCTTCAATTGCGCCTAGTTGATCTTTGGAAGAAATTACAGCCCATGCTTCTGGGCTATACCTTTCAGCATAATGCTCAATCTTCTTATCGGACACGCTTGGACAGATGGTATCAGATTGATCTACAGCATTGTGATGCCTTTACTTGTCAAATTTGGGTTGATCATGCTTTCACACATTCGGATCATGCTCCTCTTTGGTTGAGGCTTTCCTTACTCGGATGCAAGCAGTTATTCGAGATTATGGCAAATCCTATATGCAAGCCACAAGGGAGACTGTAGCACATGCCAAATTTACTTATCAGAGTTTGACTGAGCTTGCTCATCTTCGCCCTTTGTCTTCAGAGGAAAGCATGCTCTTATGTCAGGCTCAATTCTCTCTTCAATCCAATGATCGCAGAAAGCTTGCTAAATGTAAAATTCGATCCAGACAATGGGCATTTTTGGATAAAGGCTGCTCTTCCAAGCAATTTTTTAAGAGTTTACACTACAAAAGACAGGCTGCCAATATCTGTCGAATCCGGATGCCTGATGGTTCTTGGTCAACATCTCGTTCAGAGCTTGCTGATTTGTGTGTGCAGGACTTCTCCACTCATTTTAGGCATGTGGATACTCTTTCTCCTCGGGTCGTGTCTGCACGTCAGCTTCTTTTGCAACATATTCATCCAATTCTATCTGATGCTCAGGCTTTCGAACTTGAACATCCCTTCACTGAAAGGGAATTGTCTGATGCACTGAGATCCTGTGGCCAATGGAAATCTCCAAGATGGGATGGTCTCACTGTTGAATTTTTTCTTGCATTCTAGGATCTTCTTAAATTCACCTTGCTGCAAATGGTAAATATAGCATGGCAAAATCCGCAGATGCCTGTGTCATGGAAAAAGAGTCTTCTCAAGCTGATTCCAAAAAAGCAACTATGTGATTCACTTGGTGATTCGAGGCCAATCACGCTCATGCCAGTCATTTACAAGATCATTGCCAAAATTGTGGTTGATCGGATTAAAGATTATTTGCATGATGGGTTACATCCCTCCCAATATGGCTTTGTTCCACGTCGCCATATCATAGATAACATTGCCAATGCTTATATTGGGACTGAATATGCCAAATACACGCAACAGGATGTTCTACTCTTACAGGTAGATATTGCAAAAGCCTTTGACACAGTTCAATGGGATTTCATCTCGCAAACTATGCGAGCTTTGGCTGGAAGATTGTACTTTGACTTCTCCAAGGTCCTCTTCTCGTCCTTTGGGGCTATCTCAGATTACTATACCTGCATTGTATAAAATCCTTTTGCCTCAACCTTGGGTTTCAGAGAGAGGTGATTCTGTTTGGCGAATGCATCGCCCAGCCAAGTGGTGAAGGAAAAGATTACAGCAACTTTGGGCCTATAAAGTACCACTTCGGCAACAGGTTTTCTTTTGGCGAGTTCTTTTGGGAGTGTTACCATCTGGACAGCTATTAGCTCATCGACGCATTGCTCCTGCACTTTGCTACAGATGTTCTGCTTCTTTGGAGACTGCGCCTCACTTGTTTTGGCATTGTCCGTGCTCTCGTGAGTTTTTTGATATGCTTCGACAACGCCTGCGAGCGAGATTCCCATCTGTTCCGTTTGGGAAGTTCTTCTGACTATTTGGATTTCATCCATCCAAACCGGAGTTTCATTTTTTCTTCGTTTGGGTTCGCTACTGGGCAATATGGACTTTATGGACATATAGGAATTGTAAAGTCTTTGGTGATCCTACTTTCTCTCTGTTTGGCTTTTTTAGGCATTCTCTGCAGCAATCTTTCTTTGATTGCTTGCAAACCCGCTGCATAGATCATGAGGTATTTTTGGCATATACCTTATTTTGAGGTTGCTACTCATATAATATAATCAATCAAAGATTTCACCCCAAAAAGAATGTGTGTGTGCGCGCGCGCCTGTGTGTGTGTGTACGTGTGTAGAGAGAGAGCGGGAGAGAGAGAGAGTAAAGTTAGGTTAAACATCAAAAACAAAAGAAACACTAACGCTAATACAAGGAAACAAAAATAAAACAAACCCAAGAACTGAAAAGGAAACGGACTTTGAAATTCCCCACTTTGGATTTAGATTCTATGTTCAAGGATCCTAAACATACCCAAAGCCGATGTTCCAAAGATGTAATGACTACAATGTAGGACAAAGTAAAGTTTCTTCATTACTTTTCTTGTATTATAGCCCATTCGAGAAAGTGATAGGATTACATTACTAAATTGAGAGATAAATGCCCTCTTCCTTGTGCAAAAATAAGTGATATTGGGAACCAATATCACTCCATATAGCCATATTAGAGATGTTTGAATCAATGCAAGGCATTACTATAGATATCAACTTCTAAACCTAAAGAAGATTGAGTAATTCTAAGATTCAAGAAACTACAAAGGCTTGTTAACAAAACTCTCACCGATAAATTCCTCCACCGAAAGAATTTGGATCTTTGTACATAAAATCTTTAAAGTTTGGAACATCCAAAACAAATTAATTATCTATAAATCTCCTAACCTGAGTAAGTTTAATTTTTACGAGTGTCACAAGAGGTAAACTCATAAATAGAAATAGAACTTCGCTAAGAAAACAACACGATTAGTAAATCAAGGTCTTGCTTTTTAGATTTTACGAGAAATGGATCAAGTCTCACATGTATCAGCACCTTCATGATAAGATACCCATACACTCACCTTCATATGATAGGAATGGAGCTTTTCCCATAGCCTATTAAAGATTGGGAAGAAGAATGTGGTGCAAATTATCATAGGCAAAAAAATACAATTACAAGGTCATGGGTAATATGGTTATGTGAGGTGCATGACCATTGTTTCGAATCCTTGTCCTTGCCACTCCCTATGATTTGATGATGGAGGATCTCTAAAAACTCCTTGGGTAAGCAAGGTTGTTCCTCCTAGTAGATCAATCATAGGCTTCAGCATCCAAAAACCTCTTAAGCTCGCTATTTGTCATATAGAGTTAAGGGGGATCTCTGGATGCCCACTTTGTACATGTATTTCTTGTTATCTCTAAGTATGTGCCACCATATTTTGACCTTTCAGTTTCAACCAATCAAAATCCAAAACAGTCTAAGAAAAGGGCAATGCAAGGATGAATTATGGCACGTCTGAGAAGTATGTGAAAGGCTCGATTGGCAGGACTCTTGCATCAAGGGAGTCCAATGTATTTGACAATGTCTTCGACATGATGCTATTGGTATCAAGCCCACCATCAAGTACTTCTTCATAGTACTTTTTCCCTTCCATGCGCTTCCGGTATGAGTTCACAAGCAAACCTGTAATAACAGCTATGCTAGGATGCACAGCCCTTCCTTGAAACAAGCATACTATAATTGAGAACCGTTTTGGACTTTGAGCTTTGAGAACCCACATATGAGAAAGGACATACGATGAGTTTAATAAATAAATCCATGCCTCATCAAATCACTCGATGTTAAATGGATGGTCACTAAACCAACTGTGCGCCCCTCATATGAAGAGGACAACAGGTTAGTGGACCTGGGTAGGTGGATTACCTAGAAGTGGAGAGCAGGCTGGTCGCCATGTCTGCATTATCTGGAGATGCATCTGGAACTGTACTGAACAAACACTCTGCGCGGTAATGAGGGAAGGCTGGGGGGCAGCACATCAGGGCTGCGTGGAAGCATGGAAGCAGACCAAGGGAGAACTACAAGGGCCTATTAAAAGGCCTACCAGTAGGATAGGAGCAGGTACAGGTAGGAGGCAGCAAACAAGCTGGTTGGGGTCAGCATCAGCCCCAATCATGGCAGCAGAAAGCTTAATTTTGGTGCAAGAACGCTCACTCAATGTTGAAATTGCTACCATCGTTGTTTATAGCAATAATGATTTACATGGCCAATAGATACCAGATCCTAAATTTTGGTGAGACAGGCAAGCTCGACGGGATCACCTTTCCTCCAACTTATGCTAACCCCTAGGGCGAGCCCAGTCTAGTGAAGGGAGATGTGCGGGTAATCTTGGAGCAGAAGAGGGAAGGGAATGTTTCCAAACTTTAGGGTTTTTTTGAAATGCGTTTTTTTGGAGGGTCAAAAAATTAAAAATGTATTTCATTGGAACTAATGGAGGATTTCATCTCTGGTTCCCACTGTACTATGAGGCTACTAGTATTGTCTCTTTAGAGATAGCTTCAGACTGCTCCCCCACTTCCTTTCCTATCCAGATCAGAGATGCTTAGCCGCCTTCATGCATAAGGCAATTAGGCATTCAGAGTGCCTACTCAAAATACAAAGACAGGAACAGAGGACGCAGGCAAGCCCATCTCTGAGCATGATCACAGAGTTCTTCTAGCCAGATCGCACATATTCCACGGGTAGTTGGCGAGATAGAGATCCAGAGCTAGGCTCTAGCGACAAACCCAACACAGGAAGGACGCACAGATCATGCTTGGAGACATCCCTTCCATGCTTAGGCCCGGGGCGCGACCTACATGACCTATAGGAGTTACCATGTCCCTTGTCAGACGCAGAGACGCAGCCAAGAGGACACGCCGGACCACTAGGCACCTCCAGTATCTGCTATATATACTGGACCAGACTTGATATTGGATTTGATTTGACATGATGATGATGATGATGATGATGATGTACATGATGTTGACGTTAGGACTATGTAGTATTGATGCTTCTTATAACTATGTAACATTTAGCATCTAGCATGGGTGGGATGCTCGTTCCAGTAGCTCCACCCTTTCAGCTTGTATCAGGTTTCTTATAGTCTCATGGACCCATCAGTCTTCCGAAGATTTTAATAAACTTTCATTCTTTCCCCTATGTAAAGGGGAGGCCTTTTGCACACTCAACCAGCCATGGAAGCTATCCAAAGGAACCGCAGACTGCAAGAGTGTTTGAGGACATAGCTCCCAGTAAATCTCAGCGATGCAATCATCCTTGATTACTGTTCCACCCAGCACTTCGCTGGATGTCTTTAACTCTTCTCTGAGCTGTTTTTCCATGCTTGTGGATGAATAAAGTCTGAGTTCTTTTTCTAACAACGAAGCATTCACAGGAAATAGCTACACAAGAACCCCCTCTTAAAAAGGGAGTAGTAACACAAGAACCTCTCTTTCCTGCTGTACTTTTCCGAGAGAGGTTTCAGCATGTGTGTGCACCTATCTTGTGTGAGAGATCAGTCAGAGTTTGAAAACATTCCGCTGCGTGAAGTTACTGTTCAGTAGACCCTTCAACCCAACACTCATACCATCACTATTTGGACAAGCTACCTCAAATGCAGCTACGACTCTATGGACATTTAACTTAATATGTCTACCTAAACATCAATACTTCCTCGGATTCTTCCAATATTTTGAGGACAACATTGAAGAGTTTGCAATGGCATGGTTCTTTGGCCATGACAGAGCAAAGGAGAGAAAGAACTGCCTACGTGCTTGTGATCATCCCCAACATGGTTGTCCACAGGTTATCGTTCCACATCCTCTAACAGAAATCCACCTTAGTGCATGCATCCATCCATTAAAAGAGAAGAAACCAGTAAGCATGAGCATGTTCTGTACTTTACAGCCATATCATTAATGTATTGGATTTGACATCGCTAACCTTGGATGTTGAACCTTGACGTTTGATCTTAAATTTTGGCATTTAATCATTAAAGTTACAGGTTGACCAAGGTGGTGTACGTGAATGCTAACTTGTGTCTCCTAGAGGAACCCCCTTTCAACTCCTCTCTTCAAGCACATTTGCATTACAGTGACACATATTATGCACGCGCATATACGAATGCATGCACTGGGAGAACATGTAAAACCAAAATGAAAAGTACAGCTCTGATGATAACTAAGTTTACAAACCATCACCTAAGTAGGGACTAGCTGAAATGGCATCACCAATCAATGTTACTTACAAACATTCACCTCAATACCTACGCAAACAAATACTTTCACACATGCACACGCATCCACATGCTCTCACAAGCACACAAATAAAAGAGGTCTCCCTAAGTGATTTTCTGTGATTAAACCAGCACTTAGGAGAAAGCTACTCAAAAGTTAGTCCAGACTGCCTTCATCCATGAAGACAACAACCCCCCACTCCCCCCCCCCGCCCCCAAAAAAAACAAAGACAAAGTATGTTTAGAAATAATAGCAGATAGCACATGCCACTGAGATCACAAGCAATAGGTAGCTAACAAATGCAAACCTAAGTGTGAGGCACTTCGGCAGGAGGTTTCTTGTGGAGAGCGCTCTGTTTTTGTTTGTTCGTCAATTGACAGGTATAAGGAAAACTATTTTCCTTTTTAAACGTTAAGCAGAGACCTTTGTACACCATTTAGATGTTGCTTCCCTGTGCAACATTGTTCTACATTCCCACTTCAATCCTACAGAATATATAGACAATGGCAGCAAGATCAACAAGCTCTGTGAGACCTCTCATAGACCTTAAGCTGGGAAACAGAAAACACGACAACAATCTCAATGAATACCAATACAGAACAAAGACACTCCAACCTCATACCTCGTCATGAAAAATTCCCGATCTCTTCCATCACCCACCGTTATGGAAGAATTGGAATTTCTTCTCAATGGCAGGACTCCGTCAAAGCTACTGCAGTACTAATCGGAGTCAGAATCCACACGAAAATAATGTCTTGGACGATGAGCAGATCGAGGTACAGCAATACTTGATACTCTTCTCTGTGCAGGTACATTATTGTCTCTGGCTGCTGCTTGAGTTCCATGACCACTCATGTCAAGAAGAACCGATGCTACAAGGAATGAAGGGAAACAAATATTTAGACTTGTGTTCGCAATAGAAGTCCAACTACCTAAATGCAATGTTGATCAAAAGCAGTGTCATTAAATGACGACATTCATCAAGACTGATAGGCGCTAATATTACTATCTTTAACTTAGAATTACCTAAGTCTACTGTAGGATCAAGTCGTCCTCTTTCTTGAGAAGTCTGTTCAACATCATATGGGGAAGTCACAGCATGTCGAGGAGATGCACTGATGGTTTCACCACCACCCAAACTCAGGGAAAACCATCCTTCTTGTAAATCCTCACTAGGGACCATGAGAGGCTCCTGAGCATTAGAATGAACTGATGATCTTGCTGGCTGATGAGGTAGAAAAAGCTGCAGTGATGGATCTGCCGAGGCCAATCTCCTTGTGCTCTCTAATGGTTGACCTCGGTACTCCGGTGCAGCAAAACTTTGAGTTGCTCTGTTGCAGTCAAATAAACCAGTTTCCCTCATGCCATGTGCACCATTCTGTTGCCTCGATAATGCATAATTTTGCCTGGGAACTGCTTGAACAGGAGTTGGGCGTACTGGACGGAGGAGACTTGGGGTTGGCCTAGAAGCCTCTGACACAGAGCCCAAAAACTCAAAGGGGGCATGAGATGCCTCAGATGACCAGAAATTATTGTGCTCTAGTGGTGTGGGCAAGGCACCTCTAGGGGTCCCAAATAAATCCAAAGGCCCAGTCGTGTCATCCCGAAACGAACCCACCTCCAAAAAAGGAAGTGTTGTTTCTGGTCCATCATAAATAAAGCCCCTGTCTGAACCCAGAGGAACACCCCCGTGGTTACCTTGTTTCTCCTCTGGCACAGTAACCCGCAATTGTGATGCTGTTGGCCTACTATGATTTCCAATCCCGAGGGCATACTCATCCGTATTTTCTTCCTCTGTATCACTAAGAACAATGACTTCTGATGTTTTACACTGTTCTGGATCCCCATTGAGCCAAGCATTTGATGGCGGCTCCATAGATGTTGAGGTAACTTCTACATCCGCCCTTCTAGACCGACGGAGCAGCTCATTTGGCTCCTGATTTACACTAGGATCTTCATCGTTGCTGGCAGTTGCACTACTGCTCCGAGAAGGTATCCTATTATCTACAAATCGATGCCGTCCTGACATACCATTGCTTGCCAAATGTGAAACCCCTCTAGTTTCATTTACTTGCCAGGTACCATCTCGTGTTCTCTTGATCCCAATCTTTAATGGTACCTTTTCAACTGAACTTCCTTCCTCTATCTTCACAGTCCTTAGTGCTCCTTGATGACTCGTAGACCTATTTTCACCATTTGCTAAACTGATAGAGCCATCCGGTGAATGCCAAGGCTCCCGAAGCTTAGCATCACCTTCTAGTTTAGGCCGCCAACAGCCATCAGGTTTCATTTCAACTTCCGTTACATCTTCCCCATAGCTTTGCATCTGGAAGCGATCAGATTACCCCAGCGCAAAACCCCCCCAAAAAAACAATAACAATGACAAAAAAACAATAAGTACTTATAAAGGGAGAAAGTAGAAAGTAGATACACACTGAAGAGGAGATATTATCTTCACTTACTGCTTTTGTCACCCGAGTAAAAAAAGGATCAATAAGCAAATCACGCAAGGAAAAGTTTTTCTGACAGATCGGGCACTGCCACTGAGACAAAGTAAACTTCATGAGTTGTGACTCGTGCGTACATGTCAAGACACAGGTTCAGAACAGCATATGAATCAAAGCAAATTAATGAAGATGAGACTGCACAATTGACTCACTTGAAATCATCTCAACATAAAATCTTTCAACGGAGCATGCTGAAATTTCTATAATAATTATCACAACATCGCTAATGCTTAACTTTGTGTACTTTTCTTTCATGAAATGATAAACGAAGCTTTAAGGTTTTGTACTTAGCAATACAAGTCAGTTTGATGCACATTTGAACAACAAAAGTGCATATCAACAAGAAGAATTGACTCGCTTGAAAAAATCTCAAGATAAAATCTTTCAATAGGAGCATGATGCATTATTATCCATCAATAGACTGCAAGTTCAAAATGTCTACGTTTTTTTAATGTATTATATATACATCATGTGCAGCTGTTAAGCTTTTCTAGAAGCTCGTTCCAAGCCCAGGCCAAGGCTATGACGAAGAAACTAATCCAGTCTTGTACTTAGCAAGACAAAGTGCAGTTGGCTTCAGATTTGAAAAAGAAAGCTGTGTTGAGAACATCACCTTGCGTGCCCTTTGATTAAGCTCCACAAATGTACGGAGGTCAAAACAACCCATATGTACACATGGTCTGAATCTTCCAGCCACCTTCATCCTAGAACCACTCATCTGCATGCAAAAAGCAAGACGAGCTATAACAGCAAAAAGTTGATAACCAAAATGGTAATAAGAGATACTAGCACATCAAGTACCGAAAATGACTTGATACTTATAAAGGCTCTTTTAGTTGACTGGTAGCATCAGATGATACACTGTCGTATACTTACAGGGCACCGTAGATTCACAGTGACCAATTCTGACACAACTTCAAGATCACTATCACCATCATCATCATTACCCACACCGCTGCCACCAATGCAGCGACGAACGCGAGCAAGAGCCACATGAAAATCTTCACCTTCTGTTTCACTTGGGATTTGACTAAGGACCTGCACATAGTTAGAACGTCATGCCAGTTGCATGTCAAAATAGCCACAAGAAGCAGCTAATTCCTAGAGCAACAAAGGCAATGTTTAAGCTGCACCTGCTCTACATTTAACCGACGGATTACCCGCACTCCTATACAAAAACTCCGTCCATCAGAAGCAGACAAAGAGATTCTGTTCACTCCCTCTTTAGTGCAATTTGAGATCTGCAAGACACAGGGAAATCTTGTCAAGGGAAGCCCGCAAACTAACCAAGGATACAATTTATCTAGACTTTTGTGTAGAATCAACTACTACTTGCATGTGGAACTTAAGGCAAGTAGCTAGAAACTCAACTTACCACAGGCCCATCATCACGACCATTTATCCCAAGCAACTGCTGACCTGGCCTATTAGTAACACGAACAGAAACTCCTGTTTACAATTTAGAAAGAGCGTCATGAATTAAAAATTATAAATAGTGTCTCTCATGTAAAAGCGAAGCCTGGGCACAGTTAAGCACCATTTACTCGCAAATCTGCATATTGAGGCCAGTGCATCCTGAACGCCACTTTATCATTGAACAGAATACACCAAACCTGTCAGTAACCCACATAAGATTTTAGGTTTGTTTGACTTTGCCCATTGTCATTTTAGATGGCAATCAACCAGAAACTGTGGATAGACATTCCAAAAAAGCCTTAAATCTTACACAAGGAAACAAGGATTCTACATCAAACAAGAATAAATTTACATATTTACGTCCCCCCCCCCCCCGAAACAAAGTTATGTGATAAGAAACCCAATCCGACAACCTGAAGGTCATAATTTGGTTTGCGCAACATTTCTTGATCATTGCGGCTGAGAATGAATGACGTGTCCACATTCTGCCATGGGCTCGGGCTTGATCTGTACAAACCACAAGCATGCAGGGATGACAGTGAGAGAAAAAATCAAAAGCTAGAAGAGGCAGTGAAATAATTAAAGTGAAAAAGACAATGAGCTCTATGATTACATAACATGTTCTACACTCCGTCACAGTGAAATCATTTGCCTCTTGATGATGCATGACTTGACCTGCTTTTTCCCAGCATAAAGCCTATCTATGTGCTTTCTCCCAGCATAAAGCCTACAATCTATGCAGTATTTCAGGCAAATTAGAACTCTGCTTCAAGCCAATATGACTACTAATTTTTATTTGAATCATTCTCCACCAAAAGAGCCTCTTGTGCTTAGTGGCCAAATGAAAGTCAAAATCAATGAGACGAGGCTTGCACAAGTTGCCCTTATGTGAACAATCCAAGAAAGCCAAGCACCGTTGAAGCTTGTACATTCAGACACGGTGAGTCCAATAATGTGGGAAGCATCAATTTGTCAAAAAGCCTTGCTCACTTTCATAGATTGTTATTGCAGAAAGGAGGATTCTCTTTTTGAAGGCTATATCTGAACAAAAATCCTCGCGCCAGCTTAATACTACTTCCATGGATGGCCAAATGCATGTTAAAGGAGAGAACACCACATGAGGGATACAAACCCAGACTGAGAGACTTCAAATGTTTGGGTGTGTTGCTTCTGCTCATGTGCCTTAGAGCAGAGAAAGGAACTCTATGATCGAGGCATCAGAATTCCTATTTATCCGATACAATGAACAATGATAGGAATATTGGATATATGATCTGCTCCTGTGCCTAAGAGCAAAGAAAGGAGCTCTATGATCAAACAATCAAAATTCCTATTTATCGGATACAATGAACAATGACAGGGATTCGGATATGAGATCATGAGTAGAGAAAGATCACCATAAGCAGAGATGTGATTTTGCAAAACCTATATATTGTTCATGAGTAGAGAAAGATCACCATAAGCAAAGATGTGATTTTGCAAAACTAGACTTGATAGAGATGTGATTTTGCAAAACCTATATATTGTTGATGGAGATATCATTAGACTTGAGTAAATGAAGGTACTTGAGGAGCAACGATGGGTTATGCATAAACAAGGGGAAGAAATCGAGAAGGATGAGCATGGAGACTCAGAGAATGACAACATGGAATCTAAAACTGTGCAGAAAGATGATGATTCAAAAAAGTAATCGATGGACAGCCATGCTAAAGACTTAGTCAACAAGTCAGAACAAGCTCTCCACCACATGAAGATTCTAGAAGCCCCTAGGTTGCCAAAAATTACCTGCGATTGGCCAGCAAGAGAGGTCTCAGCAGGGCAATTTTTTCAATCGTGCTTTGATGTGCAACCTCTTGACACAGGTGCAGCCTCTGAAAATGCAGCGAAGTCGTGCAACAAAAGAAAAAAGATTGACGCATGGAGGTTGATAAATTTACCTTGTGGGAAGAAAGTAGTTGGGTGCAAGTGGGTTCATGCAAGTAAATATACCGCAGATGGCATTGTAGACATAAACCTAGACACAGGCAGACAAGATGGATTACAATGAGACATTTGTACCGGTTGCAAAGCATAACACAGATAATGATCATGCATTGACAGCCCAGCACAGTTGGAAATTATATCAGATCGATGTCAACTCTTCTTTTGTGATGATGTCCTTGAAGAGGAGGTTTATATGGCACCCATGCTTAGTCAAGCCTTTAGGTTATTGCTAGATAGTTATACTCGATAGCACCACAAGGGTGCTCCCATGCCCCTATTTGCAGCTAAACATCTACGAGAAATAATTTGAGCTTACAAAAACATTTCAAAGAACCCTAAATGTGTCCCCAAGCTTTCTAAAACATAATCTGTCAAAAATGAGGAACAATAAGCAACCTGTACACCAAGGCACACAACGACCAAGCACACAGCAAAACCTCCTATATTTACCCTACGACTAAGTATGTGCAGCAGTTGTGGTTTCTCCATGCTTTCATGCTTTCGTACAGCATCCTATCATTACACATGAACCTGTCTTTTAATGGCACCTCTTGGACATAGGATGCCCTATGGAGTTATTACAAGAAGCTAATGTGTATGTGTATATCCTCCTAACATGTCCTACTAAAAATGCACACTACCGAAGTTAAAATATATGGATATCCAGCAGGTGTTGGGTATACGCGTAGTAAGCAGTTTACATGATCCTGTGAGACTATTATCCCATCAGTGCCACATATCTTCATTGGTATCACTCCGAACAAGCTTGAGTCTTAGAATGAGGGATTTGGTCCATTCAATGCATGATGTTTTTATTGCTAGCTTTGCAACTGAAATCTCCACCCATGTTCTCATTATATAATACTAAACTGATAAAGCAATGATCAACAAGGGAGATGAAGAAAATATCCAATGACCCCAATATCAATATATGTGAGAAAAGGTGTCTGAGTTCGATAAAATGCTCCTAATGACTACAGAATGTAAAATTCTAAAAACACAAGATGCAAGGTCGACTTGAATAAGCTTGTAAAGACCTTCATGCTTTGTAGGTGTCATAGAAATTAAACATCTACTTGATAGCAAATACAAAGAACTGAGGGCATCTAAAGAAGCTTTCAAGGACTTGGTGCCCTTTAATATTTTGTACTCCGAAGGCTTTGGCATTCATCCAAATCCAAAATAACCACTCTCTCTCTCTCTCTCTCTCACGTATCGAAGGGAGGAACTGGGGAAAGTGATGGCAGCAAGACAGGAAGGGAAATGGGCTGCATACAAAGACGGTAAAGTTATCATCTGTGAAAGAGCAGATAGAGCAGAAAGAGTAGAGGAGGAGGAAGGTAAAATGGACAGCACATTACGGTATCAGGGCCTTGAGACGAGCACAAACAGAATACAACTGGCTGTGTGGAATTGCAATGGAACCCTTTGGTCTGATCCCAGGGGTTTCTCAGAAACACACACTAACAGGGATGTGATCTTTTACACAGAGACCCATGAGAGCCTCGAGGGGGTTGCCCATTGTGACAAAAGACATGTGGGAATCAACCTATAGAAAAGAGACGCGGAGAGACAACGGCATAGGAGGATCAGGAGGGGTGGCAGTCCTTTTTAGGTCACATTTGAGGCCCTATATATCTGTCATGAGGAAGGAGGAACATGCACACCACATGTGGTTACGGATTCAGCCACCTAGTGCACGACCAATTTTCATTGCAATGTGCTACTTCCCTCTAGACACATCATCATACGCACATGAGGTTACCATAGAGGGTCATAGCCCATACGAGACTGTGTTTGATGATATCTTGGGGTTCTCCAAACAGGGAGAGATCTACTTTTGGGTGACTTTAATACGCGTACGGTTGATAGACAGGTGGGCCTACTTGACTTTGAGACTAATCACCTCAGAGTGCCAGAGATAGACCCGACAAAGCTTGGAATAGCGAGACGTTCAGATGATGCACCACACGTTACTGCATATGGCCAATATCTCTGGATATGGGAGCAGTCCACAATCTGATTATATACAATGGTCTTCTCAGATGGCCATTGTCAAGGGGGCTCACCTGCTTCCCACATGGAGGAGGATCGAGTACAGTGGATTACCTTTTGGGATCCCCAACCTTTGTGTCGCATATACATGATCTCACTGTGCCCACCCCCCACTAGGCGCTGCCCACTCCTATCTGACTTTCAGTGTCTCAGCCATGTACACTGTATCAAGGGCATGGTCAAAGTGCAGCTGGACGTGAGTGGAGGCTGGCGAGGATTGCCATGGGACAAAGGATTGAGGCAAGGAGGGCCGTAGGCACAGCTAGAGAGCAGTGGATTTGCAAGTTATGCACATTAGCAGAGGTAGAGGAGTAATTTCTATGTACCTGAGGATGGTACCACTACTTCTTTCAAGAGTGACATTCCACACTCTCACTTATCTCGCGCGTACGGGTCATGTGCCACAAGGCGACGAAGGCTACCTTGGTTGGCACTAGCATCTTCTATGGCACTAGCAACTCAGGGTGATTAGAGATGTTCATACGCACACACATGCGGGTGGCTTGAGAGATTGGGTTTTCATATAGACAGGTTGCCACACTTCCAGTACAGCATTGACGCTCCATTTGTCGCGTCCGGGCAATGAATTCACCCCAATCATCTGGGAGGATCTTCTACAGCTACACACATTCAGGACCTGGCTAGCACACGCGGAGCTCCCTGTGAAGCTCAAATTCTATCGGGACCACTGCTTGCACATTTCAGCAGAGGGTTTCATCATCCCACCAGGGTACACCCAAATCCATCTACCACATTCACTCAAGATTGCCCTTGGATAGTTACCTGCGTCATCATACTGACTCCGTATCGAGAGCGGGCGTGCAGAGGGGATACCCAAGGAGAGTCGTATCTGCACATTGTGTGAGCGCCATGAGGTGGAGTCAAAGAAGCACTTTCTTTTCCGCTGCCCAGTCTACTATGAGATTCGTGGACGATACCATTGCCTTTTCAAAGACAGATTCAAGGGCCTCTCCAAACTCCTCCCATACCCAGACCAGAGATGCCTGGCAGCTTTTATTCACGAGGCGGTCCGTTATAGAGATAGTCTCATCAAATGGGAGACAGGAGCAAGGGACATGCCCGGCCCATCCCAAAGTACGATCACTGAGTTCTTCCAGGTAGAGCAGGTTGCTATCTCAGTTACGGTTAGCAGGAGAGGCAGAGACCCTGAGACCAAGATGCGACAAACCAAACAAAGGACAGACGCACAGATCACACTCACTGACATCTCCTCTCTCCTCAGACCTAGGGTGCAGCCGACTGGGGTTATAGTGGCACTCGTCAGACATCGGATAGCAGCCAGGAGGGCACGACAGGTTACTCACCCAGATAGCAGACAACGATCCATTACGGGCTTCTTGCTAGTCCGTCGTTGGGTGTATCTTGATGTTCTATATGCCTATTGTATTGTGTGAATCAGACTGTGTCTCCACATGAAGATGATGATGCCAAGATGGTTGCATAGGTTTATGGTGAACATATACTATGATATCACTGACTATGTCTACACAGTTTTCTAGCATGGGTTAGGTTGGTAGCTCCACTCTTTTGCTCATTGTATCAGGTTTTTCTTCAATCTCATAGACCCATCGGTCTTTACCAAACTTTAATAATCTATCTCTTTTGATGATGCCAGGATGGCTGCATAGGTTTATGGTGGACATATACTATGATATCACTGACTATGTCTACACAGTTTTCTAGCATAAGTTAGGTTAGTAACTCCACTCTTTTGCTCATTGTATCGGGTTTTTCTTCAGTCTCATAGACCCATCGGTCTTTACCAGACTTTAATAATCACTCTCTTTTGCTCATTGTATCAGGTTTTTCTTCTCTCTCTCTCTCTCTCTCTCTCTCTCTCTCTCTCGTGGCACTAGAGTCATCCCGACGACTAGCAGAGAGAGGCTTTGATACAGCATAGTATGCTCGTGTGTCCACATGGTTTGATAGCCACGGTATCCAGATGGATAGGCTCCCCCCCTTTCAGTACAACATGCATGCACCACCGGAGATCCTTCCATATGATGAGATTAACCATATCATACGGTTAGACCTTCTCCAGCTCCACACATCTCGGCTGGGAGGGGGGATCAGGAGTTCCCCACCAAGACCCAGTTCTACCATGACCACTTTCTGAGGATATCGGATCAGGTCTTCATCATCAAGCCCCAGTACCTCGAGGATAGGAGAGTCTCACACGCCTTGCGGATTGCTATCGGACTGATACATTTCCCCGACCAAGTTTGCATTGGGCTCTACCTGCTTGAGATGTGGAGGCATAGGGATTCCCTTGTGCGACAAGTCAGAGATCAGCTACAGTTGATGCCTCAAGACACCGAGCTAGACTGAGCACAGACACACGTCACTGATTTTTACACATCCAAGCCAGTGCCAAATGAGATCGAGGGGGAGGAGCTCGAGGAGACGAGCACTATGGATCAGCAGTGAGATCCGTCACCAGGATACGACTGGACGAGAGACGTGAAGACCACACGTGACACGACACGTGGGGCGACCAGAGCACGCAAGATTGAGGTCCAACCTATCTCAGCCCTCCTCAGAGGGGACCACCAGAGACGAGGCATTACTCTCGATGTAGCCCACCAAATACATAGATCCAGGAGAGCGCGCCCCCCGCCACCGCGAGAGACAGTCCGACAGACACAAATACGTGAGCTCTTTGCATCACATCAGAGAGCCATCAGGGAGCCGGGTTATATGGAGCCTGCACATGTACTTGGAGCTCTGGCTCTGAGTAGTATATACCTAGATGAATCCAGGAACATTCCCAAACTCATCCTCTAAAAACACAACATAGTGCAGTTTCAATCTCACGAGAGTCACTCATAAGATTAAAAACCATAAACTCCATCACGCATAGCAGGGACTAGCTACTATGACATCCCCACTGACGTCATCAGCGCCCAACAGTGGGTGTAGACCATAGTATAAAAGTATGCTCTCACACATACAAATCCACACACCCACACATACTTGAGCATCCATTTATACAAAGTCTTTGTACTGAGTTTCTATCGGCAGTCCAGAGGTGAAGGGCAAACTCAGCCATGACGAAGGCTAGCACTAAAGGAGAAGGCTAATCAAAAAGTAGTCCAAATCTCTTCATTCAAGCTACAACTGCTTGTGAAGTCTAAACGATTTCATTTTAGTCTCTCCCAAACGAGCATCTAAATCTAAATCTAGCTGATAGGGCAACGCACCATTTAAGATAGAAAGAATTATCGCAATACCAGTAGGCCGCAACTTGGACGAAAACTTCACAACGTAAAATTTGCATGTCCGCTAATACGGCAGAAGCATATACCTAGATGAATCCAGGAACATTCCCAAACTCATCCTCTAAAAACACAACATAGTGCAGTTTCAATCTCACTAGAGTCACTCATAAGATTGAAAACCATAAACTCCATCACGCATAGCAGGGACTAGCTACTATGACATCCCCACTGACATCATCAGCGCCCAACAGTGGGTGTAGACCATAGTATAAAAGTATGCTCTCACACATACAAATCCACACACCCACACATACTTGAGCATCCATTTATACAAAGTCTTCGTACTGAGTTTCTATCGGCACTCCGGAGGTGAAGGGCAAACTCAGCCATGACGAAGGCTAGCACTAAAGGAGAAGGCTAATCAAAAAGTAGTCCAAATCTCTTCATTCAAACTACAACTGCTTGTGAAGTCTAAACGATTTCATTTTAGTCTCTCCCAAACGAGCATCTAAATCTAAATCTAGCTGATAGGGCAACGCACCATTTAAGATAGAAAGAATTATCGCAATACCAGTAGGCCGCAACTTGGACGAAAACTTCACAACGTAAAATTTGCATGTCCACTAATACGGCAAAAGCATATACCTAGATGAATCCAGGAACATTCCCAAACTCATCCTCTAAAAACACAACATAGTGCAGTTTCAATCTCACTAGAGTCACTCATAAGATTGAAAACCATAAACTCCATCACGCATAGCAGGGACTAGCTACTATGACATCCCCACTGACGTCATCAGCGCCCAACAGTGGGTGTAGACCATAGTATAAAAGTATGCTCTCACACATACAAATCCACACACCCACACATACTTGAGCATCCATTTATACAAAGTCTTCGTACTGAGTTTCTATCGGCACTCCGGAGGTGAAGGGCAAACTCAGCCATGACGAAGGCTAGCACTAAAGGAGAAGGCTAATCAAAAAGTAGTCCAAATCTCTTCATTCAAGCTACAATTGCTTGTGAAGTCTAAACGATTTCATTTTAGTCTCTCCCAAACGAGCATCTAAATCTAAATCTAGCTGATAGGGCAACGCACCATTTAAGATAGAAAGAATTATCGCAATACCAGTAGGCCGCAACTTGGACGAAAACTTCACAACGTAAAATTTGCATGTCCACTAATACGGCAGAAGCATATACCTAGATGAATCCAGGAACATTCCCAAACTCATCCTCTAAAAACACAACATAGTGCAGTTTCAATCTCACGAGAGTCACTCAAAAGATTGAAAACCATAAACTCCATCACCCATTGCAGGGACTAGCTACTATGACATCCCCACTGACGTCATCAGCGCCCGTGTAGACCATACTATAAAAGTATGCTCTCACACATACAAATCCACACACCCACACATACTTGAGCATCCATTTATACAAAGTATTCGTACTGAGTTTCTGTCGGCACTCCGGAGGTGAAGGGCGAACTCAGCCATGACGAAGGCTAGCACTAAAGGAGAAGGCTAATCAAAAAGTAGTCCAAATCTCTTCATTCAAGCTACAACATTCAAGAAGGCTCTGAGCAATACTTGACTGCTCTTTTTCCTACTATTTTGTACTAGCTTTTTGCATTCTTAGCACTTAGTACTCAGCAAGGGCCTTAGTGTGTCCTTTGCTTTCAGCCCACAGTGGCTTGTATGGGTTACATATATTTTGTACTTTGTCTCATAGACCCGCGAGGTCTCCCGAAGACATTAATACACCTCTCTCTCTCTCTCTCTCTCTCTCTCTCTCACACACACACACACAAACACAGGGGATTTCTCATAGGGGAATTGAGGGTCAAGGTTAAGACACCCTACCCCATCCTATTGGCTTACAGGTATGATACCTCACAAAGGGGAGGCACTATGCCAGTTCATGGCTTATCTGAACAAATATGAGGAGATGGCTGCCAGCAGGATACTTGACAAAGCATTGGAAGCTACATACACCACCAGATGGTACCGAGATGGGATGGAATGGATGGAATTATGGAAACAGCTGCTAATATCCCAGAAGATGCATGTGAGATCAGGGAATGTTTAAAAGGCATCTAATATGCAAAATGAGAACCAGCTCACATGACCTAAAAGTGGAGAACAGAAGGTGGGCAAGACCTAGAGTACCAAGAGAAGAAATAATATGCAAAATTCGCCCCGTAGAGCAGATGGAAAATGAGCACCGTGTACTCCTTCAATGTCGGACATATGCACAAATCAGAGAAAGATATGATGAAAACAGGGGCAAACTGAATTCTATTAGAGCAGACAGCTACAAAGCTAAGAAGCTATCTAAAAGAAGTTTTGGAACACCGCAACAAGGTACTCACACTAGCACACAAGCTAGCTCAACAAGTACTAGCTACATAGCAAGTTCACACTATTTCTTTCACTGGAGTTGACAGTGGTCACCAGTCCCATACATTCTGAAGGGTCTCGAGGAATTTAATACATATACCTTTGTACGACTAGAATACATCTTGAAGGGTCTCGAGGAATTTAATACAATATATCATTTCTCTCTCTCTCTCTCTCTCTCTCTCTCTCTCTCTCTCTCATGACCGTGACCCAGAGCCTGTGACCCGACAGCTCAGACAGAGGGTTGACTCACAGATCACACTTGGGGACATCCCCTCCTTGTTCAGGGTCGGAGCCCGACCGACGGGGGTCACAGTGGCCCTGGTTAGACGCAAAGCTACGACCAAGAGACGTACTAGGACTGCACCCTTGGGGGGCTGCTGCTGATGATGATGATGATGATGATGATGGTTATGATGATATCGACAATGATGCTGAGATTGATATATATAGTCGAGATATGACTATGTTGTACTTAGGAATTAGTACTGTAGTAGCCCCACTACCACAACTCATTGTATCAGGTTTTTCACAGTCATAGACCCATAGGTCTTCCGAAGACTTTAATAAACTCTCTCTCTCTCTCTCTCTCTCTCTCTCTCTCTCTCTCTCTCTCTTCCGAAGACCCATCGTATCCTCATACACTTACTTGGGGGTCATCTTCTTCGGCCCGATCTTCACGATGAGACCAGCGATGCAGGCCAAACTAAGTAGGGGATACGCCTCACTAACTCGGCTAGAGAGAGAGATCGTATCCTCATACACTTACTTGGGGGTCATCTTCTCCGGCCCGATCTTCACGATGAGACTAGCGATGCAAACCAGACTGAGTAGGGGATACGCCTCACTGGCTCGGCTAGAGAGACAATGCTTCCACTCCCACTTCCAGGACCCTCGGACCAAGGCTCTTCTCTTCGACTCCTTGGTCCAACCAGCCGGTATGTATTGCAGCCCTTGTTGGGGGGCTGACATGTCAGAGATAGAGTGGACACGGATGGAGCGCCTGCAAATCCTCATGCTCTCACGGATGATCCGAGGGAAACCGTCTGTACCACATCACATCATTCAAGCCAAGTTTGATGCTTCTCCACTCCAGCTAGATGCAGCCTTTCAAACCATCACATATCTACACCAGGTTAGATCATATGGGGACTGCACATCAGGGAGACAGAGGTTGCCATGGTTGGCTCTCGATTCCTCCATAAGGTTGGCAGCAGAGGGAGACGAGCGATGCTGGTATGCACAGACTCACATATGGTTTGTGAGACTAGGGTTTCACATCGATAGGATACCTCCTTTCAATACATTTTAGATGCCCCTCCGATACTCCCACCCACCATCCCGATCGGGCCACACACCAACCAGGTCATTCGAGAGGATCTCCTGCAGCTACACACCTTTAGAACCTGGTTGGAGCCGAGGGAGCTTCCCGTGAAGCTCAATTTTTACAGAGATTACTGTCTTCCTATTTCGGAGGAGGTATTCATCACACCACCGAGGTACACTGAGCTTCATATGCCTCACTCACTACGGATCTCCATCGGACAGTTTCGAGTATCATCACACCGCCTCCACATAGAGAGCGGCAGAGCAAAGGGGATTCGTAGGGACCATCGCTTATGCATATTGTGCGACTGTCAGGAGGTTGAGTCGGAGGAGCATTTTATTTTCAGGTGCCCAGTGTACTACGAGATCCGAGGTCGCTACCACTGTCTCCGGCTCCGGGCTCCTTACCAGATTTCTCGCCTACCTAGATCAGAGATGCCTCGCCGCCTTTATTCACGAGGGGGTCTGACACAAAGAGTACTTACTCAAGCGACAGGGCTTGGCCACATCATCAGATACCTCTCAGAGCAGGATCACAGAGTTCTTCCCATCAAGTGACATTGATCGTCCAGTCTCTAGCCGCAAACGTGACAGAGACCCCGACCCGACGACCACAACACGACACACGAGACATCGAGGGGACACACACATCACTCTGGGGGACCTCCCATCATTGTTTAGACCCGAGATACGTCCCACGGGAGTAACGATGGCTCTGGTCTTGCATCGAGCCTCATCCAGGAGACCGAGACGCATGGCACCCCTTGACGGGCGCCAACGTCCCATCACCGACTATGCACCAGCCAAGGTGACATGACATACGAAAAATTCCGTTCTGCTCCAGTCTTTTTCTTTTCATTGTTACATCCAGATGTATTTGATTATGTATGATCAGACTTAGGATTCAGCACGGGTGATGATGCTCGTTTCAATAGCTCCATCCTTACTATGATTTGTGTCAAGTTTTCTTTCAATCTCATAGACCCATCGGTCTTCCGAAGACTCTAATAAAATTTATTTCTCTCTCTCTCTCTCTCTCTCTCTCTCTCTTCTCGAGGGACATAACAGACTGGCTGATATGCTACATAGCGGGTCACCCCCAGCTTTAGGAACGTTTGTCTATAAGCTTTTCAAGCACAGGAACTCACCTAAGACATAAAGGTAGTTTCTCTTAATACCCTCCCCTCCAAGGGAGGAGTCTTTGTGTACGAGGATTTTGTATTGCTCAGGTCCCATAGGCCGATTTTTGGTCTTCAGAGGACGATAATATATTCTTCTTCTTCTTCTTCTTCTCCTCTCTCTCTCTCTCTCTCTCTCTCTCTCTCTCTCTCTCCGTGAGGCCTCCCGCGGACGTTAATACTTCTTTCTTTCTTTCTCTCGCCAACAGTCGCCAGCAAAAAAAAGGGGGCGCCGTCAGCCGCCAACAGGTCAAGTCGCCAGCAAGTCTTCTAGGTCAAGAGAGGAGGGGCGCCGTCAGCCTTAGCATACGCAGACCAGGCCCAGGGGGGTCATAACAGCAGCACACCCTAACCCCAGACTGAGCTGCTGAGCCCCTGGCTCAGTCTGGGGTGTTAGATACAGCAAAAGAGCACCCAACTTATTCACAGGCCTCCATGGAGCCTCCAAAGGTGAAGACTTTTGCCACAACCCCTATGAGCAAACCCTCCTACTCAGCCCATACAGATTGCATTACAAGCGGAGGATTAGCTCAGACCCACAAGAGCAGATATACTTTCTACAGCAGGATGTAAGGGAGCTGAGACTCATGGTTGCAGCTCTCAGGAAAAAAGTAAAGGAGATGGAGGATAATGGAAAGCAAGAAATCATATAGGAAGTACACCAGATAGATAGTGAAGCAGCACCCGCACCACAGTTGGTAACCAAAGTCCAAGACATGGTTACCAATCAGGTCAAGTCAATAAAAGAGGAAATCTCAACAACAATGGACAATAAAATCAACAAAAGTGAAGTATATGGCGAGGTACAAGAGCAGGGAAAAAGGGCTGCTAATGCTCGATGTCTACTCATTGGAGGACTACCTGAAGTTGGCATGAAGGGAGCCTGGCAGAAAAAATTGACAATATCATAGCAGCAACCCCTCAGATTGAGTGGGACTTAAAGGACATAGCCATTGTGGCTCATATTGGGATACAAGCTAAAGTAATTCTCAATGATAGGAAGGCAAGAACCAAGATTCTTGTGCAAACACATACGCTGAGAGATACCAAGGTATGGATCTCAGAGGAGCTCACCCCAATTCAGCTCAAGATGCAATCCACAGAATTGAACAAAGTGAAGGACGCTCGCAAAGAAGGAAAATGGGCTGTCTACAAAGATGGAAAAGCACTTATCAAAGACTTTAAATCCAAACCCAAGGACTCTCAGTCTTAAACTGATGTAATACAGGCCGATTATCTTATCTTACTTAGTACCATGTCGCTAATCTATAATAACTTTGGGAGTGGTATATGCACTTCCAAGAGACTCTCAGTCTATAACTGATGTTGGGGGTTTATCCTTTTTGGAGTGTGTGCTTTGTCTCATAGTCCCGTGAGAGCTTCTGAAGACGTTAATCTCTCTCTCTCTCTCTCTCTCTCTCTCTCTCTCTCTCTCTCTCTCTTGGCTCAGAGATCGAGGAGCCCACGTCCCCCTCCACCACCATAGCATGAGACAGCCAAACAGACGCAGATCCGAAACATTTTCGCCGCTCATAGACGAGCCACCACAATGCCGGGTTTCGGATTCTGAGTTCCAATTCCAGCTCTCACCCTAATTCAGATAGTACATGATATGATATGATATGATTTGACATGACATGTGTTGTACTTGATTTTGCTTGAGCTATTGAGCTCTTTATTTCAGCATAGTACTCAGCAAGGGCCTTAGCGAGCCCTTTGCTCCAACCCTTTGTGACTTGTTTGAGTTTTTCACTTTTGGTGTATTCTGCACTTTGTACCATAGGCCAGCGAGGCCTCCCGCGGACGTTAATCTCTCTCTCTCTCTCTCTCTCTCTCTCTCTCTCTCTCTCTCTCTCTCTCATGTACCCAGACTCATCGTCTGAAACAAATAGTACAATTTCAATCTCATGCTTGAAAACCATGAACTCAATCACTCAAAGCAAGGTCTAGCTACTATGAAATCCACTGACATTACAACTATAGACCACATTAGTATAAGCATATGCTCTCACAGATACATATCCACGTGCGCAAATATACTTGAGCATCCGTTTATACAAGGGTCTTCATACTACGTTTCTATCAATGCTCCGGAGGTGAACGGCAGACAACCATGACAAAGTCTCTCTTTATTCAAGCTTGAGTTTTTCATCTGTTAGTCTCTCTCAAGCAAGCATTTCCAAGCAAAAAGGCTTAGAAAACTTACCTGATAGGATACACACGCCGTGAATGGAGATGTACCCAAACTGTCCGCCCACTCAAAAAAAACAAAACAAAAAAAATTAAAAGTGTACGACTTAAAGGGGAGGGGGGGGGAGTGCGGCTAATTGGGAGATCATGGATGTTGCCACATTTTCCCTGGTATGAGCCTTGTAGGCTGATTAGGACAGTTAGTACTGGTCCTATCTAGGGTTAGCAAACTTAGGATACTTAGTCCGAAGTCAGGCCTATAAGGCTACACTTGTACTTTCATTCCAATATCCATTCTTACAAATATGAGCTTGTTTCCCTCCATTGCATTCCACTCAATAGTGTACCAGAGCCTTGTATGCTTGATCCTGCCTGCCCCATCTGCAGCCTACAAACTCCAACAGCAACTAGCTGCTTCCTGCAGCTCAGTCTCATGACCAGCAGGCACTCCAGCTGCTCCAGCTCCACTCAACCTGCACTCATGACCAGCTCCTGCCAGTACTGCCCCATTTCTGCTGTTGCACAGCCATTCGTTGCAGAAGCATCATCCATACAGTTTCTTCAGCATCAGCAATCGCTGCCTCAAGCAGCTCAGTACAGTCACAACCAGCTCCCTTAATCTACAGCTCTAGATCTGTGCTACCGCTATTGCTGCAGAGAACCTCGACCTCCAGATCTGCCGCCACTGTCCATACAGTCGAAGTACCTGCACTCAGAAAAACTTTCCCACCTGTCCATACACCTCTACTGATAGCCCACGCGGTGGAAAATGTTTTATGCTTGGGACTTCATGCATATCTTGCTTCAGCAACTCTACAATTGCTACTTCTATTTATGAGGCAGAGTACAGGGCCTTTACAACTACGGTGGAGTGTGTCTGCCTTCGTACACTCCTTGCAGATCTTGATGTCAGCCAGAGTCTTCTACTACCACTTACACTGCCAGCCAGAGCGCCTTGGCTATTGCGCGCATGTTTCATGCGCATACAAAGCACATAGAGGTTCACTATCATTATCTCAAGGAGTATCTCTCAGCTGGAGACATATGAATATCCTATGTTCCGACGGAGGACAACTTGGTATATCTCTTCACAAACACTCTACCTCGACCAAAGTTTGAAGCTTTTCAGCACGCTTTACATTTGGTACCTTTTGTTACGTGATTCTGCGATCCCTGTAATATCATAGGTTCTTGCAAGTACACTTGAGCTTGATTCCCTCCATTGCATTCCACTCAACAATGGAGACTTCTCCTTATGGTTCCTTTCCTTCCCCTCCATCACTTTCAAGTATTTAGCCCCCCATGTAGGAGATCTAAGCTCCACCTGGAACTAAGGCTCCCCATGTGTTCACAAGAAGGTTACAGAATCAGAACCACTTTGTACGCCTCAGATTATACCTTTCCCAAGAACCCCTTAGGACACTCTCAGATCGTACCAAAAGTAATTGAGCCCACATATGCCCCCTCTGGATGCTTGCCTCCAATCTCCTCCCTCCTTCCAAAAATAACATGGAATAGGGGTGCCTGTCCTTACCTTAATTAGAGAAGAGGAATTAAAAGGCCAAGTAATATAGCATTAACATAGGTTAGCTAATCCTCAACTTTGAAATTGAAGAGATGAATATATGGGGAAGAAGTGTGTACATCCCCTTAGAAAAAGGGGAGCTAGTGTCCCCTATGAACAGCCATAACTATAGTTCTAAGTTAGTACTAGAAGAGGAAAGCAATATGCTCCAGTACTCATGATAGGTGTCCCACAAGTTCCATCACACAAGTAGCTTTTTCAAGGATCTCCAAACACGTTAATGTAAGCTTTTGTTCGTGGTTTCCTTGGTATTAGATTTGCTCATAGACAAACCAACAAGAAGGGCAATGCAAGAACATTTTTTAAAACGTCAATCTTCCTTATACTATTTTGGGAAGCATTTCTTTCTAGTCTTCCATTGTATTTGTCCTAGAAACATAGCAATTCAATGCTTATAAAGTAAAATATACCTAACTCAAAAATGTCATATACTAAAAATCTTGAGGCAGTTATATCCACTATTATCGACAACTTTGAATTCCATTCCATTCTTGACTAAGCTGGCTATTATATCTATTAGAAGTTAGCTCATAGTAGATATGGCTCACCCCTCAGAGACAACATTGGACGAGATTGTCTTGATTGGTAACAATGGATAAGAAATAGCAACACAAAACCTGCACCAACACCAACCAATTTTTATAAGAAGGCTCCTCTACAGGGGGGGGGGGGAGGGAAAAAACTGCACATTATAAGATTTGATGCAAAGCTAACTATTCACTACATTTCGACTCAAACTATAACACAATGTACAAATTTGAAATTTAAAAGTGATCATGAGAGCCTAACACCAATTTCATGAAGAGCACTCCAGCTCTCTCTTTGTAATCTATGAAGCCATTTGGTTGAGGTGGATTATAGTACAAGAATTAATGTAAAAGCAAGAGGGAGCAACTATCCCTTGAAGTAGACTAGATAGTAGGTTTTTCGAAGCATCAAACCACTATTTGCATTGGAAAAAATTTCCATCACAAGGTGCTCAAACTTTTATAGAGGTTTGTTTCACGACGACATCGGAAGGACACAATCACCATGTCATTGATATTCAGCATTCGAGAAGATATGAAGCAAGTATCATTGGATGTCTAGAGCTGTTGCAGAGATTTTGTCTTGAAGTCAACATAGTTTGTTATTTTGCTTTATAAATAGAATAGAGGAATGGTGTTCCTTATATGTTGCTCTTGAATGTGAACCCCTCTAAAAACTATTAAGAAAAAATTACCCTTTATCTCCTACCTTGTCACTGTTGTACAATGATCCATTGGAGGGATCAATCGGGAGGGGAGAGTGATCCGAAACCACGCCCCTCCTGGTAGAAGCAGTAATAGCGTCCTCGGAACTCATAATAAGCAAGGAAAATGCATAAGGAGAGAGAGAGAGAGAGAGAGAGAGAGAAATTTTATTAAAGCCTTCACAAGACCAATGGGTCTATGAGACTGTGAAAACCTAGTACAAACGAGCTGTGGAGCTACTAAACGAGCATCCACACCAATGAAAAATGCAAAAATGCAGAATGATAGTACTAAGTCCTAAGTACAACATAGTCATGTCAGTGGTCGACTATATATCAATCTCATCATCATCATCATTAGGACATCAAGGTGGATGAGGCAATGGGGGCATGAAATTGGCGATAGAGTGCCGTCGGCCACTCACAGGTGCAGCCCTGGCACGTCTCCTGGTCATAGCTCTGCATCTAATCAAGGCTACCGTGACCCTTGTCGGTCGGGCTCCGACTCTAAACAGGAGGGGATGTCCCCAAGTGTGATATGTGAGTCAACTCTCTGTCTGAGCTGTCGGGTCACTGGCTCCAGGTCACGGTCATGTCGAGGCCTCGTCTCGTGGGGGTCCATGTGATCTGGTTGATACAACTCCGTGATACAGCTCTGAGAGGGATCAGCCAAGGAAAAAGTCTGCTCCCGTCTCCATGCTCAGAGTATCCTCTCGCGGTGTCTGAGTACCTCATGAATGAAACCTGCCAAACACCGATGGTCTGGGTAGGAGAGGAATTGGGTAGGAGAGAGAGAGAGAGAGAGAGAGAAAGAAAGAAAGAAAGAAAGTTTATTATAGTCTATGGAAGACCGATGGGTCTATGAGACTGGTAGAAAACTTGATACAACAAGAAGAAAGGGTGGAGCTACCAAACGAGCATCATCACCCGTGCTGAATGCTAAGTCTCAAGTAGTACATAGTCATATCATCAATAAAATGACATCATCATCATCATCACAATCCCCATCATCAGGTCGATCAATCCATGTCACCAGGCCATGCCGGCTCTGGCCAGTACAATGGGGCCTCACAAGGTGTAAATGTCAAGGGGAGATCGAGAGGGGGCGAGGTCCTATTGATGCGTAGCCAGTGGTAAAGTGCAGGCGACTGTCTGTAGGCATTGTCTATCTCAATCTCCTAGAAGTGGCTCTGCTCCTAACCAAGGCTATTGTAACACCTGTGGGTTGTGTCCCAAGTCTGAACAAGGATAGGAGGTCACCCAATGTGATCTACGTGTCCATCCGCTGTCGAGTATGGCGTTTCTCGAGCTCCGGGTCCCTACTGCGTCTACAGTCGGTGATCTGACTGGAAGAACTCCATGATCCTGCTCTGAGAAGAGTTGGGCAGTGTGTCTGAGCACTACCTCTGTTTCCTGAGAAAGTGCTCTCTATGTCGAACTGCCTCATCAATGAAAGCAGCAAGGCACCCCTAGTCTGGATACGAAAGGAGTCTGGAGAGGGGACCAAAAGCCATCTCTAAAGAGACAATGATAGCAAGAGAGGGAGGGAGGGAGGTAGGGTTGTATTATTGCCTTCGAGAGCCCTCGCACGTCTATAAGACAAAGTACAATCAATAAGGTAACTCATATAAGCCACTGTTGGCTGAAGCAAAGGCCCTTACTGAGTACTAAGCTAAGCTATTAATCTCAAAATCTCAAAAGACTCATACATGCAAAGCTAGAGCTCCAAATATGTATCCCGAGGCCATGGTGGCTCTCTGATGAGACGCAAAGATGTCACGTATCTGCGTTTGTCGAGACATCTCTCGTTGTGGCGGCCACACCCTCTGCGAGCTCTGTATCCAATTGTGTAATGAAGGGGGAAAGGGGCAATTTAGAGGACCTTTAGAGGCCTCTTAGGTGGGAAATGTGGAGGGACTATATAAGTCCCCATCCACCCCTATTTGTACAATTCTTTATGTGACATCTGATCTTATCCCCCACCTCCTTCCTCATACGTGCTGCCTCCACTCGCTCTCCCAATCTCTCTCTAATTCTCTCTTCCCCTCACCCTTCTCTCTTTCTTCCTCTTTCCTCCCTACCCCTTTCTCTCCTATCTCTCTCTCCTCCTTCGTCTTCCCTACCTCTTCTGCTTTATATTTCCGTCCATCCACAAAGTAGGACAGGATACAATACCAAAAGGTTCTCCTACTAGATGTCAAGCACTTCTAGATCTCTGAGCCCGCGTGCTCCACATCGAGCAAATGTAGACTCTGTCCAAAGTAAAAATTGTGTAGATCAGCCTACGTAGGCAGCACTCAATACAGTCTGCAGCTCTCTGTAGGTCTCCTTCACCTCCTGGGAGTAGGCCCAAGAAAGCCCTAACTACTGCTCCTGTCTGCTGTAGGTTTGCTGCTCCAGAGGATATTGATCACAACACCTCGCTGCCCTAGAAGACAGCCAAGGTCTAACCTCTAGGGAACTCAGTCTGCAGCACACCTTCCACTCTCCTTCACCCTCAATGTGAGGCCCAAGGGAGTGGCTTCTACCTGCTCCTGTCTGCTCCTGCTCTTGCTGAATGGTTGGATGAATTATGAGGCCCATGGCCTCCTCCTTTTATAGGCCCAAGGCCTGGTCAAAATAGCCCACTGGTCAGCCCTATTTTGGCCGACTCAGTCTGGCTGAAAACCGTCTGGTTGGCTGCCCCTACCAGCCCAACCAGGACCCTATATGAGGGTCTTTACTAGGCCCTTTACAGCCTTTGGCAGGGACCCAGCCCTCAGCCAGCCCCAACCAGCCCTACTGTTGGCCGACCTGTTTGCTGCGCCATCTTTAGGGTATGTTGCAGGCCATGTGCCTATTCCTGCGCCATCTTTAGGGTATGTTGCAGGCCATGTGCCTACCCACACTCCTCGCCAGATAGCTCGCCATGTAGGTGCCTGTACCCCGGGATACCCCGCCATCTTGTGCTGCTACAGATCTGCCTCTTCCAGGCCAGATCTATGCCATGTATGTATCGCCTATGTTGCAACCACTTTGATGCCTCCAGGTACTTTCGTTTTTCTCTCTGATCTCTGCCCCCATGGCAGCCATCTTGCTGCCCATGTGGCCATCTCTCAGGACCCAGGTCCACCCCCCCCATGCTCTCCTCATATGGGGGCTTACAGTTGGGGAGGTGACCTTTCCAACATGCCACTCCTGAATTGCAGCTCATTTCAGCAAGGCAAATGGCCAGAGAGCTCAGGAAGGAGCATGCCCTCTATGTATCAGTATCTCAGGGGAGTAGCATTCCCCATGTTGAGGATTGTGATATGCAGCAGTTGCTCTCGGAGTTTGCTGATGTATTTGCTGATATGCCATCCCAATTGCCTCCCAAGAGGGATGTGGATCATGCCTTTGTTCTAGAGCCTAGCAATAAGCCCATAAACAAAGCTCCATTCTGTCTCTCTAAGGTTAAGCAGAAAAAGGTGGCAGTACAGGTGCAAGAATTGCTTGAGAAGGACTTCATCTCTCATAGCTCTTCCCCTTTTGCCTCATCGTTGGCCCTCCTCACGGAGTTTCACTTGTTTCCCACACATGGGGGGGGGCTCCAAAATGGATGACTATCTCATGGGATCTCCTGCCTGCACTTCACATGTCACGGAGTTCTCCATCTCACCACCGGCTCCAAGAGCGGATCATACTTATCTATTTTCAAGTATAACTACGCACACCACACAACCACTCACACACACTCCTTATCAAGACATACATTTGGATCAACCTAAAACCCAAGTATGCGGATGGTGCACACATGCTACACATACTGTCATCGCGTAAGTGGTGCACACAATGCTACACACTCATACAACCCGCAGCCATATATCTAGCCATGTAGGAGCACACATGCATCACTACGAAACAGCGAGCACACATGCATCAGCTGCGCGATAAAAATGCTGGATCTCACTAAACTAAATACTGAAGGATTAAATTAATGGGATAATTCCAATTCTCGTAACAGTTCAGGATTCTATCAACCACCTCATTGTTACTGTGACCTCCAGCCACCTCATTCTCACTGTGATCTCCTCTCACTGGTTTAGGATATTGTCGAACACATCAGCATGTCAGCGAGTCGGTTGAACTATTGAAGGTTTCTTTTCTTCCAGACAAAGAAGAAGCACATCTGGGCTAGAGAGTGCACGTCATCCGGAGGGATTATAAACCAAAAGGTGACTGTTTGAGTGTCTCTCTCTCTCTCTCTCTCTCTCTCTCTCTCTTCTTCCTTTTTGACTTTCACCTTTGCATACGACTTTTGCGAGCTGCAAAAGGTGACTTCTTATTTTTCTTCACATTTATGCATGTATCTAAGCCTTGTAAAGCCTTTTGGGAGGTGACGGACACTTGTCCCATTGACAAATCAACAAATTCAGATTTCAATATGAGGGCCACAAATGGACGAATTCTATGCATCATTCACAAGAGCAGCCTAGAAACGTGGATCTCCATTCCAAAGATCTTCTACAGAGTATCTAGATGAGGTGATAAGGCAAAGAGCATTGTAGGATGAAAGAAAAAGGAGGTTGCATTCTCTTCAAAGAGGAAGGGAATCTTATCATTTTATGCCTTTTGGATACCAGGAAGATATGCCATCTGTGGGTGTCTTCAGGTATGATGAAGGGCGCAAAGTCAAGGGGGATTCATGAGAACTTTGGTGGCAGCAATACTGGGTTAGGTTCAACGAGTTTGTGTGCAAGTGTTCAAAGAGCCATTTAAAGATGGAGTGGTGGTCTGCTATTAGGCAAGGGTCTACCGTTCAAGAGTGTAATCAGAAGTTCTGATCATTGACTTTAAAGGTTCAAATGGCTCCAACAGTCCATATACATAGGTATGTTGATATGCATGCAGCCAGATGCCACAGTTTGGAGCATGCCATGAAATTGCCTTTATTTCATGAGCAGAAATATTTTAGTAGACCCTTTGCTTCACAATCCTTAGCTTTATCTGCAGCATTAACATTTAAGAGTCCTTCAAAGCAAGGCATTTGAGACATCCTACTAGCACAAAGCTCGCATCTCATTGTACCAAACATCAAAAGGTGTATATGAGGATACTGGAGCACCAACAACAGAGCCTCACAAGGCAATAGATTACTACCAAACCAATGCTACAATTAATCAAAATCTACACATGCACTATTACAGACTACATAGCAGCCAATGCTACTGTGAGTGGATACTGTGAATAGATTACACCACAATTAGCCTCGCCCATCAAAATGGTAGAAAACTCACGGATCTCCATGCTGAATACGACATAGCTCGCAATAAAATTGTGAGGGAATTTCCTCGTCCATTCCCTCCTTTTCTGGAATGATAACACAGTTGACATGTTGCCACACCATGCACTTGGGATCATCACACTGCAACCAAGGTCGAGAGCTTAAGCATTTCATTCATGCAAACCTTAAGATAAGAGGAAGAGAAGCAGCATGCGGGAAGGGACATGTTTGAAAAGAGAAGACAAGGCAAAGACAAACAAGGGCAAAGGTATCAATCTGACAATGATAGTAATGCCCACTCAGTCCACTAAACTACATGCACATATTAGGATGGTATCCTCTTTTATAAGCTTAATAGGCCAAGAGTGACATGGTATTATTAAGCCCCCCCCCCAAAGAATCCTTCCGCAAATTTTTATCCATCAGCTACTTCAGGGCATCCATCAGCTACTTCAGGTGTTCAGGGTACAAAAGGTCAATTTGAGAGCATATAAGACAATCAGCTCTCCAGATAGAGTCTAAGACAGTCTAGCATGATTTCTTGCAAAAATAGGGAGGACACAATACCTGTATCATCATACCGGAGTCTAACGAGCTGCCACAAGGACATCTAGTCTTTCCCTCTCCTCGATTAAAAACCTCATCTTGCTCATCTGATCGAACCAGACTGTTTGATCCATTTCCAACTGTTGTTGCCAAATCAGCAGCACCAGATCCACACCTTTTCCTGTCATCAAGGTAAACAAATCACAGCTACCTTATCACTATACAGATATCTAGATGAATCGAGGAACGGGTCCAAACTCATCCTCTAAAAAGACAACACCGTGTGCGGTTTCAATCTCATGACAGTCATTCACAAAGTTGAAAACCATAAACTTTAACACACATAGCAGGGACTCAATCTCCACCTACGTCATCAGCGTCCAAAGGTGAGTGTAGACCACTATATGAACATATACTCTCACACATATAAATCCACACGCCCACACACACTGCATCCATTTATCCAAGGATAAGTTTGATTCATCTTTTATACCTGGAAGAGACCCTTCTGGCGTGCTAATCTGCATATTCTTCTCCACTATATTACTTTCTTGCTGCTTGGAGAAAGGTGCTACTCCTGCTAACGGGCATTGGCATCCACACGTTTCATCTTTCATCCTTTCTCTTGTGAGAAGCTCCAAGTACGTTGAAATTTCTAATTGCATATTTATACCTAGAGCTTTTTAGATTGAGAGGCGTATATTGCATATGCATGCAATTAGATTACTCTAGCTCTCGATTCATGCTCCCTTCCTGATTCTCTTCAGCCTTCATGCATGTGACTACTAGTTATCTCTACCTTGGTATGTCTCTGTTTATAATTGTGATTTCATGCTAGTATTAATTCAAAAGATTGTAGCATTATTAACCTTGATGAGGCAGCTCAGCCTGTAGCTGCTCCTAGACCTTAAACCTGCAGGTTGTCGAGGTGCTGCAAAATTTATTCCAACAGATGCAGATGACACATCAATAGGTTCTTTTAATGCTTGCAGGAGAGTCACAAGTCGCAGCGCCTTCACAACAGGATGCCATCCTTTCCTCCTGAAATCTACTCAGGGGAGGAGGAGCGTGCACTTGGTTATCTGAGCTCTCGGCTTAGTAGGTGGGAGGTGCATTTTCACCATAAACAACTATCCTGACCATATTTGGACTACCCTTGTGGAGATATATCCTCGAGGGAAAGCCTTTTCATGGTAGCAAGATCTTAAAGAAAAGATCCTGCGCTCCCATGACTTGGGATGAATTCTGTTAAGCTTTCACAGCCGGAAATTGCAAGGAAGCCCCTGGGTTTCTCTATGCAAGAGTTCAGGGAGATTACCACTAAATCTATAGAGTTTATCCACTCGACTTTCCACATTTTATTCGTTAGTAGCCTTCCGAAGGACTAACAAAACTTAGGAGAAGCACATTGGAGACACTTGATCAGGTGATTTCATCTTACAAACGTTATGACAGTACTTTGGCACACAAAGAGACAAGACCTTCAACGACTGTTAACAGTGGAAAGCCTAAGGAAATAAAACATCCATAAGGAAAGCCAAGTAATAACACCAAGTCTGAAAAGGCTATTTCCGCAAAACAGACTTCCGGGCCTCTTGCACGGAAGCCTCACATCAATTCTCTAGGACAGCCTCATGCTTGGGGAAAAGGACTTTGCTTCAGATGCAACAAACCTGGTCACTTGTTGAATGCGTGCTGTTTAAACCATGGTAACAGCAAAGCTGTTGTCCACTCGGTAGAGTCAGTGTGACTCCAGATAATCCGCTTCACATTGCTAGTCTTGATGTCTCTTTTTTTAATATTAGTTGTGAGCATTGCCATCTCAAATGTCAATGCGTTTGGACCCCATGATTTGATCTGCATGGTGGATCAAATCAATGGTGCATCCAATTCAGTTCTATTAGTACTAATAATTTTAGTGATGCTTCATTCGTGCAGAGGCGAGGCATCCCTGTGGTTCCCAATAGCCACTACTACGTTGTCAATCTCGCACATGGTGCTTCAAAGTACAGAGAAGAGATGGTTCTGAGAATTCGCGCGGAGATCCAGAACTGCTCCGAGAGCTGTCCTTCCATGTTATGAGATACGATAGGATATATATTTGTTTGGGATGAAGTGGTTCTTTAGTAAGAGCCCTTTGTAAATATTGACTATTGGATCATGTAATTCACATGGAAAGCTTTGGCTCTCCATGTATTTGAACTCGAGTGCTTTTAAATGAGGAATATTTTTGTTAACATTTCACCTAGAAACGTTTTCATCAGGTCGAAACCTAACAAAACACGTTTTTTGGTGACATTGTGAGGTACCCTTCATACAACCAGGGTAGCCTTAGGATTGAGACAACTAAGACACCTTATGCCTAGGCAGCTGGATACTTCCATAAGCACAAACTTAGTGCAACCTCTTCTCCTAAACTTTGGAACCTCACTGAGGTAGGGCAACATCTGATGTCGGTTTGCATGGCACGCCGACATATGGACCTAGCTAGCCTAATTAAGCACACAAGCTTACCCTAACATCGCCCTCATAAGATTGAGGTGGAAAGCAGACCAGTAACGAAAGAAGACTGGTGCTACTCGGGGAAACCAACACAAAGACATCATCAGACAATGTAGTTGTGTGATGAGATTTCATGTACACATGACTAATTAAGATTAACTCACATGAAAAGAAACAAGATTGAACCAGGTTCTATTGGCCTGCCCTATACTTTTTCTCTCAGGTACGGAGCACTAGTGGGGGTTTTGTTGCCGGAAATGTCTCACATGCATGCACAAGCGAGAGGCGGATCGGGCGACTTGTGGAGCGGTGCATGTCAGAGTTATCCCGCAAAAGGAAACTAACAAAATAAAGCCCCCAAAAACATTTTTTCTTTGGTTGGATTCCTTCACTAAGACCTGCAAACGGCAGGCCAAAAATGCCACATAAGATGTTGATACCACCTTTGACGGTCAGCATGGTAGCACAACACTGATAACAGTATTGCTCTTTGAATCTGACCTATCAACTAAAGTTTTGCACCTTTGATCATGTGGGGAATAAGACCATATGGATACTAAACCCCATCAATCCCAGTCAAGAGGCTTACAAAAGCTCACCAGTAAGGCACCGATGGAAGTTACCCGTAATAAATCCTATTTGTGGGACTCCTCGTGTAGCCTTGTCTCAAACCAAGGTGAAAGATCAACGATCAGCTCACCCAATATGTGAGATATCCCAACCTTTTGGTCAAAGAACAATCAAAATCACTATTTTCAAGGAACAATAACAAGTGACACAATACAACAGAAATGGCTTTAGAAAAGAGACGTGGAAAACAAATACAAAATTCACAGTACAGCAGCTACAATTTCACATAGACTCAGATATTCTATGCACCAACTTAGATATGCACAAAAAGCCTTTTCAAGAGTCTGCATGGTCAAGCCAAATGGCCGACCCTGCAAAGAGATTCATGATGAAAGAGACCAAGCAGATTTTTGAATAAACAATGCAGATGGAAGCATATAAAAGAAGTATAAAAGAAGTATAAACAATGCAGATGGAAGCATATAAAAGAAGTATAAAAGGCCACTGCCTCTAATGGGATGAATTTGACAATCAGACCTGAAAACATCATCAATAACTCTAGCTACTGCCTCACGGCTCTCTGCATGTCTATTTGATAGATTTTCGGGTTTCAAACCTGCAAGAGGGCCAGGGTTCAGCATAAGTACGAAACCAGCCTATGAAGGACAAGTAGGACGGACAGCACAAAATTTCAAAAGCAGTGCAGTTCTTAATACAGCAAAAGTAAATGTCAGGACCATGGTCCTCTATGAAATATTTCCTCTTGCTAACAAACAGAGTTGAACATTTAAAAAGAGCACAGCATTCCTGTACATTTGATAAACAAGAGCGTGCAACATGCAAAAACTGCAAAGCAATGTGTCTATGGAAGGCGTTAACACTAACCAAGCTAGGAGATTAGGAGATTAATCTAAATGTTATTCCAAAGCGTCAAGAGGATGGGCAGAACTTCCTCCTAGGGACTCTGATTGAAAGCAACACATACCTTTAGGACCATGATGTCTACGTTCCGGAGCCAAAACAAGTGCCATTATTTTTTCCAAAAGAACCTGCTTCACAACAGTAGCAATACATGGATAAGACAGAACTGGTCGATTCCATTTCACATGTATCAGGCACACAGAAATGGGCAACTCCACTGGTTTGTGCCAGAAAACTCCATTTCCACACACGCTGTTAAAAGAACAGCTGTTGGACTTGCTTCCAACCAGAAAGTTCAAAATCGTGGAGCTTTTGCACTTGCAAACAAAATAAGACAGCAAGTAACTGAGCCAACCCAAAACCAAACGACCAGCCCAATGATCTCAAAAAGTACCTGCTTTTTGCCTTGTTTCGTTGCCCCAACCCGAGAAAGAACGTCCTTCAACTCGTTGATACGAAAAGTTTCCAGCTGTTGCTGCACAATTTGAATTAAAAATTCAATTCTACAAGCCGTAATGGTTTGCTACTCTCCAAAGAACAGCAGAGAGCACCTCCATATCGTCCATAATAATTTGTTTCTCATTGTTTGCCCACGTGCTTGATGGGAAAAAGGAATTTGGAAAACAAAGAGCAGTACTCCAATCAAGCTGCTTTCATAAGGCTCAGACTGGCACACGCTAAACTGTAAAGCGGGCACTCTGCAAAGGGCGTTTCATTTTCTCTTTTGCATGCGATTTCCAACCTTAACCTAACTACTCCCCCTTGATAGAGTTCGTTGTACAAATGATTCAAAATCTACACACAAAGGGTGACAACAAACGGCTGAATCCAGGTGGACCGCATTTTAGACTAGACTTACCTTGCGATCTAATAGAGAGACGTATCAAAAGAAGTTGTTTTGATCCTCGTGGAGACAATGGTAGGGGAGAGGGGCGCAGCCGAGTAGGGCGAGGGGACGCACCTTGCAGCGGAGAGCCAATTCATCCATGTTCTGGATGCCAGATTGCCCTGCAGGATCCATTACGGGAAGTCTACGCGCTCCCATTCACAAATCGATAGAGGGATCGCAGGGGGAACCTCCATGGCAAAGTGTCGGTGCTCCTGCAGTGCGGATGGGCAAGAAACTCACGGTACGGGAGATGGGTGTGAGATGGGAGAGATGAAGGGTGAAAGGAAGCAAGAATAGAAGCCAAATGCAGAGATATTAGAGAAGGACCTTGCTGTCTTTTTTTTTTTGCTCAATTGGAAGACACAAGAAAGAAGAAGGAGACACCGGAGAGAAAAAAATATTTTTTTTTCCCCCCCACACCCGGCCTTGCACCAGTGGGCAGGGTCCACTGGCATGGTTAACTCACACACACCACACACAGAAGGCCCGGCCTCCAAGGGCTTGTTTCCCCCATGGGGTGCGGTGGCAATGGGAGCAGATTCCGCCATCGATGGCCAATAGAATCCACAGAGGCTCTGCTGGTCTGTTTTGACCATCAGTGGCCAAACACCCAACAGTCATTGTCAAACTGCTGGGTGCACGCACCTGCATGGCGGGAAAATTGGCCCCAAGATTTGAACTCGTGTCTTGAGGATCGATACCAAACCACTCAGCCAAAGCCTTGGAGGCAAATAAATAAATAAAGACATTACAAGAGCCATGCTATGACCCTTAGGCCCACCCCCCACCCCACCCCGCTCACCAACACTCTCACTCACCTGCCCCTTCATGGTCCTATCGAGGGGTATGTTGCCTTGGACTGATGGGCTAGTAGCCCAAGGCCCACGACTGGGGTCGAACTCACGCACATTCTCAACACAGGCACCTACTTTGACCACCAGGCCTTCACCCTTACCTTTTCATCAATCTCACACTTACTTTTTTTTGTCGTAGTTTTCATTGCCTCTTCAATTCTTAGATTTCATCTTTCTACATCAATTATGTACCCCTCGGAGCTAATTACAATTACCTATAGCTACAAGGGTGCTCGTGCAAAAGGTTGGTGTACCCTATCACTTAAGAGCAACATGGCTCAACTTGGTCTAAGACCACTACTCAACAATAAACACATGATGGAACCCATCCTACTTCATGTTTCCTGCCTAAATGATCCTATGGCTATCTAGACTAATCTCTTCCATGAATTTCCTTCTAGATTCAGCCCAAGAGCTTCCCAAAGCCATTATTGTCAATTGGGTCACCTAGGTAGCTACCCCCTACTTGCCCTTGTCGCTCAGGACCTTGCCACTAGTACTCAATTACTCGCGGCCTATGTTGTGGAGTACAGGCCAACATTTGCCTTGGCTTAATTGCATCTGTGTCCTCATGGTTTCAGACTAACGTGGATGAGTTATTCTTTAAAACTAATTGGCCAAATTGAATGTGTTTGGTTATGGGGCACTAGCGAGGTGTTTTCACATTTGGGTGCCAATGGTTGGCAACCATTGAGATAAATGGAAAGGGACACACCTAGACTACCTGCCTCAATCATTGGTATGTCCATTAGGTAGTATGGCATCTAAAATTAAAATTTGCTAGGTATAGCTCGCAAAAGGCAAATGGGGCTATAAGCTAGCAAAACTTATTGAGACCAAAGGGAATGGGATTGGCTATGGATAGCAACCATGGGGATGTTTGTATGGCTATATCAACCCAATTGCTCATAGAAGAAGAACCCAAAACTTATAGCTTAATTAGAGGCCAACTATTTCACGAAGGAGCAAACCGGGGTCTTGCATAGATGGTTCCTTCCCCATGAATAGGCCATGGTGCTCACCAAGGCACACATTAGGCTCATCGAAGAACATTTTAGTGGAGAACTTATTGCTCAAAAAGTATAACAAGGAGGATTGTGGTGGAGCTTCTATTTTGAGATGCTCATGCTCATTGCCTGGAATGCAGTATATGTCAAAGAACTGGTTTTTTATCACCATAGCATCACATGCCCCTCCAAGTGAGTTAACCTTGGGAAGGTACTTCAAATCAAGCAATTACCGAGGGTTATCCTGTCCATGATGACTCTTTTGAGGCATCACATGCACCAACCATTATGAAGGCATCCTAGCTTAAATGATTTTCCTCATGTAGAATGATGTGGGAGGTCAATGTCCTTGCCAAAACTTGCATGAATTTGTTGGAATTATGGTTGCTTGACCCTCTTGATCATTCCCTTCAACCTCTTGGATTCGACACTGGTGATGGTGAATTGGTTAGCGTGCCCATGTCCCTCTATCAACGATTTGACTTCTTTAATGATCATTGCTAGCCTTCTTCTTTTTTGAGTGTCAAATCCTTCCTTCAAATAGTTTCTCTCTCTATTGCGAGTACCTCCATTGTCTTCTTATTATTTTCTTTAGTGGCTCCATCATCCACTTCCCTTGGATTACTTACACTATGTCGACTTCTCTAGCACACATGATTTACAATCTCTAGTAGGATTGCCAAATGTTAACACCAAATTACATAGATGTGTGTTGTGGTTTGGTATATTGTCCCATGGCTCCCTTCGTGCATCTACGTGGTGGGATAATTTTGATTTTAGGTAGCCAATGAGTGGTGCCCTTTGACGAGAAACTGCAATTTAGGTGCAACAAACACGAGTGTGGTGTGTAATCAAAATAAGGAATTGAATTGAAGGAGGGATAGAGTAGACTATGAAACAAATGCAAGAAGGGTTGGAAGAGAATTCTATATTATATGGCCAATTCTATATTATACAGGAGCACTGGGTTACACTCCATGCAAACTAGATTTCTTCCAAAATGACGAACCCTAACTGCTTCGACTCTTATACCTTTTATACATGAAAGGAATTTGACACTCGGCTGATAGAGGTGGTGGGTACTAACACCTTTACAATAATTGAATTTGAGATGTATGAATTTGACATTTGTCCATTATTTGGAGTGATTAATTTTGGTTGTCAAACCATTTCCGTTGTGTCTGACAACCTACCGCCAGGCACTGGCAGCATTTACTTTTGCCTACCACAGTCATCCCTTACCTTTACTGCTTCTTGAATGGGGTCTGAAAGACAAGGCAAAATGGTTGGTTTATTGTGCTCATTGCTTCACCTAGTCCTTCAGCCACTCCCGCTATGATTTCATTCGGTTGGAGCATCGTCTGGTCTTTGGGTCCTTTGCTTGGGACCTCCCTTCATCATTCGGTTGTGGTCTCACTTCGTCTTTTACTTGGGGAGGCTTTGGTATTAGTTGAATTTGAAGGTGCAACAAGGGGTTAGCTAGTTCACCGAGCTCGAGGGACTCCAAGTTGAGGTGCAGGGTGGCTTTTGAGCCAATCATGTGACTCACATAAGCACTCAAAGGTGTAATTGAGAAGGCTAGAGCACAAAGACAAAGGGTTTATTATTGTTTTGTGGATTTCCAAAAAGCTTTTGACACAGTACTGACTGGTCGAGAGATCATTTGGGCACTCATGGCATTCTATGAAAGGGTCTCAGATAGGGTAGAATGGGTGTGCAGGGTGGACAAAGGAGACCATGAGTACTATTTTTCCAAACAAGGTTGTCCATTATCACCAACCTTGTTTGGCCTCTACATAGATAAGCTCAGGACTTTTATCAAGACGCTATGGGGGGTAAGCTACGCTCGCATTAGCTCATTTATGTAAGACTCCAAGGTCAAATATGAATTTCTAAAAATTTTCCCTAGGCAATGCCTTTGTAAAGATGTCAGCTACCTAGTCACTGGTTTTGACATAAACATATCAGTCTCTCCACATACCACTTTCTCTCTAATATAGTGGTAATGAACCTCAATATGTTTTGTCCTGGGATGATACACCGGATTTTTGGTAAGCATGATGCTACTAATTTTATCACAATATAAGGCAACACTCCCATCAATGAATATACCAAAGTCTACACATAGCATCCTCAACAAACTCTACTCACAAGCTACAATGGCAGCCCCTCTATACTCTACCTTAGTACTAGATAATGCTACAGTTGGTTGTTTCTTGCTCGACCAACTCACTGCTCCACTGCCAAATGAAAAGACATAACCACTAGTTGATCTCATGTCCACTGTACAGCTAGCCCAATCCGCATCCGTGTATGCATGCAATTTCATATCAATATGTATAACATATCCCATATCCAATGGTAGCTTTGACATATCTCATTATCCTCCTAACTACATCTAGATGGCTCTTACATGGCCTTTGCATAAATTGGCTAACTATGCCAACTGCATTTGAGATCAAGCATGGTTATGGTCAGGTATTTGAGACTACCTACCATCCTCCTATACATAGGCGCATCCTCTCTATGATGACCATCATTCCACTGACTTAACATTCTACAAGATTGAATGTCTCATTATAATCCAACCCTTGAGTTTGGGCATACCCTTTAGCTACAAGTCTAGCTTTATAGGTTTTCAAGCTACCATAAGCCTTGCATTTGGCCTTGTATACCCATTTTGAGCCAATCACTTTCTTCCCAGGTGGCAATTTCACCAATTCCCAAGCAATTCCCATGTCTTATTCTTTTTCAAGGCATTCATCTATCCATCCATCAAAAAGCAAAAAGCATGATGGTAGCCTCCAAAATTTTGCCAAGTAAGCTTATAATTTTGTCTAAGAGTGATTGGTGGTTGCTCTACATCACAAACAAGTGCAATTGTTGCAATGAATTTTATTATTGACCATTCATATTCTTAATCTTTGCATTCCCTATGATCGTTCTATCCCAAACCATTGCATGAAAACCACATCACGTTTGGGTGCACAACTCATAGTGCATCGTTCACTTAAGGCATACAAAAGGAGCTTGATAGTGGCAATCAATACAAAGTGGTATAAATGAAGTGGTAGATAGAGAGGGAATTATCTACTTAGAGGTAGAATGGTCGCCAAATATTGCTGCGTGTTGTTATACTAGGAATGTCTCGATGGCAGCCAAGAGTTTTAGGGATAGCACTCCACATTTTGGCTCAATATGTGTCAGTTGATCATCGCGCTGAGGGTGCAAGAATGAGCACAAATGCCACGATGTCTTCCTTTGACACTTGCTATTGCAAAAAGAAAAGACCAAAAAGCCAAATTTTGACTTGGTTCTACTTTCGCTGTTAGTAGCAAGAATCAAATGTCAAGCACATAGCAATAATGGACGGTGTGAAAATACATTTTCCATCTAACACATTGCTGCTTTGACAACTAGTTTGCCAAACTCTCACAAGGAGTTAAGACTTCACACACGTTCTTGATGTTGTATGACTTGCTCTAATACCAATTTGAGAGTGCTACATTGGAAGCTATCATTTATGAACAAGGTACACAGAGGAGAAGAGATATAGGCTGAGCCTCCAACGTTCATCTCCTTCCCTATTGCATTGCTTAGCATCAATTGCTATAGCCATACACCCAACTTACAAGAGGATTATCCTAGTACCTCTTTTGAATGGTCAAACACAATGCCATGTCACTCACATAATAAACCACTCACAATGCCATGTCACTCACATAATAAACCACTTTCTACTAACATATATTTCAGCATACAACTAATACCACAGAGAGAGAGAGAGAGAGAGAGAGAGAGAGAGAGAGAGGAGGTGGAATCGATCATGTACACACAGGTATAAGTAGAGTTGTAATTGATTTGTTGAATTCCATGACTTTGGGATAGCTTTAGAATGAAATAGATTGATTTAAAAGAATGTGTTTTAGATACTAAAACGTAAGTATCGATCTATCATATGGGCATTCACAACCAAATGAAGCAGCAAAGCACTTATAGTGTCAAGTTTTTATAATTTAACATCATAGAAATTCTCAAGGACTCAATGAAGTAATCACATTCTTGCACTCTCTTACCATCTGTACATTTGTCTTTCCCAAAGGCACTAACAAATCTTGTCATAACCTTCACAACGTAGTCCCACATTTGCCTTATCTCTCTCTCTCTCTCTCTCTCTCTCTCTCTCCCCCCCCGATTTTCTTTAATTACCCTATTAAACTTAGAATCCCCATGATAAGAGATTAGATTATAGGGCACCAAAAACACCCAATTGAGTCTAAGGGAAAGGAACATTTGATTATTTCCTTTGAGAATGAAGGAACATTTCATTCTCAAAGGAAATGATAAAATGAAGTAGTAGAGGCAAGCATGTTCCCCACAAGTCTCTACATCATTGACCCTCCTCAGATACATACACTATCGATCTAAATAGACATAAAAACAACCTCCTCCTACCTAATTGTCCAAGTTAAAACTTGTAGATTGCTATCTGCAATATTGTCACTCATCTCTATGAATTTTGTAGACAACCATAAGGTTACCCAAGCCCTCATCTTAAATATAAATTGGCCAAATTTAGTATGGGATGTATTTAACAATTTCTCTACCATATTCCAATCTCCATTAACCATCACCTTCCTCCTTCCAAAATGTCCTCCAAATTGATCCACAAAGTAGCTAGCTTATAGTCATACAAAAACAATTCACTAGACATTTTGTTATGCATATAATCTCTACTAAGATCATCTAACCAACCCAATCCTTATGGAGAACATTAGCATTGAATCAATTTTAAAACCAAATCACACACTTATGGGGTTATGCAAGAACAAATTGTACAACGAGAAATCAATTTGAAGCTAGGCTTCTTCTCTTCAATTGAGATCAACCTCTCACAATACAACAATATCAATGACTATTGCAGTTGCATACCTCTTCAAGTTATTACAAATTCCTCTCACATTCTAAGAGATGACAATAAGACTTATTCCTCTTGAAGTTATTACAAGTCTCACCATCTACTCTCTCAACTAAACATTGGCTAACAAGTTGACCTTGAACTGTTGTCAACATGCTCCATACCTCTAACAAGCTTTGTTTGCACAAACTAGGAATTTCTCTCCTTCATAGACTCATACCTGGACCTTATTTCTCCCACAAATCTCTTGCATCTAGTGTTCATGATAACCATCATGAGATGAATTGAAAGGATAAAAATTAACTTACCTTTTTCTTAAGGAATCCCCTTTTTACTAAAACTTTTGACATAATTTTGACCCTTATAATGCAAAGGCCTCTACATTAACATGTCAAGAGTCATTCACCACTATGATAAGCCAACCCCTTCAATCCATTTACTTTTAGAATTATATCATCTTCCCTTCTTTGAGGCTGGAGCCATAGTCAGATTCTTATAATTTTCATCTCCAATGTGCATTCATAATCTATTTTCTTGAGTGGGGGAAACTTGCTACAATTCATTGCATCAATGTTTGTACCCTTGACTTCTTGCCCTTTCTTTCCCACAAGTCTTGCATTCTTCTTACCTTTCCCTAACTATAATCTATTAGGTGCACATACAATTGTGGAGGCTCATCAAACAACCAATTTCAATTCATTATCCTTGGGAGCAACTTTTAGGAAATCTCTCTTTGGATATTAGGTGCAACATCAGAGAGTCCAAAAGGACCGTGGTTTTTGTCAAAACTAGTAAAGGGAAGATCTACATTTCTAGTAAATATAACACCTTGACTAGTGGTAACCTTCTTGGTCATGGGATTATAAAGTCTGTACTCCTTGCTTTCATTGTTGTAGCTAATAAAGATGCACTTGTCTGCCTTGTCATGAAGTTTGCCATGTAATTCTTCTTGAGGCACATGTGCATATGCTACAGAACCAAATGTATGAAAATAGCCCACATTAGGCTTATGACCAAACTAAGCTTTATAAGGTCTAATGACCTTAAGTGCCTTTGTAGGATACCTATTCAAAACGTGATTCGAGCAAATAATGGCTTCCATCCAAAATTTGTGGGGTAGCCCTATTTTTTTAGCATGCATCTCCCCATCTATAAAGGTGACCAATTCTTGCTTTCAACCTCTGCATGCTGTTGAGGACTATATCTCACCTAATTATTGATACATTTTGCCCAAAATATAGCCCTCACATATTCTGTTTAGAGGGGCCTCCAAACAATGTAAGGCATCAACCATATTAACATCAATACCTAGAATAAATCAAAAGTTGAAGGTGATGTGTATCAAAATGCAAAAACAAAGAAGGCAAACTGCCAAGTACTACAACAATGGGTGGACCTCTTACGAGCAAGTGTGTTTGAGACACAAAAGGACCAAAAAGAGAGTCAACAAAATGAAGCATTATTATAGTTATTGAAGTTCCACTCAACCATTAAGCAATAAATCCCATCGTACTTGAGGAACAATTGGAAAGAGTAACATTTGCTAGTTTGATTAGGTACCCATAGTATGAGGAAGAATTGGATGACATGACATATTATTAAACTTTGATGACAAGGATGACATTTAAGATGTAACTGTAGTTGTCCAACACATAGAGTTTGACCAATTCTTAGCCCTTGGGATAGTGAGGCACTCATATGATGCACCAGAGGTCATCATATGGGTATTACCTACTAGAGATGGGGGTGGTACATGACTTGATTGTTTATAACAGCCTCCAGAAAAGGCCAGTATCAAAAGGACTCAATTGTTTCCCACATGGTGTAAGGACAAGTGTGGTGGATAGGGGTCCTAGTCTTTGTATCATGTGTACACTACTTTACAAATCCCCCCTTGGTGAGCATCAAGCATTCTATTTTGGCATTCGCCATCTCAATCGCTACACCAACAGACAGAGGAGCAAATCTGCTTTCTACCACCTATGTCTCGATACACTTTTTGATCATGCTAGTCTATGAGAGACACTGAGCTTGTGAGCTATCAACATCCCTTAGAGATTATGCAAATCCTGCACATACCTTAGACACCATAGTATCAATGGTTCTAGATGCTATGTCCAAATCGCTCCCATGCATGACTCAATCCACAACACTTCCTCTAGCATTGGGAATATGCCCCACAACTCATTGTTGGATGATGAAGGCCAATATATAATATCTAATCTCATACACAAGCTATAGTACCTAATCTCATACACAAGTAGGATTTGAGACAGTTGATGACATCCAAGACACAATAGATCTCATGCAGTGTTATGCTCCATAAGAGGCACACATTCTCTCATGTAGGCTTGATGAAGTGATCCTCACTTTTTGGTGAGGGAACCCCATCATTGCATGGGACCTTCTATCATATTGGAAGCCACCCATCCCCACCATTGTTGCATGGGACCTCCACCATTGCATGGGACCTTCTATCATAGGTGAGGGAACCCCACCATTGCATGGGACCTAGTGGAAGCCACCCATCCCCACCATTGCTGCATGGGACCTTCTATCATAGGTGAGGGAACCTCGCATGGGACCTTTTGTCATAGGGGAGGCCACCCATCCCCATAATGGAGCTAGAAATGTGCCACACCACTCTATGATGCTAGAGACTAAGCACCATTTGATACCTCCTCCCTACCCAAGCCCACCACATCCACCTTGTTTACCACATTGAAAGTGCGGAGTGCACTATGCTAACTCCACAATAGGACCATGAGGCACTATAGATGGAGCAATTGAGGTCCTTGCCCAGATTCTAGCATAGATGTTCACTCATGCTACATGCCACGACTTCCCCCTCACCTAGAGTACCACCACCATAGTACTGATACACAAAGCAAGGGACTCCATGGACATTAGGGACTACTGCACCATCATGGTTAGCAACACTAGCCAAGATGCATGGGTCTATACTAGAGAGATAGATCAGTACTTTCACAAATGCTTAAAGGCAATGGGATTTGGGACAAGCTAGGTTCCGAATACAACACTCCACTCTACACCACATCTTTACTCTATGGAGCATCATCAAGCAGGCAAGATTGAGATCTTAGAAAGCCTATGCTTTCTTTGTAGACTTTCAAGAGGCTTTTGATACAATTCAACGATCATGACTCCTAGGATCCAGAATCATGTATAGATCTCAGGAGTCATGATCTAACTAAAAGAGGAGTAATTTGTCCATGTGGAGCCCCAGACTCTCAAACCATCTACATATACATTCATACCAAAACGTCTCATTACCTGCAGTTGCTAAAGTAATGAATGAAGATAGGGCTATCCATGGTAACCTACATCGGCTTGAGATATAAGACCCATAATCCCTAATTTGATAGAGTGTGACATGAGGCTGTAGTGGGGATGCTCCAAACTTGGCCAGAACTATTTGATGTGACATGAGGCTAGAGTGGGGATGCTCCAAACTTGGCCAGAACTATTTGATGTGGGACTGAAGGCATACTATGGATTGTTTATGATAGCAAGAGAATGTGAAGTGTCTCAACTCAAGCCCAATCTAACTCAAATACATTGTGACTCCAATAAGGACTACCATACATACCTACTATGCCACCAAGGAATCAAAGAGGGGAGACTTAGTCTCGCTATCCTGGAAATGAGAGTGAAAGCACTACCACTCAAGTCTAGCAAGGTGTGGCATATTGCCTGCTCAGTTGGTCCTGCATCACTGGTCACATCATGAAAATTGAGATAAATAAAATAACTCCAAAGTGTTTATAAGATGCGATGACTTCCACTAATAATCCATTCAGTGTGAACTGCTCTCTATGCATGGATGCTTGGGATGTGTTGAAGATCATGAACTTTATTACGGTTGACAACAAGTCACGTGTTTTGCACAAGGTATGAAGTAAATCCAATTGTCATTGTAGGCCCTTTGCTAAGGATGAGAGTAAGACCGCATAGTTTACGTATAGGATCTAACCGACTCATGTTGAGTTTGAGGGGGGAAATTGAGAAGGTATTAGTTGTATGTTGAAATATATGTTACTGGAGAGTGCTTTATGCTGTGAGTGACATGGCACTATGTCGACCATTCAAAGAGGGATCAAGATAATCCTCTTGTAAGTTGGGCATATGGCTGTAACAACCGATGCTAAGCAATGCAAAGGGGAAGAAGATGAAAGTTGGAGGCTTAGCCTTTATCTCTTCCTCCCTGTGTATCTTGTTCATAACTAATAGCTTCCAATGTAGCACTCTCATCTCTCTCTCCCTCTAGGTTAATGACATCTTCCAGACAGTGACATATCTCCACAGGGTTTGGACCTTGAGATTACCAAGGGTGGCATTAGAGACAGCCAAGAGTAGGGTGTGCATATCCTCGTATGCACACATATCTAGATGGCTTGCTAGTCAGGGTATTCAAATGGACCACCTTCCCCCTTCCAATCTAGCTTGGATGTCTCGTGCCTCTAGGCCTCATGAGTTGGATTGTATCATATGGTTGGATCTACTCTAGCTCCACATCACGGACTTGGGGGGGACCTTGTGTTCCCCACGAAGGTCCCATTTTACTGTGACCATTTCCTGAGAGTATCAGAGGACTAGGTGATTATCAGACCTTAGTATATGGAGGATAGATGGGTCTCACACACACTGAGGATTGCCATTATAGATAGATACAAGTCTTGCCCACTAGAGGATTGAGACAAGGAGAGCCACAAGCACACCTAAGGAGGCGAGGATATGTAGGCTATGTGCACTAGCAGAAGTGGAGATAGAGAAACACACTTCCTATGCACTTATCTAGCATATTATGGGATTCAAGGATGGTAACATTGTATCTTTTAGGAGGGACACGATTTTGGTCCACTCTCACCGACTGATCCATTTTCATGACTAGGTTTGCATTGGCCTCTACTTGATGGAGATGCAGCAACGTAGAGAGACTTTATTATAGCAAATCAGACAGTAGGAGGTGACAGTAGGTTGGCTATATACAATGACATGTTAGAATTTTTATTCTTTTGAATCAACCCTAAGATATAGTGGGGTAGAGGTGGAGGACATAGCTGACATGAGGATAGCTTGGATCAATAGGAAGACGTGGCATGGAACATTGGAACCAAGGGCACACAGGCCACACAAGATGCAGAGGTTGACAGAGCATGTGCGATGGAGGTTTAGCTGTCCCAAGTCTCTCACAAGGAATTGTCTGAGCTGAAGGCATCACTCTTAACATGGCTTACCAGATACAGTGATCATGGAGACCATGCCCTCAGACACATCGAGATATGACCTGATAAATACAGGTTCAGGACATCTTCGCACTACATAGGAGAGCCACCATGACAATTGGTTATGTATGTTGAGTACTAGTTTTTTGAGTACTTGTTTCTAAGTACTAGTTTTTGAGTTTGAGCTTTCGTAGCATAGCACTTAGCAAGGGCCTTAGCGAGCCCTTTGCTTCAGCCGACAGTTTCTTGTATGAGTTACATCTTGCGATGCCTCCTAAAGATTGTAACACATCTCTCTCTCTCTATCTCTCTCTATCTATATATCTATCTATTGATCTATCTATCTATAATAATTCATAGTTGGGGAAGTATACATGTGTGTGCGTGTGTGTATAAATAAATATAAATAAATAAATAAATATATAGTTGGGGAAGTATACATGTGTGTGCATGTGTGTATAAATAAATAAATAAATAAAAAAATATATTTTTTATACACACACGCACAAACATGTATACTTCCCCAACTATGAATTATTCTTTTATGTATTCCCCATGAAATCTCCCCTTTACACTATCTTTTTAGCCACCCCATACACCAAGCCCATTAATCGTCCCATACCTCCTCTAATCCCTTCTCAACCTATGCACTTATTCGCTCCTTACTTCACTTGTGACTTAAACTTTTTTTAATTATCTAAGAATCCATATGGTTGTCTATATTCCTAGGTAAAGCAATAACAAGGTGGTCTACCCAAACGTAACTATGACATCCAATCTAGCATGGATGTCCCATCCCTCTAGACCTCGTGTTGGATTGTATCATATGGTTGGATCTACTCTAGCTCCACATCACGGACTTGGGGGGGGACCTTGAGTTCCCCACCAAGGTCCCATTTTACCGCGACCATTTCCTGAGAGTATCAGAGGACTAGGTGATTATCTGACCTTAGTATCTAGAGGATAGATGGGTCTCACACACACTGAGGATTGCCATTATATAGATACAAGTCTTGCCCACTAGTTGACGATTGAGACAAGGAGAGCCACATGCACACCTAAGGAGTCAAGGATATGCAGGCTATGTGCACTAACAGAGGTGGAGATAGAGAAACACACTTCCTATACACTTATCTAGCATATGGGATTCGAGGATGGTAACACTGTCTCTTTAGGAGGGACACGGTTTTGGTTCATTCTCACCGACTGATCCATTTTCATGATTAGGTTTTCATTGGCCTCTACTTGATGGACATGTAGCAACATAGAGAGACTTTATTATAGCAAATCAGACACAGTAGGAGGTGACAGTGCCACGGAAGGCTGACTATATACAATGACATGTTAGAATTTTTATGCTTTTGAATCAACCCTAAGATATAGTGGGGAAGAGGAGGAGGACATAACCGACATGAGGATATCATGGATCAATAGGAAGAGGTGGCATGGAATAGCAGAACCAAGGGCACACAAACCACACAAGATGCAGAGGTTGACTAGAGCATGCACGATGGAGGCTCAACCGATCCCAACTCTACTCACATGGAATTGTCTGAGTCGAAGGCATCACTCTTAACATGGGTTACTAGGTACAGTGATCATGGAGACCATGCCCTCGGACACATTGAGAGATGACCTGATAGATACAGATTCAAGACATCTTTGTAGCACATAGGAGAGCCACCATGGCAATTGGTTATGTATGTTGAGTACTAGTTTTTGAGTTTGAGCTTTTGTAGCAAAGCACTTAGCAAGGGCCTTAGTGAGCCCTTTGCTTCAGCCCACAGTGTCTTGTATGAGTTACATCTCGTGATGCCTCTTGAAGATTGTAACACATCTCTCTCTCTCTCTCCTCTCTCGCTCTCTCTATAGATATATATTTACACACACACACACACACGTATACTTCCCCAACTATAAATTATTTTTTTATGTACCCATAGTGAAATCTCCCCTTGACACTCTCTTTTTAACCACCCCATACAACAAGCCTATTAATCGTCCCATACCTCCTCTAATCCCTTCTCAACCCATGCACTTATTTGCTCCTTACTTCACTTGTAACTTAAACTTTTTTTAATTATCTAAGAATCCATATGGTTGTCTATATTCCTAGGTAAAGCAATAACAAGCTAGGGAAAATGAGCATTACCTGTCTACGCAAACATAACTATGATGTTCTAACACCTAGTTTGTTTGGATGGTGGCAGGTAAGTAGATTTTGACTGCGGAACTTGGACTGCTTGAGGATTCGACATCTTTTTTCATTTGTATGTTTTTGCTCGAAATGTTTGCAAATTCTAGTTGTAGACTTTTTCAACTTAGATGTGTCAAACATTTTTTCCTTATATGTTTGTCTTTTTCTAATACAATTGATGGAATTAATTGTATGGCTCAATTATTGATGGTACTTTTTAATCTAAACACACACTTTGATTTACCAACTAGCCTTTGGTTGGGCTAGTGCTATACAGTCAATTCACACATGAAGATTGTAATACACATCTCTCTCTCTCTCTCTCTCTATATATATATATATATTTATATTTATATTTACACACACACACACACGTGTGTGTGTGTTGTGTGTGTCTGTACATATGTATGTACGTATGTATGTATCTATCCATACATCTATCTATATATATATATATATATCCATCCATCCATCCACCTATCTTTCTATCTCTATCTTTTATGTATGTATGTATATGTTGAAGTGTCTCAACATCATGCTTGATGCCAGCATCATTATGATAGCAACCCACCATGTTGCTTATGGATTTGTAAATCCAAAAGAACCATATGTATATGTACGCCCCCCCTCTCTCTCTCTCTCTCTCTCTCTCTCTCTCTCTCTCTCTCTCTCTCTCAATTTACATGGACATCAGGCTTTGTTTCGAGATTCTTATGATTATGTATCACGTAGCATGTAGTATGGGTATTGATGCTCGCTGAGTAGCTCCACCCTTTAAGCTTGTTATATCCGGTTTCTCATAGTCTCATAGACCCATCGGTCTTTTGAAGACTCTAATAAAATTTCTTTCTTTTTGTCTGTGTCTCATTCCCCTCCTTTTCAACTCTTCCCCCCCTCCCTACACTCATGTTTCCCTATCCCCATGCCCTTATCAACCATTCCAATATGTAGTAATGGCATCTGCTTCCTCCCCCTGGAATGCTTCCCCCCTTCAATGTCATCTACCTTCCCTCATGACCCATTCTAGTTGCCATGCAGAGTGGTAGCACCCCCCTTTAGATTCTTCTCTCCACTACTTTTTTTCCCTCGTGGTATCACCTTATTGAAATCTTCCCCCTTCACTCCCCTTTCAGCACTAATCATTAAATTAAACATGTTTAGATTAACTTAATTGTATTTATGACAATCATAGCTATAGTAATCATACCTCAAAAAGGGGTCCTCTTTCTAAAATTTAACTCAAGTAGGAGGTCATATTTGAATCCTGTCACAAACTCGATTTCATACACAAAAAATTGTAAGTCTTTGGGGATTTTTGTGGCCTAATAGCCATGAGTTTAGATGATGTTAGGCATCCTAATCAAAGCACCAGCTCCATGAGTTTACACATTTTTACATAACTCAATCCACATAGGTTAGAGCCATTTTTATTGCAATCATTGGTACATCATATGCGACACTTTTGATAACATTGTGCACATTTTTCATTAAAAATTTAAAAGCGTTACTAAAGAAAGTTTTTCTTTTTCAAACTACATTTAAGTTTGAAGCATACTCCAATTTTAATGCTCAAACCCCATGAGATTAGGCAAGCCAATGGAATGCAAAACTTTTCCACACTACTCCAAACCAAATGTTTAGAAATTAATGAAGTGATTCTAAAAGGATACTTCCAAAAAAAGGCCCCCATAGTGCCACAATCATCCTTGGGAAAATTTAAGACGTTGTTATGGACCCATGGCCCTTTGTAATCTCCATAAATAAATAGAACACTATCACATTCCAAGAGCAATGTAGGGCTCACTGCCGATGACCATACATTTTTGGCACCATTGCTGGGTAGTTTTGAGGTACACATTTGTGTTCATTTTCTTCTCTCTTATCTACCCATTGCCCAATGCGTAATAGCTTAATGAGCAGCTATTGGTTTTGCTATATAGGAGATGTGTCAGTGAAAAGAAGTATTTGGAAGTGTTTTTAAGTGATTTGGAGTGTGTTTTAGTTGTCAAATCATAGAGAAAGGTAGTTGGCATAATTGCTAAGGCATTGTTGTTGTCAAAATCAATCAAAAACACTAAAAAAATATGCTAGTTTGTGAATTTTGAAGCTGTTTGAAGTGACAAGACTATCACATTTTGAAAATGCACTCCATGGTTCTTGTAAAGGTGTTGTTTTCTATTGTTTGTTTGTTAATTTAGGTAGAATGGGTAGTGTAGAACCCCTTGGGCCCAAAAATTCCACGTAGAAACTAAATTTCTTGAGAAAATCATGAAACTTTCATGGACAATCTGTGGAGCAAATTGACATGGTGGGATTAAGGTCTAATTCAATGCTCATTGAATTAGTTAATTTAGCATGGGATTAAGGTCTACTTTAGCACCATGAATTAGCTAATTCAGTGCACGAAATCAGCCCTAACACCCTTTCCTACTACTGTGAGCTGGCATATTTAGTGTAATACCTTAGCAAGAGAGAAAGTAAACCCCCACCAAATTAGGACTTAATTTAGCGACCTAGGAGTTAAAGTTGATTCAGCAACCTGGGAGTTAGGAATTGATTCAAAACCCCTTGAATTATTGATAATTCAAATGCTCAGCTGGACTACTAAAAATCAATACCAAGGTGAATATTTGAACGGAAAGTTAGGTCATTTGACTAATCATTTGAAACATTCACCTAATCATTTGACTACATCTAACTGAAACATTCACACGTGACCCTAAAATTGCATTCAACAAAATATGAAAGAGGTTACAATATCTAAGTGTTAATTGAGAAAAATCTTGCATCTAAGTGTTTGCAAGAATAGCCAAAATTAGTGCAATCATTAAACTAAGCATCAAAATTTGGAAAAAGTTCACTTGTAATATTAGAAACTAAGAATTGGATCCCATACTGAATTAAGATTTAATTCAATGCCCCACAAGAATTTAATCCATTGCACTGAATTAACTATTTCAGCTTTAAGGTTGACCAGGGAGATGTCAAGAATATCACTATCACATTGCAATGGACTCTAAGGGATGTGGGACAACATCTATTGGTCATAGAGGATGGCATGTCAAATTCCTTCAACTTTACCTTAAATGGTGAAAAGATCGGCTAACGTGTAGAGAAGTGCATGCATAGTGTGAATTTTATTCCTCTTGCAACTTTGAAGATAGTTAACAATGTGTTTGACTAGTGCAACATTAAATTTTATGCCATGTCCTAGTTCTTGTTTCAATTCATGAAGGACATTCAAAATGAGGTGTAATTTCCTTTGATGGTTTTTTCCTATGCGTTCATGTTAAAACTTTTGGGGATTTTATGATGTGTTTTAATTTTAGGGTTTATATATATATATATATATAATATGTATGTATGTATGTTTGTATGTGTATTTGTATGTATGCATGTTTGTATGTGTATTTGTATATGTATGTGTATGTGTATGTGTGTGTGTATGTGTGTGTGTGTGTGTGTGTGTGTGTGTGTGTGTGTGTGGGGAGAGAGAGAGAGAGAGAGAGAGAGAGAGAGGTAAGAGCCATTTTTACATTTTCACTTTTAGAGAGCCATAGAAACTCCCACCCTCAAAATGATCTCAGTCCCTCAGTCTTGCTATCTTCCATGGATTCAGCAAGAGTTGCATTCCATGATTTCATCTCATGAATTGCATTTGCAGATCACGAGAAAGAGCTTTTTTTAAAATAGGACCTTAGATGTCCTAGGCACATATATGCGAACCAAGGTTGATTTCAAAGATCTCATCATCTACATGCAAGAGAATTTCACTAATTTTTCTTATCAACTTGACGAGTCTTCAAAAAGATTGGTTCTGATAGATTACATCAAATATATATTCCTAGATGAACCCAAGTTTGTGATGCACTTGGCCCGCTTTTGCAATAATCTTGCAGAGGAAGGGTTTAGGATGCTAGAAGTGAATGACCTCCTGGAAGTGGTGATCACGGGAAATACGGGCACTTAACTTTATTCATGGGAGATGACATTCATCTTTCTTCTCCATGATAAAAATTTAGAGCAAGAAGCCGAGCACCCCCTCTACTAGAACTATTGATATCCTCTTCCCTAGACTAGACTCTAACCTATACATGGAAGAGTCTCTTGACCATGCAAGGGAGGAGATGGAAGAAACTAAAGCATTGGGTATACTCCAAGATCCCTTAGCAAGTGTAGAGCAAGAATCTGCATTGGAGACCGCTAACCCATCATCAGACTTATGGTCTTGTCCCCCCTCATTGTTGATGGAGAAGAGTATGTGTTATTCCATGACATAGAGGTTCTTTTTAGACTACGAGAGGACAAGGCACTCAAATTCCTATTTGGGTTTGATGTTAACACGTGGCAAAGATCTTGCAATTTTAGGTTCTGAAGACCAGACAATCAAAAACTTTCTAATGATGATGTTGGTTTCATGGAGGGATGCAAACATGTTGATATATGATGCACATCCCTCTATTGAAAAGCTTCCACTTCAAAGATAGAACAAGAGAAATCTTCCACCTCTCAGACGGAATAGCATACATCACATGGATCCATCAACATAGTGTACACTCACTATACATCACAAGGATCCATCAACATTGCACGAGAGGGAGGAATAGAAGTAGATGACGCTCTAGTGGTAAGTTCGAACAATGTTTTGTCTTTTGATGGTCTTTTGGTATAATTTGTTTCGTTGGTCTTCTAATGTTTGTTGAATTGTTGTAGGAGGCATTTGAGGTCGATGAATTCTCATCTCGACGGGGTAATGTTTGTAGTATGTTTGGGTGAGATCATTATTTAGCCCATTATCTCAGTGAAGTGGCACAACACCTCGTGCTCTTCCACAACAATTTTCTCCTTGAGGGCCTATGGAGCTGGTGAAATGCAAGGCATTGTCATGTGTTATCAGGTATTCCAACATCACTTGGAACACAAACAAGGTCATTTTGGTCCATCGCTTGGTTGCTATCAATGCATTTGGATCGAATATTCATGGTGGCAGGGCATTGATGGCAATAGCTGTGTCGTTGGTAGTTAGGAGAAGAGGATGTTAGATCTATTACAACTAGATTTACATCTAGGAGTCCACTTGGGGATTCAAAGACCCCTATTCTCGACGTATTAGAACTAGATAAGAAGAAAGATTGCCTATGAGGCCCCTTGTAATACATTCTCAAATATAAACATATATTGAATCAATGGATACATGTCTTTAATGGGTACGTGTATTTCTTATTTGTTTTAAGTGATCGCTTCTCTTGATGAATTTAATACATTTATTCCACTATATTTTTTAAAAGTCTTTGATGTTAATGTTTACCATATTTGTTCCATCCTTTTAATTGTGTAAAACTACTGCATTTCTAGTCAATATTGTATGCTCTTCGCCAATTTTGTGCATTTTGATGTTCACTTTTGTCAAATCCAGGTGGGCCATGGTGGGTTTTGGGCCTTCAGGGCCCCTTACAATGTCCCAAGCACTTTTTCCTTCTTTGACATGGTGAAATTCCACTGCGACACTTTTTTCTTCTACGATAGTGAAATTCTGCTTGGATTTGATAGAAATGGCATTTCAATCATGAAAACACATATTCAACCTGTCAAATGCAAATCAAATACTGTGTCATTTTCTGCTGATGGAAGCACAAGTAGTGTCGGAGGTGATGATGGGGCAGTGAGAGAATCTGGGGACATGGGGGAGAAATATGGAAGAGTGTTAGTTGCAGAAGGGGGAGTAGAGGGGAGGGGGGGAAGACCTGGGCAAATGGTTTGAGCAGCTTGGTAATCCTCAAGGGTAGGATTAGCAAGGGAGGGGAAGAAGCTAGGTGTGAGGGGCTCATAAGTTAGTGACTGTTGGGTTAGTTGAAAATGGTGAGAGGCATGAGCAAAGAGACGATGGAGGGAATAGATGTTAGGATGGAGCTCGGGGAAGGTTAAGAGGGTGGTAGCAGCAGCAAGGGTAAGCGAGGCTATGAGGTTGGCAGAAAGAGTGGTTAGATATGGGAAGTTGGATGTGAGATAGGCCTTGTCATCTCCCGACACTTCTTTTTGCTGGTGCAATGGGATCATCAGCTCCATGGGTGGGATGTCGGTCATGTCGTGCCTTGCAAATAATAGTGATGGCCTTTGTAGTAATGGTAACAAACCTACAATAACCCTGAGGGGAGGACTGCCCATGAGGCATACATATGCAATGAAAGCATCCGTCTTGAGTGCTATAAATTCAACATGTGTAGACAGGCAGAAGATATTTTTCTCATCTTCAGACAAGTCTTGGCAAATTATGCACAGGGTTTCGGTCCCGATGGAATGTTCCCATTTGATTGTTGGATGAGCAGATATGATCCTGATTTGGAGTTGCTTCCATTGGATAAGCACGCGTGCGTTGAGGTGATCTTCCACTTGTAGAGCAGTCACAAGCTCTTGGTACACCACTGTTGTGCATTGTAGTGGGGCTTGATTGGTGTTGTCTTCCAATGCCTCATTGTTATGCACTAGCAATTGGAGTTCAAGCTTGGAGATGATTATCTTTTGGGAGTGCATCTCATTCATTTTTTCTTTGTATTGATGGTAGATGGTTGTATATTTCTCCTTAAGCTTTCTCATTTGCAAGGCTATCTTTGCCTGTTGAGAAATGTCTTCAGTGATATTGGACCATTGGTCCAAGATTTGTACTTGTGAAGTGCTGGCCTCTTGAGCGGTAGCAAGTTGGTCCTTTAAGATTCTGCATTCCCTTGTAAGCTCGTCAATGCTGAAGGCACGCACTGCCAAATATTGTTTCATTTCTTCAAGCTTGTCTTTGCAATCCTGGAGCTCTTCTTCTTTGTGAATTAGAGTGAGTCGAGCTTGTGCCACTACCTCCATCTGTTGAGCATGTGCGGATGTCAAGGAGTTATAGTAGGTATGTAGAATTGCCTATGCTTGTACTGCTGCTGTCAGCTGTGTTTGACTTTGGTGGAGGTTGGAGGTCACATCCCTCACTGCCTTCTCTTGAGCTTGGAGAGCTTGGTTCATGCGCACTTCTTCTACCTCCTTCTCATGTATTTGCGCCCGAAGTGCCTTGACCTCTATGGTGATTTCTTCGAATTGGTCTTTGATTTCTATTGCAGTCTGTCTGTCCAATTCTCTTGCATATTCTTCCTTGGCCAAGCTAGTGATGTTGGAGAATGACAGACGGTGATAAGGTCTAGCGATACTACTGATACAAGTGCCCATGTAGCCATTCTGATGATTCTGTAGTACTTGGGGGAGGTTGTTCCAATGGTATTTTAGTCCCTTGTGTACAATAGTCATACTATTGATCTGGCACTAGCTCCCCTTGTGGCTCATTGACTGGCATGGTGTCGATGGGCGGTTCTAGTGATGATGTAGCCTTAGGCTCTAGTGCCGATCTTTCCTCAGATTCTAGTGCCAATCTTGCCTCAGGCTTTGGTTGTTGCTGTTGTTGGAGATATATTGGTGGCAGTTGTGCACCGAGCTGTAGCATCTCATGGGGCAATTCTTTAATCTCGACCTCTAGAATAGGTATTTCTTCTAAGGCAACTGCACTTATCAATGTGCTAGTAGGAGAAGTTCGTGACGTCTCCCATACTAGTGAGAAGGGTATGTCCAACTCCTCAATTGGTTTTGGTGATTGGGACGGACAGAGTCATTTCTCTTTCTTGTAGTTCTTTTTTAATGATTATAGCCAATAAGTGTGGAATTTTACATTTTTGGCATGAAGAACCATCTAGTTTCTTTGTAAAGAAGATGACTAAGTGCTAGACCCAGTCTTGTTTTAGCTTCCTACTCAGCAAAACAAATGTGCAGAGTGGAAGGGATCGATTCTTGCCGCACTTGACGCCCAGGATTGTGGATAGGAATTGTGCTTCTTCCTTGAGGTGATGGTTAAGGATTGTGCAAAGCAATATGCCATCCCTATGGAACAATGTACCCTTGGTGAGGAGAGACTGTACTTCGATAAACTTTGCATCGCAGGCCGTGTAGGGTATTTGGCACCTTGTCTTGGCAGTGAGAAAGCCCTTTGAATGACTGTACTGTTGAGGATAATGTTTAGTGGGCTTTGATGTACAGTGATTGTACCATACTTGCCAACCTTTGCATTGATGGAGTGGTAAGAATGGAGAAAGTCCTTGATGTATGTGGTCATTGTAGGACTGTCCTCCAAGGATTTTAGGCTCTCATGCAAAGTGCCTAGACCCCTTTGCTCTAAGTAAGATGTTGCTTCTTGTGGGAAAGAGCATAAGTTGATGTGGATGGCCAAACAAATTCCAGTGACTGGGTCCCGTCAATGGCTGTGTAGGCCGGTGGTGAATGGGGTGGCATTTGTTCTTCTTGGTCATGCACTAAATCCTCTTCTGAGCTATCGCTCTAGACCATGAATGCCTATGGTCGCTGTGGTTGAGAGGATGTAGATGGTTGCAAACTCTGGAGGGGGTCTCGTGGTTGAGGCGGTGGGCTCTTTCTGTGCATCCTCTTTAGTGGCGGCATCTTTTCTGAACCTGCATCCATGTGCATGTGGTGTACCATTGATCATTAGATTGGTTGGCATGCCGGTATGACCTTTCTGTGTGTGTGTGAGAGATCTTATTTTTATATATGCTTTGAGAGTGTGGAATGAAAGTGTGTGGTACAATTATTCATGCAATCATCTATGTGTCTAAGCGAAAGCGTGTGAGTGCACGTGACCTAGTAGCTAGGTAGGGACTAACTATATGCTTTTTTTTGTTGCTGGGATTTTCATAGGGCAGCTAGAACTCAGGCATCACTTATGAGCCCTAGGTTAAAATCAATTGATGCTACCTACATGTGTGAAGACGTACATATGCAAGTGAGTGCTTGTGATACAATCTAATCCTAACTAAGAAAGAATTGGTTTCCCAAATCTTCGTTTTTGTCGAGGATGGCTTGCGTGTTGATGTAATAGCACTTCAGTCGGCTCCCGTTTATTGTTGTGTTGAATTGGACTCCATCCAATGTTTCTAGCAGCACATCTCTGATGGGATTCATCTTGCGTACTCGGTAGGGTCCTTGACCTAGATACTTCAATTTCCCCTTGTGTTCTTTGGCATTGTATAACAGGACTAAGTCGCCTTCCTTGATGTCTTTAGCTTTAAGATTTCTGTCAAACCATGCCTTCCTTCTACGTTTTTCTATTGTCATGGCATGGTAAGTGACTAGTCTTGTCTCCGTATACTTCTCCAACTGATAGAGCCTTTCTTTCAAGGATTCATGGTCTCCCATCCCATGCATTCCTGTACTGCTATGCATAGACTTGGTATTACAAATTCTAGTGGGACCACATCTTCAAGGCCATACACCAATTGAAAAGGTGTGTTCCCTGTACTGACCTTGAGTGTGGTTCTGTATGCCCATAAGGCTGCATTTAGTTTCTCTACCCAATCAGAACACTGTGGTTCTACTACCTTGGTGAGGATAATGCATATTATTTTGTTGGTGGATTTGGCCTGTCCATTCCTTTGGGGGTAGTAGTGTGTGCTTTTTCTATGGATTACCATGAAGCCAGACAAGAGTTCTTGGATTACCTCATTGACAAAATGTGTGCCTCTATCTGACACAATTTCAATGGGGCATTCGAATCGGGTGATCACATTTTCATATAAGAATCTTGCTGTGCTTCTGGCATCTGCCTTTTTGACTGCTTCATTTTGTAAAGTAGTCAGTGGCCACAATGATGTAGCATGCCTGTGTTCCTTTTTCTACTGCTGGATGTATGGGACCCACAATCAATCCCCCATTTTTCAAATGGTTTTTGTGCAACAACTGTTGTTAGGGGATTGAAGTCTTTGTGTTGTGGTTTAGTAGTCCGTTGGCATACATCACAACCTTTTACATATTCATAGGCATCTGCCCACAGTGTTAGCCACTAGTAGCCCGTGAGGAGAACTTTTCTTGCTGTGGCTTCCCTTGGAAGTGTCCTCCCACAATGCCTTCATGTACTTCACTCAGGATTAACATGATCTCATGAGGCATTACACATCTTCTTAATATCTGGTCCTTGCCCATCTTGTACAGTTGTCCTGCAATGAGTTGATAGGGTGCAGCCTTTAGAATCAATTTTCTGGCATCTACTACTTTCATTTCAAGGGGTGGTCTTCCTGCCATCAAGTAACCAATGATATCTCCACACCACTACGGAACAGCATCTATTTGAAATAGTGTGGCATCTGGTAAGTCGTCTTCTACTCCAGTGGCTTCTTCTCCCAACTTGACATGAGACATGTGATTGGCAATGTAGTGTTGGGCACCTTTGCGGACCACTATTTTGAAGTTGAGTGAATTCTTGAAGCAAGAGGAGCCATCTGGTTATTCTTCCTGTTGTACATGGACGGTTCACAAGATAAAGCAATGCTTGATGGTCGGTGTAGAAGACAAAATCATTTGCCAGTAGATAGTGCCGAAATTTCTTTACACTATACACCATTGCTAGGGCTTCTCTTTGTGTGGTGGTATAGTTGATCTCTGCATCATTGAGTTGTCGATTGGCGAAGTAGAATGGGTAATCTTTCTTATGTTCACCAGGTTGACAAAGCACACTCCCAATTGCATACTTGGATCCATCAGTATGAACATGAAAATCAATATCCCAATTGGGAGATATAAGGATGGGTGCTGTGATTAGGCACCACTTTAAAAGCTCAAAGGCTTGGTCGCACTCTTCGGTCCATAAGAATTCCACCAATAATTTGTAAAGTGGTCTAGCTATCATGGCATACCACAATATAAATCTTTTATAATAGCCGGCATGTCCCATAAAGATCTGTACACCTTTGGAATTTGTAGGAGGAGGCAATTCCATGATGATTTTGATTTTGTCCATGTCAGTTGCAATCCCATGTTGAGAGATGATGTGTCCCAAAACAACTCTGTGGGTGACCATGAACTAGCATTTTGTTGGATTTAGGGAGATGCCATACTCCCTGCATTTGATTAGTACTGCTTCAAGACATTTGAAGTGGTCTTTTTTGTTTGAATGGATGCACAAATCATCCAAGAACACTTGTAAAAACTTATTCAAAAATGACTTGAAAGCTGTGAACATGACTCGCTGGAATGTGGCCGGGGCATTACAAAGGCCGAATGGCATGACTCTATATGCAAAAATACCCCATTTTGTAGCAAATGCTGTTTTTGATTAGTCTTTAGGAGCAATTTGCACTTGGTTATAGCCACTGAAGCCATCCAAGAAGCTCTATATTTCGGAGTCTGCCACTTTTTCCAACACTTTTTTTGTTAAGGGTAGGGGATAGTGATCCCTAATTGTGGTGGCATTCACATTTTTTAAGTTTACGAAAATCCTGAGCTTCTTGTTGCGTTTAGGCACAATGACAATGGGTGAAACCCAATCAGTGTGCTCTATCTTGTAGATGAATCCGGCATCTAGGAGTTTTTCTAGCTCGTCATCATAAACCATGGTGCCATACTTAGGATTTGTGCGATAAGGTCGACATACCTTAGGGTGAGCACCTTCCCTTATAGGTATCATGTGTACTGCCACTTCTAGTGAAATTCGTTTCATCTCTTTGTATTACCATGCTAGGCAGTCACGGTATTCCATTAGGAGTGCTTTGAGTTTGTTTTCATCTTCTTGTTGAAGCTGTTTCCCAATGAAAACCTGTTTTTCTTCCTCCCCTTCAAGGGCGAGGTTTTATTGTGCGTGTTTTTGCCGGTCCCTCATAGATTGGAGTTTCTCCAATGCTATCGGTTTCTTGAACTTTAGATTCTCTAAGTAATCTTGGCATTGCTATTGGTGCACTACCACTTGTGTAATTCTTGAAGTATTCTGGCACTTCTTGAAGATCGGCCTCTGATGGTGTTGAACTAGCCTGACATGTGCCATGTGTACTGGGTGGCATAGTTGTATTTACCAATTTGTTAGGCTCTTTTTGATTTTCTTTTTTTGAAGTCTCTTGATTAAGCTTCATCTGCACATGTGGCTTATATTTCCGAAACTTCTTACGTTGGGAACTGTGGGGTAACTTTTCCACTGGTAAGGTGTTTCCAAGTAAGGGTTCATTGGCTGCGCATACTCCTTCTAGTCCCTCAGGGGACCCCATTCAAGAGGCAGTGGTTCTGATTTTGAGGGAGCTGGCTTTGCAAGGTACAATTTGACAATCCCTGTTTGGACTCGTTCGAACTCATTAAAGTGTTCGGCCTTGGCTTTTCTGCGGTTTCCTCCTTCAGCTTTCTTATGGGATCTTTTGCTGTTATTCAACTTTGGAGGTTCAACTTTTAGGAGTTTGACTGCCATTAGGGCATGCATAGTGGCTAAGTCATTATCAAAGATTTGATCTTCAATTTCAGCATTCTCAGCCTCTATTTCAAGGTCCTTCTTCAGGTTCATTATTCCACTCGAGGTCAGCCATAATGAATGGCATCTCTAGATCAATTGGTTCTTCATGTGTGAGTGAAGGATCTACCTGTAGCACCTTATCATCTATCTGTGAGAAGATGGGGTCTAATGAATGGCAGTTGTCGATGGTTGCCAATGTTTGTATCCAATTATTGACATTGCTTTGTGAATCGCCCACTATGGCATGCTATTGCAAGGGAGCTGATTTGCTTGAGATTGTTGTTGAAGATGTGTCATCCAACGCTCTAGGCACAATTGATTTTATAGCTCCTATTCCCACATTCACCCTAACTACTGTGTCGTGATTCTGGATTGTCAGTCTATCAGTTCCCCAATCATGGAGGACTGATGCTTCTCGTAACCAAGGATGTCCCAATAAGATTTGATAGGATTTTTTGGGGAGATCCAAGATTGTGAATTGAAGGGAAAAGTGGACTCCTACGATCTTTGTAGACATGCCATTTACTATTCACAAGGGTTTAGCCCGTGAATCATGGGCAAGGTGTATGTTAAAGTTAGCCTTTTGCTTTGGTGGGAGATCCCATTCTTCGTAGAGCTCCTTTGATAGGACATTTACACCTGCTCCACCATCCACTATGGCTTGAACTTCATTATATGCCTTGTGGATCAAAGGCACAGTAATGTTGCATATGTCATCTCTCTCACCCATCTGCACCAGGATATCTTCGATGTTGTTCATAGGTGGAGGGGGATTTGCGAGTTCAATCCATCCTTTGAAACTCTCCCAGAGATTGGGACAATTCCGTCGGAGGATTCCAATGGGAATTGACACAGGGCAACTCAGGATGCTAGAGAGTGCGGCTCCTTCAAGTTGACATGGCAGTACATTATGTTGTGGAGTCTATTGTTGGAACAAAGGATCGAGTACAGTATCAATACTTTGTGGGGCTAAGTCATGGATTTGGTCTTGAGCTTGTTTCTCAACCTCAAATTGAGCTTTTTTCTTAGCCTCAAATTGAGCTTGTTTCTCAGCCTCAAATTGAGCTTGTTCCTTTTGTACCCATTGTTGAAGTGCCTGAAAACGAGCCTTCTCCACCTCTACATTTGGGTATGGAGCTTCTTTTATTTGAGGCTAGGGACTTGATGTGGATGAGCTCGGCTGCTCATTGCTTGGTGGAGGTGGAGGCACTTGTGCTTTCTTTTTAAGAAGTCGCTTTGGTTGGATTGGAATGTTAAGGTCCTTGGTGGCCTCTTTCTGTTGGCGTGTAATTACATTTATAGGTTGTGATATTACACTTGTTGGACCCAGACTTTGATGGTCCACCCCAATGATGCCGATTGGGATGTCAGGCTTAACCTCTGTTTGTTGTGGGTCTTTATTTTTCATGGGACGATCCATACAGGCATGTCTTATGCCACAGTCTCTGCAGAGTGGTTGGAAAGTAGCCGAGCTACCACGATGAGGGCACTCTACGATCCGGTGATTTTTGCCACAACCGTAGCACTTCATTGGTGCTCGATATGTGTTGGGACGTACTTGATTTGCATAAACTAGCATTAGACCCTCTGCACCTTCTACATAGTACACTAGGTACTCTATTTCATACTCAAATGACGAGTCTACTTCCTTGGCTTGTTATTGATGTATTGGAACTACCTGAGGAGCTGGATTTGGTGCTCTTGGATATGGTCGTGGATTCAGATTCCTGAGTAGTTGTGGGACTTGTGTCCGAATGAGAACAGGATTTAGCCTCGGAGCTAGGGGTGCTTGTGCAAGTGCCGATTGCTTGTACACTGGCATGGGGGCCACTTGGTATTGTTGAGGTCGAGGTGGGTTGTTGCGCATGTTGAAGATGCAACTGCTTTCATCATGGCCGCCGACGACGCAGATATGGCACCACAACCTTGGCAGTGGATTTGCTTGTGCAGTGATCCTGGCTCTTAGGACCAGGCACTCATTTGCTGTATGATTGGCCATGCGGTGTGGACACCAGACAATATAATGCTGTGGATATGTTTGAGTTGGCGGCTGAGACAAGTGAAGTTTTTGTTCCATGGCCTGCATCATGTCTTCTTTCAACTTCATGGTCCTGGCCTCTAAGCGATCTTCATTTGATGTTTCAGTAGTGGACTTGGATTTGCCTTTTTTCGAGCGTTTATCTTGTGTACTAGATCTGTCGTCATCACTGCTAGTGTCTAAGTCGGTCATGCCATCATCGATGTCAATGGCTACCGCATGAGCGGCACTGTACGTTTCAAAGCTACTTATCTTTTTCATATCCTTTCGAATTTTCTTTCTTAGTCCTGCAATGAACCATGCCGTGAGGTACTTTGCATCTGGGCATGGGTCACATTTGGCAATTAATCTTTTCATCTTACCTAGGTATGTGCGTACATCTTCTCGCCGGCCTTGTTCGATGTTGCTTAGTTGGAGAGTGGGATCATCTTGTAGCCTCTCCATTTGAAAGCGTTGTTTAAATTCTATTTGAAGTAGGTCCCATGTGGCACGCTCTTTCACTAGAAGGTCTATGTCCCATTCAAACGCTTCATCAACAGTTAAGGCCATGGGAAACCAAGCCACCTTGGTTTCATGGGATTGATCTCCACCTGCGCGACATGCGGCATCAAAATGCTGGAGGAATCGGGCTGGATCTCCCCTACCATTATATTTGGGAAGTTCCACTTTTCCTAAGGGGCACCTGCCTTGAGTATTATTATTTCTTTGATTAAAGAAATTGTCAGCCTTTGTATCGAGGTTGATATCCCCATCATTATCGCGACGGTGTCCAGCCATGTTGTGGTGTGGAGGAGTCAAAGGGAGTGATTGAATTTCAGGGGGGAATTTGGGGTAGAGGATTGTCGGAGGCGGTGGTTATAGTAGAGTTGTATGCGGATTTGGCGAGCATTGGAGTCAAAGGCATTGGTCAGAATGTAGCTACATGCAGATTGGGCGAGATTTGCAAAGGGTGTCTCTGCCACAAGTGCGAGTGTGGATGTAGTTTTGTTGGGAGGGTTAGAGTGGTGTTAATTTGTGTAGGGACCATCGTGTTAGTAATGTGCCTAAGATTGTCCTACGTGTGTAGGGAATTGTGCCAATGTAGACGGATCAATTATCGGAGGTCACGACGTGAAGATACGAGCGAATTCGTGCAAAACGAGGCCCACACGGGGGTGCAAATGAGCAAGTGCTAGGGATGTCGAAATGGTGTGAAATGGGTTGGAAAAATACCCCGTAGCGTGACGTTTTCGTGTGTGAAATTTGGGTTCAAAAAGGGTCCAGTTTGGGTCCCAAACGGATGAGTTACGAGGGGTTAAAGTAGGGGTAAAATTGGCTTTTTTGGGGGGATGGTCTTAAGGGTGGTGTGAATGGACTTTAAGTCCAATTGAGGGGTTTGAACCAAGTAATTCTAGTTAGATAAACTAACCTATATCCTCCCAGTTACAGTAACTAGGAGGTTAACCTAACTAGTTTCACTAACTATAGTTAAGCACTAACTAAAGGTTAGTGAAACTAACTTAAGTGTTAGTAACTAACCTAGGTTAAACTAACCTAACCTAGGTTTAACTAAGCTAGCCTAGGTTAAACTAACCTAACCTAGGTAAAACTAACTTAGGGTTAGATTAATGGTTAGGTTAGGTTTTTTTTTTTTTCAAAACTGTTTTTTGGGGGGGGGGGGGGGGGAGGATTTTCACGATGGCAGTTGGGGGGGGGGTTTTCGAGCAGTGGCGTGGGAAGGGGGGTGTTTTGAACAAAGGGGACGTGGAGGTGGAGGGGAGGGGTGAGGGGCAAGTGGGGGGTTTGTCGCGGCAAGCGGGGCGGGGCACGGAGGTGGCAGCGGTGCTGAGGTGGTGGAGGCGTTGGGCGGGCACCGTCGACACGCCGCCTGGGGCTAGCATTACGCGCGGGTGTCGCTGCGAGCGCTGGCCCTTGTTTAGTAAGGTAGGTTAGTTAGGTTAATTTTTTTTTAAGGTTAGTGTAGGGAGTGGCCGGCGAGGGGGGGTAGAGAGAGAGAGAGAGAGAGAGAGAGAGAGAGAGAGAGAGAGAGGGGGGGGGGGAGGGAAAGAGAGAGATAGGGAGAGAGAGAGAAGAGAGAGGGGAGTAGAGAGACATTGAGAGAGAGAGAGGGAGAGAGAGAGGGAGAGAGGGGGGGGAAAAGAGAGAGAGAGAGAGAAAGAGAAGAGGGAGGGGGAGGGAAAGAGAGAGAGAGGGAGAGAGAGAGAGAGAGGGGGGAAAGAGAGAGAGAGAGGGGGAAAAGAGAGAGAGAGAGAGAGAGGGAAGAGAGAGAGAGAGAGAGAGAGAGAGAGAGAGAGAGAGAGAGAGAGAGAGAGAAGAGGGAGGGGGAGGGAAAGAGAGAGAGAGGGGGGGAAAGAGAGAGAGAGAGAGAGAGAGAGAGAGAGAGAGAGAGAGAGAGAGAGAGAGAGAGAGAAGGGAGAGAGAGGGGGGGGGAAGGGGGTGAGGGAGTGGTGGAGATGGAGGGGGGGAGGGGGTGGTGGAGATGGGGGGGGGGGTGGTGGTGGTGGCAGGGGGTGGTGGAGATGGAGGGGGGTAGGGGGGAGGGGGTGGTGGAGAGGGAGGGGGGTGGGGGTAGGGGGGAAAGAGGTGGTGGAAATGGAGGGGGGTGGGGGGAGGGGAAATGGAGGGAGGGAGGGGGTGGTGGAGATGGAGGGGGGTTGGGGGGAGGGGAAATGGAGGGACGGAGGGGGAAAAGGGGTGGTGGAGATGGAGGGGGGTTGGGGGGAGGGGAAATGGAGGGAGGGAGGGGGTGGGGAGGGGGAAATGGAGGAAGGGAGGGGGTGGGGAGTGGTGAAGATGGAGGGGAGGGTGGAGGGGGAGATGGAGGAGGGGGAGAAGAAAAAAGAAAAAAGAAAAAACTTGACGGACGGAAAACTTTGACGGAAAATGAAAAACTTTGACAAAAATCTAAAGGGAGGAAGAGATGGTCACTTGAACACTCTCCAAGTCTTTCTCGATGTAACGAGATTGTTGAGGATCAATGGACAATGGGTGGAGGGCTAGGTTATTGCTGCTGCGAGATGTGGGCTCGAAGTCACTTACCATATGTGAGGATGAGAGTAGGGTGGTGGTCGATGGAGAGGGAGGAGTGTCTTGCATAGGGCTATGGTGAGGATGAGAGTAGGGTGGTGGTCGATGGAGAGGATGGAGGCAAGATGTGAAAGATCAAGAATGAGGGGGTGGGGTGGGTTTTTATAGGAAATGGGTTTAGGTTTAGGGATAAACCCTAAACTCTTCCCGAGTCATAACTTTTTATGGATAGCTCGGTTTGCTCTACTGCAAAAAGGTGAAATGATCGAAATTGCAAGCTCTACGCATTCGTTTCCACTACCTAGCCTGATTGTTTATCAAGTGGCTTATTTTTAAGAAATAAAGAAAATTTCTTAAGGTAGTAACCCAAGGTTGATGCTTGGGGTTGATATGTTTGGCTAGAAATGGAAAAAATTTGTTTGGCTAGAAATGGAAAAAATTTTACTCTCCTTGGCCTTGCGTGTTATGTTTGTGAAAGTTCGAAGTAGTTTTTTTTTTACACATACCTATGTATGTTTACTCGTTACTTGAGACGCTAGTCTCCCCGACAGCGGTGCCAAATGTTGGTTCTTTCCTATGGCTTCCATAGGAAGAGTAGGGTTTTTTCAGTATGCAGGGTTCCGAGGCTTTTCGTCACCTACAAATACATCGGGGTTGTCGTTTGTAGTATACGTGTAGCTTAGGACCTCGAGTCGTGTTTTGGTGAGAGATGTAGGCTTAAGTCTAGTAAGCAAACATAGTGCATGCATAGGTAAAAGGAACATGTATCATCATGGTTGAGGTAATGAAGGCTTTCATCTTCATTGGGGGTTGAAGGGTTTAGGAGGAGTTTAAGGGTTAGAAGGAGGTTCCAGGGTTTAGAAGGAGGTTCTAAGGTTTAGAAGAGGTTCTAGGGTTAGAAGGAGGTTCCAAGGTTTAGAAGGATTTCCAAGGTTTAGAAGGAGGTTCCAGGGTTTAGAGAGAGGTTCCAGAGTTTAGAAGGAGTTCCAGAGTTTAGAAGAGGTTCCAAGGTTTAGAGTAGAGTACATGGTGGAGAACTCGTCTCCCTTGTAGATCATGGAGATTAAGGGTTGAGGAACTAAGGGTTTAGGGGGAGCATCGGAGTGGGAGAGAAAGAAGATGTAAGACCATGGGGGAAAGAAGAGAGAGGAGGGAGGAGGAGGAGGAGGGAGGAGGAGAAGGGAGGAGGAGAGAGGAGGAGGAGGAGGAAGAGGGAGTAGGAGGAGGAGGAGGGAGGAGGAGGAGGAAGAGGGAGGGGGAGAAGGGAGGAGGAGGAGGGAGGAGGAGAGGGAGAGGATGGGTTGCAAGGTTGGAGGAGAGGGGAGGAGGAGTTGCAAGGTTAGGACATGCTTTTGGACATGGAGCGCAAGGAAGCATGGACACTTGAGACAATTGCTTGGAATACCAAAGTAGAACTCAACACAATGCCCCAAAGAGTGTGGGCTTCATTCCATTATGGGGTATTTATACAAGTTGGAGAGCTTCTCTCTCTACATGTAGGAATTGTAAGACATTCTCTCTCTACATGTAGAACTTGCATATAGAAGTTGCATGTAGGAGTCGCATGTAGAACTCGCATGTAGGAGTTCCATGTAGAACTCGCATGTAGGTGTTGCATGTAGGAGTTGCATGTAGCAATTGCATGTAGAATTCGCATGTATGTAGGTGTTGCATGTAGGAGTTGCATGTAGAACTCGCATGTAGGAGTTGCATGTAGGACTTGCATGTAGAACTCGCATGTAGAACTTGCATGTAGGACTCGCATGTAGAACTTGCATGTAGAACTCGTATGTAGAACTTGTATGTAGAACATGCAAGTTGGATTTCTAAGAGGGATTATTTCTAGCCTTATGCAAGTACAAGGGGAGGGGAAATGGAGGGAGGGAGGGGGAAAAGGGGTGGTGGAGATGGAGGGGGGGTGGGGGGAGGGGAAATGGAGGGAGGGAGGGGGAAATGGAGGAAGGGAGGGGGTGGGGGGTGGTGAAGATGGAGGGGAGGGTGGAGGGGGAGATGGAGGAGGGGGAGAAGAAAAAAGAAAAAAGAAAAAACTTGACGGACGGAAAACTTTGACGGAAAATGAAAAACTTTGATGAAAACCCAAAGGGAGGAAGAGATGGTCACTTGAACGCTCTCCAAGTCTTTCTCAATGTAACGGGATTGTTGAGAACCAATGGACGATGGGTGGATGGCTAGGTTTTCACTGCTGTGAGATGTAGGCTCGAAGTCACTTACCATGTGAGGATGGGAGTAGGGTGGTGGTCGATGGAGAGGGAGGAGTGTCTTGCGTAGGGCTCGGAATGATAAAGAGGATGGAGGCAAGATGTGAAAGATCAAGAATGAGGGGGTGGAGCGGGTTTTTATAGGAAATGGGTTTAGGTTTAGGGTTAAACCCTAAACTCTTCTTGAGCCGTAACTTTTTATGGATAGCTCAGTTTGCTCTGCCACAAAAAGGTGAAATGATTGAAATTGCAAGCTCTATGCATTCGTTTCCACTACCTAGCCTCATTATTTATCAAGTGGCTTCTTTTTAAGAAATAAAGAAAATTTCTTAAGGTAGTAACCCAAGGTTGATGCTTGGGGTTGATATGTTTGGCTAGAAATGGAAATAATTTTACTCTCCTTGGCCTTGAGTGTTATGTTTGTGAAAGTTTGAAGTAGTTTGCTTTTTACACATACCTATGCATGTTTACTCGTTACTTGAGATGCTAGTCTCCCGACAGTGGTGCCAAACGTTGGTTCTTTCCTATGGCTTCCGTAGGAAGAGTAGGGTTTTTTCAGTATGCAGGGTTCCAAGGCTTTTTGTCACCTACAGATATATCGGGGTTGTCATTTGTAGTATACGTGTAGCTTAGGACCTTGAGTCGTGTTCCGGTGAGAGACGTAGGCTTAAGTGTGGTAAGCAAACATAGTGCATGCATGTGTAAAAGGAACGTGTCTCATCATGGTTGAGGTAATGAAGGCTTCCGTCTTCATTGGGGGTTGAAGGGTTTAGGAGGAGTTTAAGGGTTAGAAGGAGGTTCCAAGGTTTAGAAGGAGGTTCCAAGGTTTAGAAGAGGTTCCAGGGTTAGAAGGAGGTTTCAAGGTTTAGAAGGAGTTCCAAGGTTTAGAAGGAGGTTCCAGGGTTTAGAGAGAGGTTCCAGAGTTTAGGAGTTCCAAAGTTTAGAAGAGGTTCCAAGGTTTAGAGTAGAGTACATGGTGGAGAACTCGTCTCCCTGGTAGATCATGGAGATTAAGGGTTGAGGAACTAAGGGTTTAAAGGGAGCATAGGAGTGGGAGAGGAAGAAGATGTAAGAGCATGGGGGAAAGAAGAGAGAGGACGGAGGAGGAGGAGGAGGAGGAGGAGGGAGGAGGAGAGAGGAGGAGGAGGAAGAGGGAGGAGGAGGAGGAGGAGGGAGGAGAAGGAGGAAGAGGGAGGGGGAGAAGGGAGGAGGAGGAGGGAGGAGGAGAGGGAGAGGATGGGTTGCAAGGTTGGAGGAGAGGGGAGGAGGAGTTGCAAGGTTAGGACATGCTTTTGGACGTGGAGCGCAAGGAAGCATGGACACTTGAGACAATTGCTTGGAATACCAAAGTAGAACTCAACACAATGCCCCAAAGAGTGTGGGCTTCATTCCATTATGGGGTATTTATACAAGTTGGAGAGCTTCTCTCTCTGCATGTAGGAATTGTAAGACATTCTCTCTCTACATGTAGAACTTGCATATAGAAGTTGCATGTAGGAGTCGCATGTAGAACTCGCATGTAGGAGTTCCATGTAGAACTCGCATGTAGGTTTGCATGTAGGAGTTGCATGTAGCAATTGCATGTAGAACTCGCATGTATGTAGGTGTTGCATGTAGGAGTTGCATGTAGAACTCGCATGTAGGAGTTGCTTTGTTGAGCACATCTCATCTGCATTCTAGGGTTTAGGAGGATGGTGGAGTCAAATCGATTGATTAGATTATGCTTCAACTAAATTTTCTCAAAAAATGCGATTTGAGTTTTTTCTTTGTATTTGTCCTCCATATCGCATTTTCTAGCAAATTTTTTGCATGGAGTGTTGAAGTATGCAAAATATTATTTGTTGAAAAACGTGATTTCAACATTTTGCCCATATCTTTGCCCCAAATTGTGTTTTCAAGCAAACTCTTGGGTGGCTTATTTCCTTGTTATGTTTGGGTTTTTTTCCATGAGAAGAACAAAATAGACTATGGCCAGAAAGAAAGGGAAGGGAAGGGACCTGACATTGCAGGGGCTGCCACAGCTCCATCTAGCCATCCAGGATCAAAGAAGGGGAAGCCTGTGCACATGCTAGCAAGGAACAGGAAGAAGAGAGTGAGCCAAAGAAAATCTGTCTTGATGGAGATCAGGAAGGCTCAGAAAGCCATAGGGTATGTAGTAACCATGGCACCATTCCAAAGGCTTGTGAGGGCAATATGCATCAACTAGCATGTGGACTTTAGATGGCAAAGGACTGCACTGCTTGCTCTCCACCAAGAAGCTGCTGAAGAGTGGCTTATAGAGTTTTTCATGGAGTAGCAGCACAGGCACACAGGGTCACTATCATGAAAAAAGACATCCAATCGCTTGTAAGGGTCAAGTATAGATATAACAAGATCCTTAGTGCAGAGGATTGGGATGATCTAAAAATGAGAGATATCTTGTTGATACTTCCAGCCAGGAAACCTAAAGCAGATGCAGTCAAGATTATAGAGGTCACTCACCAACATGAGACCAGAGGCAAGGTTGCCTATGAAGAGTCCCTTAGGGAGAGAGTCAAAGAAACAGTGTCTGTCTTGCAATCCTAGACATTAGTGAGGATGGTGCAAATTCAGCAAAAGCTTCTACAACTTGGACCAAGAATCAGAGTAACTGTTTAGACTATGAATGATGACCTATTGACTTGGGACTTGACAGAAGATTGCATCATCAGAGTATCTATCTAGACTGTGAATGATGACCTGGGACTTGACAGAAGATTGCATCATGGCTTTAGCACTGAAAGAAAAACATGTCACTGCACAATCATGCTTGTAGCTCTATAGTAAGTATATCTTTCTAGGTCAATTGTGTCTATAACTTCGTAGCATTCACTTTTTCATAAGCTAAAAGAAGTGTTTTTTTGTAGTTTTTTGAAGAGTCAGGTCCACCGAAGCCTTCAGTAATTTGTGTATATAGTTGATCCAGCTATATCTTTCAAGTTGAAGGATAACAAGACATCAACCAAAAGCATTTCCAAGTGGTTTTGATTTTGCAATTTGGATGTGGTTGATATGATTCTCCTCCCATATTGTTCAGAGTATGTTCCCTGACCTTTTCCACTACTACACTCTATTGACAAAATCCTGATATGTTCAAATTGTATTTACACCCTCTTGGTCTAATCCCCTCATGTTATTTGTTTCTCTTGTAGCAATCACTGGAGTTTGATGCATATAGATGTACAACAAAAGTTATGCTATACCTTCAACTCCTTAAAGGGTACCCACCAGGATTTAGAATTGTAAGTCAATCATTCCCCATAGTTTTGCTCTAAAATGCGATTTTTCACGTTTTCTCTTGAAAAGTCAGCCATATCGCTTTTACATGCAGAAGTATGAATTTTATATTTGGTTGCCCTTCATTCCCATTGTAGTTGTCTCAAAAGATGAATGGATGCACTAGACCTCCGTGATCCAAATTTGAAGATGTTAGATTCAACTCAACCAATGAAATTACAGGTACAGTATTCATTGTCACTTATCTTTATCTCCCTCTTATTTTTGCACTCTTCATAGTCCAATATACATCTAAGCTTTCTATTTTGATAAAATAGACACCACAATAGGAGGATCCTTTCTCTTGTGGATGGAGGACTCTAATAAGTGCAAAATATAAGATGGACACATACTTTTCAAAGAAACAACCTGAATTTGTAAATACTTTTATTGCATACTATTTAAGAAGTTCTAAATTCAATGCATTGATACAAAAAGATTGAAAACATTCTTTGTTTTTATTGCAGATGAAAGAGGATAGTTTTGGCTTTGAATATGTACATAACTTAAGAGCAAAGACAATTTTGAAGCTGCTAGAGGTCTCTTTCCCTTGTCCAGAATTAGACCAAACAATCCATATAGGAGAGGGCTCAAAAGACCCTAAGGAACTTTGGGTTGAACAAGAGGCTCAAAATGTCCTATCACTAGCAATCTAGAAGATATTCTAGAAGGTGTCAGTGTTGATGAGCTGCTTGAAAAATTCTCAAAGGATGTGGAAGGAGAACCTACAGTTAATCTTTTCTAGGTAGAGCTACCACAAAATCCCGAGCCTATGCACGAGGAGGCAAGGACATCAAAGCATTACGAGCTCGAGAGCTCGAGCCCATGGACGAGGAGGCAGGGACACCAAAGGAGTAGGAGGAGTCGATGCATAAGGAGGCAGTACCGAATGGAGGATGTGCGGCAGAAGGATGTAGAGCAGCAGGATCCACAACAGCAACAACTTGAGTAGCATGTGGAAGATTCTCAGAAGGAGTCTCCACTACAAAAAAAGTCAAGAGAGAGATTCTGAGCAATAATAGAAAAACACATGATACTTGTAATCATTTTGTATTAATACACCAAATGTCAACTCTCTCTTTTTGGATTGCAAGTAATACATGGAGTCAATAGCTTTGTATTATTTGAATTGTTCTATTTACAATGTCCTTGCATTGAATTTCACTTTCGCTTCTTTGAAGTATCTACAAAAATAACATTTTAGCAATTTGTAAATGTATTATGCAAATGTAAAGAGAATCAAATTAGGAGAAACACACGGTGGAAACTTACTTACTTTCCTATTGTTCAAAATGAATGAAAATTCTTTACGGATATTGTTCTCCGTCTCCATAATAATGTCATTGCATAACTGAGAGAGAGTGCAGCATTGTCCCAGTGAGATGGATGTTAGAAGGATGTCATTCTCAATAACATTTATTTCAATTATTGGACATGAAGACCTCTCGTCTTGGTCCACCGCCACAAGTTTTGTGTATCATCTAGTTGCATTTATAGTAAAAAAAGAAAATAAAGTTTTGTGAGGCAATCATGTACTTAATGTTGATGGAGCTATGAGAAACCTCACAATACACATTGTTGGCCACCATTCTATCCCAACCATTATAAAAAAAATTTGAAATTGGAATTTGATCATACCATTTTGCTCTGAAAGTCAACATTGTCTTACAAACTTTAACTGGATAATCCTAAAAAATTTCTACAAAAACTATAAGTGGCATGAAAACATTGATTTTAACTATCCTAGTAGCAATATTTGGTTTCAGGGAATATTGTACTTCCGAAAATAGTTTGTCTCTATATGATGCTGCCATTAGGGACTGGCCAATCAAATGTATTCCATGCCAGGAGATCTTGCTTTTTTAATAAACCTTGTGAGTGAGCATTGTCCATCAATTGATAAAAGTGATCATAAAAAAATATACCTGATTCAACCTGCGTTGTTGATTTTTGACCCTTGTACTATAGCTCCCCAATAGCACCATGTAAAGCATCAAAGAATCCCAGTATGCACTCCATTGGTTGCCACTCTTCATATGATGAGGGATATATATTTGAACCAAAACAAAGACACTGTATGTCAAAGAAAGAAATAGTTATTTCATTTCAAGTACACAAATACACTTACAATCGGGTCTATGGTGTGGAAGATAAGCAAGATAATCTCGTAATACAAGTTCTCGATGCATGTAGACATGTTGTATATACAAACCTCTTTGATGCATCTTGTGCCTTCCTTTTTTACTCTAAAATCTTTCACTCTGCCCTTCCAAGAAGCCAAAAAAGTGTTAGTTGATTGTTGATTTCTCCGCTTATTGGGTTGCATTAGAACCCAATCTCCTTTTGCCACTGCTATCGTTTCCAGCTACCATCCATAGTCACAGTATTGGAAACTTCTGCACATGAGATTAGTGAGGTAGGTCTTCATGGCAAAGAGACACTTTGTACATCCACATCTTTGCCAAGTAGAGCAACAGACCGTTTCCTAGTGGCACGACCAAAGTTTTTGGTTGCCATTTGAAATCCTCACTCTAATACCTGTGAAGTCAAAGAAACACACCAAAATAGTAAGAAATTAACAAAAATGAATGAAACTGAGAACAAGCGAATAAAAGGTGAAAGGAGCTTATTGTCTTGAAACTTTAAGAGCATCTCAACAATAGTGATGCAACGAGGAATGCTTGTTAAAGAGAGAATGGAATGGCTCATCGTTGGTGAAAGTAGAGGAATGCTTGTTGAAGAGAGAATGGCGCTGGGGAACAAGAGAAATTGGATGGTTGTTTTGGGTCACCATGTGGGAAGGTTTCAAAATGGAGCTCTATTTCGATTTTGGGTCCACATCTCTTGATAGGACAGGCTAACCATAAAAGAATTTAAAAAAAAATTCTCATTAATGCCACATGCTTGTAACAACATAAAGTACTATTTTCTTTTTCATATTTTTGCCTTTTTTTGTGGAATTTCTATGTTACATTGGCCTTCTCCTCATTGGTTGAGAGACATATTTCCCAAACCCTAAAAGGCCCCAAAATGAGCTCCCTTTTTTCCTAATGATAGTCATAAGCCATCATAATTGATAAGGTTTATGTGAATTAGACTCCTTGTTAATGCCCATATTAATTACCCGTGGCTCTTCTTATCGAAGGTCATGGGAATGCATGTTTGGTAATTATATAGGTGCAGGTTAATACCCTCTATTAGTCTCTCTCTTCCCCACCCCTGTTCCTTTTCAAGGAAATGGGAACGGTGTGTGTGTGTTTAGATTAAAAAATCCCATCAATAATTGAGCCATACAATTAATTCCATTAATTGGATAAAAGGTTAAAAAAAGAGAAACATATAAGGAAAAAATGTTTGAGACATCTAAGTTGAAAAATGCAACAACTAGAGTTTGCAAAAAATTCCACCAAAATGAAGAATTTTTATTAATATTGAGTTCGACAAACACAATATAGAAAAAAGATGTCGAATCCTCAAGTAGTTCAGATTCCAAGGTTAGGGTCCAATTACATGCAACCATTCAAGCAAACTAGGTATTAGGACATCATAGTTACATTTGGGTAGATAGGTAATGCCTTTTTTCCCCAGCTTGTTATAGCTTTACCTAGGAATATAGACAACCATATGGATTCTTAGATAATTAAAAAAAAGAAAGTTTAAGTCACAAGTAGAGTAAGGAGGGATAAAGTGCATGGATTCCCCAACTTGTTATAGCTTTACCTAGGAATATAGACAACCATATGGATTCTTAGATAATTAAAAAAAAGAAAGTTTAAGTCACAAGTAGAGTAAGGAGGGATAAAGTGCATGGGTTAGTGGAGGTATGGGAGGATGTGTGCTTGATGTGTGGGGTGGTTAAAAGGAGACTGTAAAGGGGAGATTTCAAAGGGGGTATATAAAAGAATAATTGATATCTGGGGAAGCATACATGTGTGTGTGTGTTTGTTTGTGGGTACAAAAATAAGGGTCTATGTGTGAGATACATTTACTAATCAAAATTATTATTTGTGTGTGTGTGTGTGGCCCACCCGTAACCCAGAGGGTAAGACCACATGGTGGAGAGTAAGCCCACCATGTGGAACGTACTCCCCACATACTAATAATAATTGAATAAAAGTAGATTTGTATGATAAGTGTCAGAATGGAAAAATGATGCCAATAATAAAAGTTAGTAAAAATAAGGCGGATCACAAAATGACTAGGGATTATCAATGCTAAAAATTTCTCCAATGGATGTGAATTAATTATATGGCATTACCATGACCAAAGGTTAGTTGGGAAATCAAAGTGTGTGTTTAGATTAAAAAGTCCCATCAATAATTGAGCCATACAATTAATTACATCAATTACATAAAAAGTTTTAAAAAAAGAGAAACATATAAGGAAAGAATGTTTGAGACATCTAAGATGAAAAATACAACAACTAGAGTTTGCAAAAATTTCCACCAAAATTATGAATTTTTAATAATAATGAGTTTTACAAACATAATATTGAAAAAAGATGTCGAATCCTCAAGTAGTCGAGGTTCTGAGGTCAAGGTCCACTTACCTACCACCATCCAATCAAACTAGGGGTTAGAACATCATAGTTACATTTGGGTAGCACTTCTTCTTCTGCTTCCTCTTGGAAGTTTCCTCGTCATCAGAGTCATCCTTCTTGGACTTGCCACTGTTAGCCATCGACGACCTCGCTTTCGTTCCCTCTATTCTCCACTCTTTACCCCTACCCAGCCCCTCTCCCAACACTTGTGCTCCCTGTCCAACCTTCTCTCTCTCTGCTTGTGTGAATGGAAGTTTTTCAAGAAGGTGAGTCTCTTTAAGCAATGTAGGTTCATTTTTTGTGAGATTTCATTTTATGAGTGTTGAAGCATGTTTCTCCTTGTATTGCTAAGGCTATGTGCTAATTTTCATGCTTGATTTTCAGAGGTTAAGGACAAAAAACGAGATTTGGTGAAAGAAAAAGACTCTCCTCTTCTCTTTTTAGTATTTCTCTTCCTCCTTTTTCTCCTTGTTTATAGGCTTATGCTTGTCTCCTCAATCCAATCCCTTTGAGAAGTTGCTTCTCTAAACTCCTCCTTCCTCTAACTAGTTATCTAAAAAATAGTATGTTTCCTCTCTTTTGTAGGGCCACTCCTTAAAACACTGAGCAGGACTTTTCCAGGTAAGAAAGTGCTTCCTCTTTTTTCCTTTTGTTATTTTCGTTATTTGCATTGGCTTGCAGCTAGCGCCTTATGCGCTAGCTACAGTGATGGGTGTAGGAACCCTCTCTTCCCCTCTCTTTCCCTCTCTTCTCTTATTCCCTCTTCTTCCCCTCTTTTCCTCTTTTCCTCTCTCTTTCCCCCCCTCTTTCCCTCATATTCTTATGCTTATGCTCTTTTCCCCTCTTCTTTTTCCCTTCTTTTAATCTCTTTTCCCCTCTTCCTTCACTCTCTTTTTTCCTCTCTTTTTCTCCTCTTTTCATAAGCATATGCATTTGCCTATGCTTACGCTTATGCATGAGCATATGCTCATATGCTCGTGCATAAGCACAAGCTTATGCTTTCTCTCTTTTTCTCTTATGCTCATATGCTCATGCATAAGCATAAGCATATGCTTTCTTTCTTTTTCTCTTATGCTTATGCTCTTTTCCTCTCTTCTTTTTCCCTCTTCTTTTTCCCCTCTTTCAATCTCTTTTCCCCTCTTCCTTCTCTTATGCTTATGCTCTTTTCCCCTCTTTCAATCTCTTTTCCCCTCTTTCTTCTCTTCTTTTTCCCTCTTGTTTTTCCCCTCTTTCAAACATATGCCTATGCTTATGCTTATGCATGAGCATATGCTCATATGCTTATGCATAAGCATAATCATATTGCATAAGCATAAGCATATGCTTTCTCTGTTTTTCTCTTATGCTCATATGCTCATGCATAAGCATAAGCATATGCTTTCTTTCTTTTTCTCTTATGCTTATGCTCTTTTTCCCTCTTCCTTCTCTTATACTTATGCTCTTTTCCTCTCTTCTTTTTCCTCTCTTCTTTTTCCCCTCTTCCTTCTCTTCTTTTTCCCCTCTTTCAATCTCTTTTTCCCTCCTTTCCTTCTCTTATTTTTTCCCTCTTTCAATCTCTTTTCCCCTCTTCCTTCTCTTATGCTTATGCTTATGCATGAGCATATGTCTCCTTCTCCTTCTCCTTTCCTTCTCTTCTTTTCCCCTCTCTTTTTCTCTTCTTTTCATAAGCATATGACTATGCCTATGCTTATGCTTATGCTTATGCATGAGCATATGCTCAAATGCTCATGCATAAGCATAAGCATATGCTTTCTCTCTTTTTCTCTTATGCATATGCTTTCTCTCTTTTTTCTCTTATGCATATTTGGTTCTTTTCCCCTCTTCTTTCTCTTCTTTTCCCCTCTCCTTCTCTTATGCTTCTCCTTCTCTTTTCCTTCTCTTATGCTTCTCTTATGCTTCTCCTTCTCTTATGCATATGCTTTCCCTCATATGCTTTCCGTCTTATGCATATGCTTATTTCCTTCTCCTTAGTCGTATTCAGTTCTTTTTTCACATGCTCCTTAGTCGTATTTGGTTCTTTTGTTTTTCAAATAGATTCTAAATATAACAACCACGTCCTCACCCATGGGTGTCCTCCCTAAACCTCAACTCGGTTCCCCACGTCGCGGGATTATAGACATAGCTTCGCTACTAGCTCATGTAAAAGAGAAGATTGCGCAAGAGAGTGACTGGGTGAAGTACAACGTGGGGGTGCGTGCTTTTGCGTGGGGTCCAAGCCAAAGGGTAGTGGAGCAAGGGCGACTGAGAAACATACGACACAACCTACAGGATCTTTGTAGGTTGTGGAGAGACTGCCACGACCGATGGAGCCTCAAATATGATTGTGTAAAGGACATAATGGATTGTGTGGAGGCATTCGTGGATTACGAGTACATAATCGCTGAAGAGCATGATCGCATATTAGAAGAGGTGGAGGATGAGGTCCCCACAGTGACTCGCCTAGCGGTGCGGAGGAGGAAAGTATCTCAGACAATAATGCAGAGTAAGAGACCTCCTCCACAAAAGTACCCATTGTCCAGCCATCCCCTCTAGCCCCTTCGACTGAGGGGTCATCACTTGGGCATGCCCATTGTAAGGGAAGGAAGAGTAGGAGGGGTCGTTTATGTTGTGCTGACTCAGGAGATGTAGACGAGTCAGCACACTCACATCCCTACAAGACTCCACTTGGTCCCGAGACCCAGTACTAGTTAGGTCCCTTGCCCTCTCCTACTCCCATTGCTACTCCTCGCTCTGGAAGCGCTTGCATAAACACCACTCGCTTTGACTCTTCCACTACCATGAGTCCTCTTTCCCCGGTTGAGGACCTATCCTATCAAATCATGGATGTTGGAGAGATAATAGAAGATAAAAAGGACGCAGCAATGATGGCCACCATGAGGCAGTTGATGAGCCACCACTTTAGGAGTGGCATAGCTACTGACTGGCAGTACCAAGATGACCAAAAGAAGCAGGCAGTCATTGATGAATTGAAAAGAAAATACCCTAATTTCCCAAATTGGGAGTTCAATGAGAATTACATGTAAGAGTGCATGGGTTTGGTCTTGAAGCATCGTAGGTCAACCTTCCATACTTCCATCGCAAAGGGGAAGGCTAAACCCAGCTGGGCAGACAAAGCTGATTGGAAGTTTTTCAAGAAGCAAAACAGGGACCATCCCGAAATGTTCGAGGGTCAGAGGAGGGCTGCGAGGAGATGGCTGGACTCCGTAGGTACTTTGCACTTTGGTGCAGGCAGACGGTTGGCATTCGAGGCAACTATGATAAGTCTACTTCTTCTCATTTAATGTATTGTTCTATTTGTTTTACTACATATTGCATGCACTTTATCTAACTCTCATAAATTGGGCCCACAGCAAGCTACGATGGGTTGCCTTCCTACAGACGCAGAGACGAGATGTGCATTTTGCATAGGAATAAAGCGGTGGTTTATTGAGCGAGAGGCACTAGGAGCAATGGTCGATTGGACTGAGGTGGCTGCTCACACGGTATAAGTCTACTCCTACTTGTAATCTCACTTTTTAAACTTTTTTATTCTTTAAGTTCCAATCTAATTTCCAATTAATATGGTTTCACTCTTAGAATCAAACCTCGAACGTCCCATCAGTGAAGGTGAGCAATGATGATGAGGGATTAGGCTTACACGGCTTCGACGAGGGCCAGGGATCAAGCACAGCTCACGAGGGCCAGGGATCAGGTCTCGATAAGGTGCAGCTCATGAGGGCCAAGGATTAGGCTAGCAAGACGAGGACGAGGACGAGGACGATGATTCGGATGAGCAGCAGTAGTAGTAGTAGTAGTTTGCATATACTTACCATATATATGCTTTTGTATATCGGCTCGTTTGAGTGATTTTGTATCACCCTTTTCGAAAGGGTAATTTTGTGACAAACAATGTTGTATATCTTCGACATGTATATGCTTCTGTTGCTCGATTCATTTGAGCGATTTTGTATCACCCTTTCCACAAGGAAAATTTTATTTAAAAAAAAAAATATTTGTAATTACTAAATAAAAAACATTAGTGGGGCAAACAAGGCTTGTTGTGGCCCTATTTAGCCCCACTAATGTTTTTTTAAAGCTTCTTTTAATCATCGCTATATAGCGACGTTTACTAGTGTCGCTATATAGCGATATTTATTAGTGTCGCTATATAGTGATGCTTATATAGCGACCGTTCTTTTTCGATGCTTATCGCGACATAAATAACGACCTTTGCGCCCGTAAAAAAAAACTTTTTATTGTAAAAAAGGTCGGTATTTTCGTCAGAAAAGGACCTATGCCTTATAGTGGTTATGGTATTCTCTCAAAAATTTGTGGCGAGTGTGTCTTTAGAATGTAAACATGGCACCATTGCTCCATCGGATCTTTGGAATCTAGATTCGGTGGGGTACGAAAAGCATCGTGATTGCATGTCTATCTTATTTTTATCAAGAGTTTAGAACTAGGATGCGATAGGCCGCCTAAGGACAAAAGTAGAATGAAGTACCAAATTTATAATACATCGATTTCAACTAACAATGTTTTAAATTGAAATGAAAAAAGTATGTCGAGAATATTAGAATTGTTGTATCAATTCACAAATGAAAATGGTAAAGCTTGGAAGAATGAGAATAGTACATGTAGATGATTGCACAAAGATAATAGAAGAATAAGTAATAAATGATATGAGCTGTATTACGAACATTTAAAAATGAATTTAGGTAAATGAACGTGAAAAAAGGAAAATATTAGACTTTAAACTAAGCTGATAATAGCAACTCCGACCAAAGGACGTGTGTGTTTAAGTGTTCCCTTCTTGCAAAAGCCTCGGCACACAACAAATAGAAAAAGAAGAATTTAGAATAGCAAAAGCGAAAGTCAACAAAAAACATGAAATGGAAAACACATTTATCTACATGAAATGGAAAACTTTATATATATATAAAGTTTATATAACCGCACATAGTGTGGGCGGGGAGGCAGCGCGCTTCTTTTCTCAAAGATTTATAATCCAAGGGAATGGGCCCTTCCCCATGCGTCGAGATTGGAATCGCCAAGAATATTAGCACCGAGATTGAGTATCGTGAATATGCAAGAGGATAACATATTACCTAAATCTCAATGAGTGTATTTGTATTCTGAGTCAAGCATCCAAATTCTTGTATGTAGCAAGTATGTACGTCTACTTCACTTTTTGAAAAGGTGTAAAAATACGTCTGAAATAGAAACAATATTTAAATACGGTATTATTGAACAAAAATTTTAAAATCTATCTTGTGTCAAATTTTCATATATGAATTGCTAGATATAGTGTTGGAATCTGAAACAAGATTTCTGAGAATACATTTACAAATTACTACATGTACTGTTGGAATGTAATGGAATGTAAAACAATATTTTTGACAATACGTTTATTATTTGGTTTATAAAAGCAAAAAATCTTAGCTCAAAAACTATCGATCCAGTATCTCGAGAAATCCTCCACACAAACGAACGAATCGGAACGATCCACTATCTCAACAAATCCTGCGCTACCATTGGTGATCCAAGGCACTGCAATTCCAAATCAAATCTACTCGACGATCGTGCACACATCCATCTCCGCTTTTTAATGTCGCTCCAGTTTGGAAAGTTGAGTCCTCGCATGTAGCCATTTCAATCGCAACAACGGACTATCTCATCTGGCACTGATGCATCATCCGCGAACGCCTCCTTCAGTCCGTTGATTCAACGACCCCTTGGCAACGGGAGACGGAGCGATACAGAGAGACCGATTCTTTCATTGATCTTTTCCCTGTGCATTTTACAAGGTGCACACACAGATCGTAGATGCAAAAACAAAATCTCACCGACCATCCACGCTCAATTGTCAATCTATGTTTTCCCACTTTGGTTTGCCTCTAGCCACGATCTTCTCCATTATGATCTAAAAGGCGGGCAGTGTGGGCTTTGTGTCTTCTTCATCGATTCAAATTTCAATCGTATCATCGGCTAAATCTTTATACTTTGATATATTTTGATCGGATTGTACGCTTCCAAATCAGCGAAAGCAAGAATGGGTTGTACATCTTCAACGCATCTCAAGAAGCAAGCAATTGCGGATGGATGGAATCCTCCCTCGAAAGGCTATCGTAAGTCCACCTTATTGAACAATACACACTTTGATCGCCACTTGGTAGCTCTAGTTCCTATGATTTGATAAAATTTGATTCGCCAAAGCCATGGTTGGGTGGGGTAGGAAAGCATCGTTGTGGTAGTCTCTTATGAGCGTGTCTTTAGAGTGTTATCGTGGTGCCATTGCTCTATCAGATCTTCAGATTCGGTGGGGTACGAAAAGCATCGTGATTACATCTCTATACTTATTATTATGAATAATTTAAAATGGCAACAAATATGTCCTCACTCTATTTTGAGGCTTTCATAATGGTGTGGCTGCTCTTTCCAAGTGCATGGTTGGGTGGGGTAGGAAAGCATTGTTGTGGTAGTCTCTTAAAATTCGATGTGAGCATATCCTTAGAATGTAATCATGTCGTCATTGCTTTATCAGATCTTTGGATTTAGTGGGGTACGAAAAGCGTCATGATTGCATCTCTAAACTTATTGCTATAAATAATTTAAAATGAGAACATATGTGTCCTTACTTTATTTTAAAAAGTGTCATGATTGCATCTCTAAACATCTTTATATAAACATATTAAAATGACAACTTATATGTTCTCAATGATTCCGAGACTTCCATAACTGTGTGGCTGCTCTTTCCATCTGATGCATATATATATATCATAGTGATAGTCTAGTCTTGAAATTTTATGTAAACATGTATTTAGAATGTAACTATGAATTTTTTTGAATCATGCTTTTTTTGTTATGAATCATGGCTTTTTTGTTGTAATCATGATTGGAGCATGTCTTCATTGATCGCATGTTGATTGAAAAATGTTCAAATTGTTGTAGAAGAGTACCTATTTGGATGGATCATATAAGTGTGATAGTCAGTCAAAAGAAAGAAGAGACCATGCATGAGAGCATATTAAAAGGCCAGGACAGAGCATTTCTCAATAAGGTCATTAGGAAACGTATGCTAGTATTCATAAGTGCTTTATCTCAAAATGAAATGGAGAGGATTACTCAAAGTGACCTCGCTATATTCCAGATTAAGTTCAACATTACCATAGAGATTGAAAAGAAGTTGAATGGTATCCAAAGATCAGATCTTTCAGTTGCTTCAAATTGGGAGAAAGAGGGACCGGAGAGATTGAATGCATACATTCGTAGGCTTCTAGATGCTTATGAAAAACATCCTTCACCTCTTACCCAACAATAAGTATGTTAGTATTCATAAGTGCTTTATCTCAAAATGAAATGGAGAGGATTACTCAAAGTGACCTCGCTATATTCCAGATTAAGTTCGACGTTGCCATAGAGATTGAAAAGAAGTTGAATGGTATCCAAAGATCAGATCTTTTGGTTGCTTCAAATTGGGAGAAAGAGGGACCGGAGAGATTGAACACATACATTCGTAGGCTTTTAGATGCTTATGAAAAACATCCTTCACCTCTTACCCAACATTAAGTAGACAAGGTCCAAATAGTATACCATACACTTTGGCTGTATAGAAGGACTAGAATACGTGTGATGCCTAGCAATGAGGCTAAAATATGTGAATTGACAAGTAAGGCTCGGAGATATTTTGCCCAAAGGTCCCTTGTTGTTGCACACTAGTTTCCTGAAGAGACACAAGCTATGCATATCATGGAAACATGTAATGTGCATGAGGTCACATATTTTCACAGGTTTAGTGAGACAAATTTATAGAGAAAAAGAAAAATTTACTAGTGGGTCTTTTGGAACTACATATAAGGTCAGGGTAAAAGGTGTCCTAGGATTGCATGAGCATCTTCATTTCATGGGCAAGCATTTTTGTGGGAGAGATGAAAACATTATGTGAGAAAGACTACGAGAGCTGACAGTTGTTGCAGTTAAGCACCTAGTATTGGTGTGTGCATTGGCTAAGACTAGAAAGACTACCAATTAGGTTATAACACCATATTTCAATGGTGGTACATTAGATGACTTCTTGAAGCAGCTTCCCACATCTATTGGGAGATATACAGAGTACATGGACAAGCACTTTGAGGAATGGAAGCATAACACGACTAAAGAATGTGATGCAAAAGGGTGATATGCTCGAAAGAATTAAACAATTTACCAATGCTACTATTGATGTGGCCCATGCTTTGGCATTAGGTGCATCATTGCATGAGCATGGTTGGATCCATAGTGACTTGCATCTTTGCAATGTCATTCTAGACTGGGCTCCCAAAGGACAGGTTCAGATAGGAATTATTGATTGGGTCCATGCTCTTCTTTTCAATGAGAAAAGAGGTCCCTTGTTTTAGGTCAAGAGACTACTAAAACCAGAGGATGATTTCAAGGCTCATGTTAAAAAAACAAATCTTTCCAAGCTTATAAGTGATTTTTCCCAAGAAGTAATAACATTGGATGGCGTAAGAATTAGGATTGAGGGAAAAAAATTGTGGTTCACTTGTCAAACATATTGCCATGGTGGACGAAATGTTGGCATATCAACTTTTAAAAGGCATCAACAAGTAGATCAAAGATGCAATGAGACTGCAATCATGTTCTCATTGACAAGAAAATAACAAAGAACATTATATGCCCTCGTGCAAGGAGCAAGTTCCAAGCTAATTCCATCTAATAGTCAAAGGATCTATAAGAGCATAGATAGACAAGTACAAGATGATTTGCATGACTTGGATGGAGAGGATGAATTTGCTACAATGATTAATAGTCTAGCAAATGAAGATGTAGATTCTGAACTTTCTTAGTAGATGGAATAATAAAGAGAGTCGATGAGCTACAATTGTTATGGGATAAGCACCAGGTATCAATAGCATTACAAGATTAAATATTGCATATCTTTTTTGGAGATATGGGTGGATCTAGAAATAGAATTCGTCATGAGGAACTAAAAAATCCTAGTTTGAGTAAGTGTTTGGTTCAATTACCAGAGAACTTGGATGGAAATCTAAATGGGATACAGGAGCCAACATGTTAGGGTCAACTTTATAAAGTATTTTCACATCTTGACATGGTTGAGTCAAAGCGATATAGAATATGCATGGAGATTGAAGCAAAAGCACATGATCCTATTTTGTATGAGCCAAGTAAAGAAGACAACTATGAGGAAATGTCGTATTTTGTAAATGTGATGGAATTAGTAAAAATACGAGGAAACTCAAACATAATTGCTTATCTTGTTTTGAGAAATGCATACAATGTTCTCAATGCCGTAAGGACATGCTATATTTTGAATATGATCCTATAGGTGCACAATTGAAATTGCTAGCTAAGAGTAAGAGTGTTTTCCATGAGTACTTGACAATGTGGAGAGATAAAAGTAGATGGTTACAAAGTGGAGACAATTGTATGCAATAAATATTTGATTTTTGGAAAGGTTCTATACGTTTTGATGCATGTATTATCGTCGTACCATTCGATTGACAAAGAAGATGTGTAAGTGATATCCTAGAAATTTTACAATTCTTTTACATTGATGTGACTTCCAAGCAAGTCAAATGACTCAAAAGGATTGTGGGGTTGTTGAGATAAAAGTTTTAAATGCTAGAAAGATTTCTTCGATAGATGCGTTGCCAATATTGTTCATCCCTTTTAGCTCTTAAAAAATAATTGAGAGCTCAAGTAGTGTCTTTCATGCATTCCTAAAGCCTATTTGTGAATGGCATCAACTTGGTATATGAATATCCAATTTATGATGTCATATCTCAAGGCAATTCTCTTTCCAAAAGCTTCACAGCTCGAGCCATGCTCATGTTGGTTACATGAGATCATCTAGCACAGTGCAAGATTGGGTTATTTAAAGATGGAGGGCAAGCATTTTGTCGTAGGGACAAAGCCATTTTCACCTTAACCTCCAATAATTGGACTTATGGACATGGTTCTCCGTATAGATATTGGTGTTATGGATTTGAGCATAAAGTGTCAACGTATGTGAATATATAAACCAACAATCTTGAAAATGAGATATCATATGCTCACTATCATCGGAGAAGACTATTCACATGGATCTTTATTCATATACAAGAGGATAGAGATGGCTCAATATCTTGTTTCTAGCATGAGGCCATCTCTATCCTCCTGTATATGAACAAAGATCCATGTGAATAGTCACAAGATATTGAGCCATCTCTATCCTCCTGTATATGAGCAAAGATCCATGTGAATAGTCTTCTCTGATCATAAATAGCTATCCTGAGAACCATGTCTATAGACATCATCAAGCATTTCTCCATTACCTGTCATTCAAGCATTAGAGAGATCAATTAGATCTCTAGATACCATTACTTTACACAATAAAGAATGATTTCAAACAAATTCCATGTATTGATAATTTCTTCCACTTGTGAAACGCACATGTTACATGTTCTAAAGGGGACGAGCTTGATCCCAACGATTCCTTGGAGCTTACTCTCCAAGATTGTAGCAAAGTCTTGACCACTTTGATAGTATCTTCTGACCATCCATTATCCCAGTGAAATTATAAAATGTATGTGTAATGTCAATCAATAAAAGACCAAGATCATGTAAGTGTGATAATATGCCTTCCAACACACACAAGATATAAGGTAGGCACCATTGTACAAAATTTTAGTTTTCTTCTTCCTTAAAACTTCCAAAATATTTGCTAGGAAACCAAGGCCAACATCTATACCTTATGGTATGAGGGATATTTTTTTATATTGTAAGTATTGCAGCATCAATGGACCTCTTCATATCATTGGATGCAATTTTCATGAAGAAGAAAATGTACCTTTGGAATAGATTTAGTGCCAAGATATCCATTGAATCATAAACAAGGTCCTTGGAAAGGTCAAAGTCATATAGATCATATAGCCTCCATAAGCGGGATTCTCTTGATAGGCCAGCGTTCTTAAGCATCACATCTCTATCACTTTGTAGATAGAATCTCTTTGACTCTTGCAAAGCTCCTACCATTTTAGTAATAGATCTTTCATAGGAGGATATCTAGCTTGGTATCGATGTTTATCATACACATATCGTCCTTTAAAGCCCAAATTATTGGAGGTTAAGGTGGAAATGGCTTATTCCTTATGACAAAATGCTTGCCTTCCATCTTTAAATAACCCAATCGTGCGTTGTGCTAGATGATCTCCTATAACCAACATGAGCATGGCTCGAGATGTGAAGCTTTTGGAAAGAGAATTGCCTTGAGATATGACATCATAAATTGGATATTCATATACCAAGTCGATGCCATTCACAACTAGTTCTTCTAAAATAGGCTTTTGGAATGTATGAAGGATACTACCTGAGCTCTAAATTATTTTTTTAGAGCTAAAAGGGATGAATAATATTGACAAGTCATCAATCGAAGAATTCTTTCTGACATTTAAAACTTTTATCTCGACAATCCCACAATGCTTTTGAGTCATTCGACTTGCTTGGAAGCCATCCCAATGTAAAAGAATTGCAAAATTTTTAGGATCTCCCTTATACATCTTCTTTGCCGACGGAATGGTACGACGACAAGACATGCATTAAAATGTATACATTTGTAGTTCTTCGCTCCAACCATTCTGTAAAACTTGAGATGCATTTGCACAAGTCCATGCTCTATATGCCTTCTTACAACATGGATTATCACAAACTATAGGTAAGTCATATAAAAAATTTGGATCCCAAAACTTTTTCACCTCTTTACATTAAGATCCGTCCCAAAAATCAAATAATTATTGCATTCCATTGTCTCCACTTTGTAACCATCTACTTTTATTTCTTTGCATTGTCAAGAAGTCATGGCAAACAGTCCACAATTGAGATTGCTAGCTAAGAGTTGTCCTTCCTACAGTGAGAACATTAATATTGTGCGCATTTCTCACAACAAGATAAGCAATCACGTTTGAGTTTCCTCTTATTTTTACTAATTCCATTGCAATTACAAAAGATGACATTTCTCTCATGGTTATCTTCTTTGCTGGGCTCATACAAAATAGGATAATGTGCTCTTGCTTCAATCCCCATGTATATTCGATATCACTGTCTCAACCATGCCAAAATGTGAAAATAGGTTATTAAGTTGACCCCAACATGTTGACACTTGTATCCCATTTAGATTTTCATCCCAGGTCTCTTATAATTGAAACAAGAGATTAATCAAAATGGGCTTTTTCAGTTTCTCATGGCAATTACTATTTCTTGATCCACCATATCTTCAAAAAAGAGATGCAACATTTTATCATGTAATTCTGTTGAGACCTGGTGCTTATCCCACAACAATTGAAACTCAATGTCTCTCTTTATTATCACATATGCTAAAGAAAGTTCAGAATCTACATCTACATCTTCAAATCTTCGAGTACTTGTGTATCTATGTGCTCATAGCTCTCTTGGCTATTAGATGGAATAGGCTTGGAACTTTACCCCTCGAACGGAGCATATAATGTTCTTCAACATTTTCTTGTGAGTGAACAAGTTCCAAATAAATGGTGATTTCGTTAAATCTTTGATCTACTTGTTGGTGTCTTTTAAAAGTTGATATGCCAACATTTCATCCACCATGGAAATATGCTTGACAGGTGCACCACAAAAATTTCCCCTCGCACCTAATTCTTATGCCATCTAGCATTATCAGTTCTTATGAGACATGTTTTGTTATTGTCTATAGCTGACACATTCTCCGAATTATTAATACCCATAAGATTATGCTCATTAACATTTATTCCACAACTGATGGATGTACATTTTCAATGGAATCTTATTGACAATGTGCATAATATGTCGTTCGGCTAATATCTTGATAAACAAGCACTGCATGCCTACACTTGTAATTGCATTTACATCTTTGTAGGCTATCAATTGTTGCCATCTAAAATAATTCACATGAAAGTGTAAGTAAGAAGGCCTAGAGGACACAAAGTACATAAGTAGGATAAGAAAAATGCATATGAAGCATAAAATAAGCGCATAAGAGGAAAGGAACATAGTTAGCATAACATACATACATAATATGTAATAATATAGAAAGAATAATAGAATTGCATGTGATGCATAAAATAAGTGCATAAAGTAAAAGAACATAGCGAGTAACATCTCTCTCTCTCTCTCTCTCTCTCTCTCTCTCTCTCATGCAAACAATCCCATGTGTTATTTACTGCATTGGATATATAAGTAACAACACAAAAGAAACCCTTTATATTCACATTCAATGGATATAACAAGTGA